>NC_045541.1:166495752-166850752 GCF_009769535.1 Thamnophis elegans
TGCCACATGCTGCTGCTTTCTGTTTTTCTAAACGGTCTTCAAGGCAGCTCCCATACAGAGCCCACTGCGATAGTCCAAATCCAGCAAAGCATCTATCGTAGGTTAGTGGCCAATATAATTTACTACAGCGATATTTCTCTTCATGAATTATGCTGAATAAATTCCTCACGTAGAACCAAGTAAAGGAAGGAATCTCTAAAAAGAAGGCCAATGTGAAATGTCGGCCATTATCACGAACACAGTGGAAATGAGATATAAAGGCCATAGGCTGGCATATGACAGCTCAGTCCCAGGAAAGAATTCATCTGATTAGATCTGATCTATCAAGAACTGCCATCTCAGTAAAATTACTCATTCAAGTTCACTTTTTAGTCAATAATGAAGTTGCTTCACTTACCGTGACCTTATTTCTTTTGGAAAAGCCTTTTATACTGAGCTTTGAAACTGGTGTCTTATAGTAGCTTTTTTCTGAAAGTAAAAAAGGCAATGAAAGACAGTTGGATAAAGGAATGAGGTCAATTAACTGTGTCCTAATATTTGTCAGCTACTTACTGAGAGACTATGGGTACAAAACTTTGCTTTGAAAAAGTTGAAGGCAAGAATGACCTATACTAAACTGCTTCTTTGACATTTTAACAACATAGAGGGAATTCTAACCAGCACTCATATTCCATTCTCTATCTTGATTTTAAAAAATAGGAGCCATCAAGTCATTTTTCAGAAAGCAAGAAGATGGAGATACAAATAAAGAATATGAACTGGATTCCATATTGCCAAAAGGCAAAACTCAGGGATGCAAAGTCATGTTAGATATTATACCAGCAATGCCTTGGAATGACTAAATAAGAAAAACAAATATTAATTTATCTAAACAGCTAATTTAGATTTGATCTACGTATTCTGTTTAAAGAATCTTGGTGTTACATTAATATGTAATCTTGAGTGTCTACAATTTAATTTAAAAATAGCCTTTGTATAATTTTTGGAATAAAAGCATAAGTCTATTTTACTGCAACTAAACTTACATTCAAGTATACAACTCAAGAGCACACATACCATTAATAGATGAAACCTCCAGTTCAGGTCGAATACTCCTATGGCTATCCAGAAAGGTTGATTGTAATATACTAGGTGTAGTTTCTGCAGAAAAAGGGGTAAAGAAGAGGTTTTTCCTTTGGAATACTGATTACTGTAATTAGGTTTAGGTTTAGGTTTATTATTTATAGGCCGCCCTTTTCCCTGAGGGGACTCAGGGCGGCTTACAATTTATAGGGAGGGGAATACAAAACAATAAGACATAAACAATACATAAATTAAAATAGAACACAACATTCATTCATCATTCGGGTGGGGACGGATTATGATCTTTATCCCCAGGCCTGACGGGATAGCCAGATCTTGAGGGCTGTGCGAAAGGTCTGGATGGTGGTGAGGGTACGAATCTCCACGGGGAGATCGTTCCAAAGGGTCGGAGCTACTACTGAAAAGGCTCTCCTCCGCGTAGTTGCCAGTCGACACTGACTGGCAGATGGAACTCGGAGGAGGCCTAATCTGTGTGATCTAATAGGTCGTGAGGAGGTAATTGGCAGGAGGCGGTCTCTCAAGTACTCAGATCCACTACCATGGAGGGCTTTATGGGTGGTAAGTAGCACAATTAGGCCAGAGTAACAAACTTAGGTTTGACTAAATAATTGAACTGACTCCAAGAAAGTTAGGGGTCGTATCCCAGCAGTAGAATGACTACTGATTCAAGTGGACATTGACAAACCTGTGCACCAGGGGACTTTTAATACACTTTTTCACTCATATCCCCATATTCTATCTCTCTCAGGCACACATATCCGTTAGTATCTGTTTTAAAAGGGATTAGACTATTTTAAAGCCTACTGCTATTCAAGTATGAATTTCAAGGGGGGGGGGGAGGAAACTCAGGTGAGATGGGGTTATATATGCTTTCTATTAGCACATTCCATAAAAAAAATAATCCTGGAATTAAGATTTTTAAAAAGTTCCACTGAAATGCTGATGTAGAAAGGGTGATGTTTCAAGTAAGGAGTATTCCCCTCTAAAAATCACCATATGTTGCAATGAAGTTTTAGATTAGCTACTATTGCCCACAATCATAACTGATCTAAATCCTAGAAGGCAAGTACTTCCTCAGAGCCAAGACAACCAGGAGGCCTGGGGAAAGTGTAAGGAGGTTCAGGAGTTGAATAGGCCCTTACTAATTGCATTCAAGACAAAAGAGAGAATCTCTGCAGGATAGATGGAGCCTAAAGAAAGTGAATCCCATGTCCAAATGAACAATTTTTCAAGTATGTTCAAAAATGAATGCTAGGATTTTGTATAAACTCTTACTGAATATTATGTTCATCTTCTACTGTTGTCAAAATGTGTCATCAGGAGCTTTCCCCATATCTCAGTAATAATAATAATAATAATAATAATAATAATGATGATGATGATGATGATGGCACAAACCAGCAGTGGTAATTCCAGTGGTAATTGGCACACTGGGTGCTATTCCAAAAGCACTGGAATTACATTTGAAACAGTTAAAAATTGACAAAATCACCATCAGTCAAATGCAAAAAGCCGCACTGCTTGGATCTGCACGCATATTACGAAAATACGTTACGACCTCCTAGGCCCCTGGGTGGGGCCCGACTAGTAACTAATGCCAAATCCGGCGAAACAACTGGCCGCTGTGATACAATTGTATGATAATAATAATAATAATAATAATCAGCCTGAAAAAGTCACTGAAAATCAGATGGTCAAGATCTTGTGGGATTTTCGCATACAAACAGACAAAATACTGGCACATAATACACCAGACATCACACTGGTTGAGAAAAATAAGGTCACAATCATAGACATCGCAATACCAGGTGATAGCAGGATCGCTGAAAAGGAACATGAAAAAATCGCAAAATACCAGGACTTAAAAATTGAAATTCAACGACTATGGCACAAACCAGCAGTGGTAATTCCAGTGGTAATTGGCACACTGGGTGCTATTCCAAAAGCACTGGAATTACATTTAAAACAGTTAAAAATTGACAAAATCACCATCAGTCAAATGCAAAAAGCCGCACTGCTTGGATCTGCATGCATATTACAAAAACACGTTACAACGTCCTAGGCCCCTGGGTGGGGCCCGACTAGTAACCAATGCCAAATCCGGCGAAACAACTGGCCGCTGTGATACAATTGTATAATAATAATAATAATAATAATAATAATAATAATAATAATAATAATATAATAATAAAGGTTAATGCAGTGTTTTCAACAATTGAACCAGGATCCATCTTGGAAAAGATGCTTTGAGAAAAGCATTGGCAACAAACAAATGCAAGTATTAGAAATAACAACTGAGATGGTCAAAAATCGAGTTAAAAAGGTAAAGAATTGGACATCACCTGGAAAGGACCAATTACATGGTTTCTGGCTCAAATATCTGACCAGTTTACATGCAATATTGGCCAGGCAACTGAATGAAATTTTACAAAAGGGCCAAATTGATGAATGGTTGACAACTGGAAAAACATACTTGATTCAGAAAGATCCAACTAAAGGAACAACACCTGAAAACTATAGACCAATAACATGCTTACCAACAACCTTCAAATTACTCACAGGCATTATTGCAGATAACATGATGGATTATTTGGAAACAAACAACATCTTGCCAGTAGAGCAAAAAGGCAACAAAAGAAGGAGCAGGGGCACAAAAGATCAGCTTCTAATTGATAAAATGATATTAGAAAATTGTAAGAACAGAAAAACGAACTTGAATATGGTCTGGATTGATTACAAAAAGGCATTTGACTCACTGCCACATAGTTGGATCATAAAATGCTTAGAAACAACTGGAATTAGCAAAAATATTACATCCTTTACTGAAAAGGCAATGAAACAATGGAGAACTGAGTTGGCAGTAGGGAATGAGAGCTACGGAATGGTTAATATCAAGCGAGGAATTTTCCAGGGTGATTCACTTTCACCTCTTCTCTTCATCATCGCAATGATCCCACTATCAGTAATCTTAAAAAAAATGAAATTAGGCTACCAAACAGCCAAAAAAGCTGAAAAAATTTCGCATTTACTATATATGGATGATTTGAAACTCTATGGAAAGTCAGAAATAGAAATCCAATCATTGACAAATACAGTCCGAGTATTCAGCACCGATATTTCAATGCAGTTTGGCATGGAAAAATGCGCCACTGTATCCATAAAAAGGGGCAAAATCACTGCATCTGAGGGAATTGAAATGCCCAATGGCCAACTAATTAAATGCAAAGAAAATGAAGCCTACAAATACTTAGGCATTCTGCAGTTGGATAACATCAAGCATGGAGAAGTAAAAACTATTGTCAGACGAGAGTACACCAACAGAGTTAGGAAAATTTTGAAATCTAAATTGAATGGTGGAAATACAATCAAGGCCATAAATACCTGGGCAATACCAGTTATAAGATACACAGCTGGCATAGTTAACTGGACACAAGCTGATTTGGACCTTTTGGACCGAAAAACCAGGAAACTAATGACAATGCACTACAGTTTACATCCACGTGGTGATACTGATAGACTATATCTGCCCCGAAAATCAGGTGGCAGAGGATTATTACAAGTGAAGCAAACAGTTGAAGAAGAAAAATGTGCACTGGCTGATTATTTAAAAGACACTCAAGAACATCTATTAATCGAAGTAAAGAACAAAAATCTACTGAAGGCCCAACAGACAAAACAAGAATACAGAAAAGATGTGATAAAATCAAGAATGGAGAGTTGGGAGAACAAAGCACTGCATGGTCAATTTCTGGAAAAAATAAAAGATAAAGTGGACAGTGAACAAACTTGGTTATGGTTAAAAACAGGTACATTAAAGAAAGAAACAGAGTCACTAATCCTGGCTGCGCAAGAACAAGCTATCCGCACAAATGCCATTAAGGCCAAAATCGAAAAATCCTCTGATGATGCCAAATGCAGACTTTGCAAAGAAGCTGATGAAACTGTTGATCACATACTCAGCTGCTGTAAAAAAATCGCGCAGACTGATTATAAATTGCGGCACAATTCAGTAGCACAAATGATCCATTGGAATTTGTGCAAAAATTATTATATTAAAACAGCAACAAACTGGTGGGAACATCAGCCTGAAAAAGTCACCGAAAATCAGATGGTCAAGATCTTGTGGGATTTCCGTATACAAACCAACAAAATACTGGCGCATAATACACCAGACATCACACTGGTTGAGAAAAATAAGGTCACAATCATAGACATCGCAATACCAGGTGATAGCAGGGTCGCCGAGAAGGAACATGAAAAAATCGCAAGATACCAGGACTTAAAAATCGAAATTCAACGACTATGGCACAAACCAGCAGTGGTAATTCCAGTGGTAATTGGCACACTGGGTGCTATTCCAAAAGCACTGGAATTACATTTAAAACAGTTAAAAATTGACAAAATCACCATCAGTCAAATGCAAAAAGCCGCACTGCTTGGATCTGCACGCATATTACGAAAATACGTTACGACGTCCTAGGCCCCTGGGTGGGGCCCGACTAGTAACCAATGCCAAATCCGGCGAAACAACTGGCCGCTGTGTTACAATTGTATAATAATAATAAAAACTCCGCCGTTGCCGGTCCCAAGCCCGGATGAGAAAGGAGGAAGGTTGGGATCAGGTTGGCATCTGGTCCCGTAAAACCCCCCCCGCCAACCCATACAATATGGTGAAAAAAACGAATAAGAATTCCATACCGCATCGGTCGTCGCGCGGGTTAACAAGGGCCGCGGCGGATGTTGGGGTCCCTGGACATCCGTCGACAAGTGGGCTACAAGTGGACCAGCCAACAAAACGACAAAAATATAGTGCAGATGAAAACCGTGCCATAATGGCCTGTTACTACAACTCAGAGCCAGAAAAAAGAGGATATTTAAAGCGAATGTATGAATTATGGAAACAACAATATCCAGATTCAAATGTTAGTGAACAACGACTAGCAGATCAAAGGCGATTTATTATACGGAATAAAGTGTTTAGTGAAGTTGAACATGAGGAAATTCAGGCAAATTGCAAAACCCAAAAAACAATATCACAAGCGGAAATAACTGATATTCAAGACACAACTAAAGACACTATAGTAGAACTCCCAGAAGAAGCTCTCGGGGAGGAAATAACATCACCACCACTAGAACCAGTTATCATTGAACCAACTGATGAACTAACTCAAAAACAAAAAGAATTGAAGGATAAGATCATGGAGCATTTTCTGCTTAATGAGGAAAAGCAACGTTTACCATCACTAAAAACTGTGCCTAAGAAAATTTTGGCCCCTATCATGAAAATGGTTAATGCAGTGTTTTCAACAATTGAACCGGGATCCATCTTGGAAACAAACCAGTTAATGTACAGCGCAGCTGTAATAGTCACTAATGAACTAGGCATTAAAATTAAAGTACCTAGTCACACAACAGAAAAAGCATCAAAGCCAAAGTGGAAAATCCGTCTAGAACAAAAAAATCAAAAAATTAAGGGCAGATGCTAGTAACTTAAAGAACATGCATGAGCAACGGCTTAAAAACAACAAAATCATAGATCGGCTAATCAGACGATATAGATTGGATACAAGAAACATCAATGAAGCTGTAGAGATTGTAAAACAGCAGATAACAGCAACAGCTAGAAAAATTGAAAGATATGAGGCACGAATCATCCAATATAAACAAAATCAGCAATTTCGATCAGACCAACGGCGTTTTTATCAAAGTCTTAATGTGAATGGTGACACCAAAAGTGAAAAACCAGAAAAGCAGGCCACAGTTGAATTCTGGAAAGAATTGTGGGAAAATGCAAAGGACTACAACAAGGAAGCAAAGTGGATACATGACTTTGAGAAAAGCATTGGCAACAAACAAATGCAAGTATTAGAAATAACAACTGAGATGATCAAAAATCGAGTTAAAAAGGTAAAGAATTGGACATCACCTGGAAAGGACCAATTACATGGTTTCTGGCTCAAATATCTGACCAGTTTACATGCAATATTAGCCAGGCAACTGAATGAAATTTTACAAAAGGGCCAAATTGATGAATGGTTGACAACTGGAAAAACATACTTGATTCAGAAAGATCCAACTAAAGGAACAACACCTGAAAACTATAGACCAATAACATGCTTACCAACAACCTTCAAATTACTCACAGGCATTATTGCAGATAACATGATGGATTATTTGGAAACAAACAACATCTTGCCAGTAGAGCAAAAAGGCAACAAAAGAAGGAGCAGGGGCACAAAAGATCAGCTTCTAATTGATAAAATGATATTAGAAAATTGTAAGAACAGAAAAACGAACTTGAATATGGTCTGGATTGATTACAAAAAGGCATTTGACTCACTGCCACATAGTTGGATCATAAAATGCTTAGAAACAACTGTCATTAGCAAAAATATTACATCCTTTACTGAAAAGGCAATGAAACAATGGAGAACTGAGTTGGCAGTAGGGAATGAGAGCTACGGAATGGTTAATATCAAGCGAGGAATTTTCCAGGGTGATTCACTTTCACCTCTTCTCTTCATCATCGCAATGATCCCACTATCAGTAATCTTAAAAAAAATGAAATTAGGCTACCAAACAGCCAAAAAAGCTGAAAAAATTTCGCATTTACTATATATGGATGATTTGAAACTCTATGGCAAGTCAGAAATAGAAATCCAATCATTGACAAATACAGTCCGAGTATTCAGCACCGATATTTCAATGCAGTTTGGCATGGAAAAATGTGCCACTGTATCCATAAAAAGGGGCAAAATCACTGCATCTGAGGGAATTGAAATGCCCAATGGCCAACTAATTAAATGCAAAGAAAATGAAGCCTACAAATACTTAGGCATTCTGCAGTTGGATAACATCAAGCATGGAGAAGTAAAAACTATTGTCAGGCGAGAGTACACCAACAGAGTTAGGAAAATTTTGAAATCTAAATTGAATGGTGGAAATACAATCAAGGCCATAAATACCTGGGCAATACCAGTTATAAGATACACAGCTGGCATAGTTAACTGGACACAAGCTGATTTGGACCTTTTGGACCGAAAAACCAGGAAACTAATGACAATGCACTACAGTTTACATCCACGTGGTGATACTGATAGACTATATCTGCCCCGAAAATCAGGTGGCAGAGGATTATTACAAGTGAAGCAAACAGTTGAAGAAGAAAAACATGCACTGGCTGATTATTTAAAAGAAAGTCAAGAACATCTATTAATCGAAGTAAAGAACAAAAATCTACTGAAGGCCCAACAGACAAAACAAGAATACAGAAAAGATGTGATAAAATCAAGAATGGAGAGTTGGCAGAACAAAGCACTGCATGGTCAATTTCTGGAAAAAATAAAAGATAAAGTGGACAGTGAACAAACTTGGTTATGGTTAACAACAGGTACATTAAAGAAAGAAACAGAGTCACTACTCCTGGCTGCGCAAGAACAAGCTATCCGCACAAATGCCATTAAGGCCAAAATCGAAAAATCCTCTGATGATGCCAAATGCAGACTTTGCAAAGAAGCTGATGAAACTGTTGATCACATACTCAGCTGCTGTAAAAAAATCGCGCAGACTGATTATAAATTGCGGCACAATTCAGTAGCACAAATGATCCATTGGAATTTGTGCAAAAATTATTATATTAAAACAGCAACAAACTGGTGGGAACATCAGCCTGAAAAAGTCACCGAAAATCAGATGGTCAAGATCTTGTGGGATTTCCGTATACAAACCGACAAAATACTGGCGCATAATACACCAGACATCACACTGGTTGAGAAAAATAAGGTCACAATCATAGACATCGCAATACCAGGTGATAGCAGGGTCGCCGAGAAGGAACATGAAAAAATCGCAAGATACCAGGACTTAAAAATCGAAATTCAACGACTATGGCACAAACCAGCAGTGGTAATTCCAGTGGTAATTGGCACACTGGGTGCTATTCCAAAAGCACTGGAATTACATTTAAAACAGTTAAAAATTGACAAAATCACCATCAGTCAAATGCAAAAAGCCGCACTGCTTGGATCTGCACGCATATTACGAAAATACGTTACGACGTCCTAGGCCCCTGGGTGGGGCCCGACTAGTAACCAATGCCAAATCCGGCGAAACAACTGGCCGCTGTGATACAATTGTACAACAACAACAATAATAATAATAATAATAATAATAATCTGATGTTACCTTAATAGTTCCTAGGTCCTTGGTTAGGACTCGAGCTGTTGAGCTACCAACCAGCCCCAAAGCCTGTGAATCTCACCAAAGATTAACCACGTAATAGTAGTAGTAGTAGTAGTAGTAATGGCAGATAAGTTCCTATAAACTGAATAGTTGCTGAACTATTTTGGCATCGGACACCTCCAAGGGACTGCTGAGTGTACATTCCATATACATGGCAATAGTTCCAATTCAGTCAATGTAATGAAATTCACAGACACTTTTAAGTCAGAGATGCATAACATTTTGCACTAAGATAGCCATATTTGGCCATTACAAAGGTTGCCAGCTCCAAGCTCACAAAAAGTTAGTAATACCAGGACCATACCAATTTGATTTAGAATAATTGAAAAGTAGATCATGGAAAATAATCTTTTCCCCATTCATTACACTATATGTTATAATTTGGCAGCAACTCCTATGAACTTAGATCCATGGCTAGAGGACCACAGAATAACTAAATGTTCTTCAGATTGTTTTTTTCTGAAGCTGCCTGGATTCTAGAAAGTGACATTTGGTAATAAATGCAGGGAAGACTTCTAGATTGTGTAAAGCAAAATCTTACCTACTGAGGCCTTGAATTTCTGAACAGATAGCCTCTTTGGAGATCCAAAATTTTCTAGACCTTTTGCAAAGGACAAATTGGTGGTTGAAGTACCCTGCTAATTAAATACATACATGTTGAAATTAAACAATTCAGTCTTATTTGATTGCTAGTTTGGGGGTAAACAGTTTTTATATTTCAGGTGGTTATCAAAACAAATCCCAGTCTTGTTCTACTATCCTAATCCATTTATAATAGGAAATCATAATATGTAATTGTACTATATAATTATAATAGGAAATAATAGGAAAATACATTGATATAGAGGGCCTTTTCCTGAGATAGTTTTCAGTTTGATGGGCTTAACTTTCCTTATCTTTTTTTATAAGAAATGTAGTACATGATACAATTACATTAATCTATGTATAAAACAAAACAGATTCCTCTTATTATTATTTTTTGCATTACTAAACAGTCTCCCCTAAATGTTGCCTTTCTGAAATAGTCATTTTATTTTCTCAGTATTATTTATTAATTCTCTGATATTTTCTGTTGTATACAAATTAAAACATGAAACAGATTGTCAAGTCTGAAAATAAAAAAATAGCCCTTGAAATATACAGCGCATTAGTCAAAAGCTCCCTTAAAATAAATAAAGGAGTAACTTGAAATTTTCATTTTAAAAAATTAGAAGATATGCTGCATGCATCACACACTGGCCATGCCCGCGCCCGGTTTAGCAAAGAGGAAAAAAGTCAAGATACATCACATGACGCTGTGACAACACGAGTTTGACACCCCTGTTCTATACTATAGTACCAGAATGCCATAGAGCAGGATTTTTCATGCCAGCTGGAGAATTTGGGGTGTTAAAGTCCACACATCTCAAAGTTGACAAGTTTTAAATAGAGTTTATGAAGATTCTCAATCATCCATGTCATGGTTGTCCCAAAGGTGCTTTTTTTCAAGAGGCAACTGGACTTTCTGGTTTTTCTTTTCTTTTTTTTCTTGAAACAAATAAAACTCAGGGTGGCCTTACTGACTGTCTAAAAGATTGTAAATATCCAGCTATCTGCAAGGAGTATAAATCCTTCCATTCCCCACCATCCAGTCAGAGCTGAAGAAGCTTCTTGGATAAGAAGCGAAACGCCTTCAAAGAAAAACACCATAAAAGTCCAGTTGCCTCTTGGGGGGGGGGGGGAGCACCTTTGCTATAGAGCAATGTGTTTTTAATGCAGACTCACCTTTCCACTTGCTTTTTTATCATACTGCAGGTAACGAGATGGCACAATTCTTCCCCCTGGCAGAGGAAAAATAGAAAAAGAATCCACATTCAAATTTGCATTAAATTTGCATTTGTACCGTTACTATCCATGAGAAAAGAAACTTCTCCAGAGACTTTGGGGCTCTTAATGGAACAATGTTGAGACCAAGCACTCGATTCCACAGAACGACTCCCATGCAAAGCTCCCATATTAAGCTCGGGCAGCTTTGTGCAGCGCATCGGCTGCGGGCTACGGACCCTGAAATCTACCCTCCAATGCCATTACTCACCTCTCTGTTTCGGTCGGGCACCCGTCTCCATCTCAGTCGTTCCAGGCTCCCTAGAAAGACAAATGAACTGGGGTGACAGGGAAATCAAAACGCAAACCATCCGCCGCTGCCATCCATCCTTCGCTCCGCGCTCTCACCTGCCGAGCGGCAGCTTTCCCGCCATTTCCGCCGAACAAACTCACGGCTTTCCCCACCCATCAAAACAAATACCCCTCGGCGCATGCGCCTTGCAGCCCAGTTGGGAAAGGCCCGCCGGAGCCACCCGAAAGGCGGAAGCACGGAACCTAGAACGTCCCACTTTCAGGGAGCGCCTCGGGTTCATTCATTTCTGTCTCGCTTCATTTCGCAGCAGAAAATCCTCACTTCCGGCTTACTCAACTTGTCTGTCGGCGGCCAGGCTTGACGCATGCGCAGAGCACCGCTCTGTTTTTAAAGAACTTTTTCCATTTGCTTTCCAAGGCGAGCAGCCGGAAAATAACCGGTTAAATTATTACTGAACCCATTCCGTGAGTAACTGTTGCCTCCGCCCGCGGGGATCGAACCTACTTCCGCTCTAGTAGCTGTAATAGACTGGCGGCTCCGTACATGTGACTCGCTCTTGCTTCGCGCCGGCCGGTTTCGTTCGCCTCTTTCCTTCGCTCTTGGCTCTGTTGCAAAGAAGCGCAACCCTCCACTAATCGGTGAGCAGCCCCGACAAAGGCTAAGCTTTTGGGGGCAAGGGTTGAATCGAGATCTCCTTGCGCGTCTCTCCCTTTGGTAAGGAGCCGCCTGGTGCCCGGGACGTTTGGCCAAAGTCCGAATTAATTCCAGAAAGGTGGAGAGGGGTTGTCGCTGGCTACTTGTAGGTTCTTCTTCATAGCTGCATGTTTCCTCTCGCTCAGTGGGGAAAAAAATGTCCCTTTGGGCATGTCGCAAAGTATACAATGAGAGTCTTGTTCACAAAACCGGGGTGCCTTCCCATTTATTGTCTATTGCAGCGTCTTTTAGATTTATTTCTCTCAAAGCCCCTTTCCTCTTTTTAAAAATTACAGAGGATCCCCAAAGACCTTTTGTTTCTATTTATTGATATTTGTCATATCAGGGAGAAAGGGGTGGCAAAAAAAATGTAATAAATATATTACAATTTAAAATGGATGCACTGGCTGTCATGACTGCCTCTCTATCATTTGATGGGATTTTAATAATGTAATTTTTCAACCTAGCTGGCAAATAATTTTGATTTTTGAGGACCTTGAAAGGGCCTTGTGGATCCTCAGCAGTCCTAGGTCTACACTTTAAGAAATGTTGGCTTATTACAGTGTTTCTCAACCTTGGCAACTTGAAGATGCCCAGACTTCAACTCCCAGAATTCCCCAGCCAGCATTCGCCGGCTGGGGAATTCTGAGAGTTGAAGTCCGGACATCTTCAAGTTGCCAAGGTTGAGAAACACTGTCCTATTGGAATTTATAATCTGTTGTAATGATTTAAAGGGGCTTCAAAATCTGAAACTGTGTCCAGGAAGGTGTATAGTACATTATAACAAGATTAAATGGCAACAGTGTAGATAAATTTGAAAAGTATTGGAGATTGGAAAGCATGGGATGAATCCTTTCCTTGCTGTACAGCAAGTGGGGATTCTGGAGATGTTGCTCCTCCTAGCAGTCCCCGGAGGGAAAACTCTACCCATTGGTTTTACCTAAATCGTCAACAGATGGTAACAGCATACGGGTAATCCTTGTTTAGCAACCACAATTGGGACTGACAACTTGATTGCTGAGTCAAATGATCTTACTTCAACTTTCCTTTGCTTTACAGACCTGTGAGGTTCATAAATGCGAAGACTGATCACCAAATTACTTTTTCTTCACTGCTGTAACTATGCACGGTCGCTAAATGAGGACTACCTAGTGCAGGGGTGCCAAACGCGATTTCATTGAGGGCCGCATCAGGGTTGTGTTTGACCTGGGGGAGGGGGCCAGGGTGGACGTGGCAAGCTCAACCTCATTCATCAAGGCTCCGTTTTTGGCCATGATGGCCTCCTGCAGCCCTATGCCAGTAAAAAAGGAGCTTGGGGAGGCCTGGGCTGCATTTTCTCTGGCAGCGGGTGTAGGTGGCTGTCAGGTCCGAAAACTGAGTCCAGGCAGGTTGCATGCGGCCTCCCCGAGCTCCATTTTCATTAGCAGAGGGCTGCAGGAGGCCATTGTGGCTGAAAACGGAGCTCCGATGGGCCGTATATGACCGTCCCGACTTCTGTTTTGCTGGCAGAGGCAGTATGGGCAGGTGCTTCACTGTTTCCAGTGTAGGGCCTACGGGCCGGATCTAAGTATTCTGCAGGCTGGATTTGGTCCCGGGGCCTTGAATTTGACATCCCTGACCTAGTTCCTTTGGCAGTAGAAGGAAATCAGTCTTCAGGGAGCCCACCCTTAATCCTTTTACTCAGAACAAATCCTTTGGGGGATTTAATTCAGGAGAAGATACTACTTAAAGTGTGGAGTGAATGGGTAACAGACACAAATGTGCTCGGCCCTCAGAAACATAAACATGCTTTTTCCCCCATTTTGCTACAGTTCCCTTTCATCTCATTCTTGGTATTAGGAGAACAGCCATGCTTGCTCGGGGCAGAACAATTTTCTCTGGACTTTCTGTCTACTGGAAACCTCTCTTCAAAGGCCGCCTCCTACTTGTAACCAACACAGTCAGCTGCGGAGGGCTTCTAGCAGCAGGAGACGCACTTCGCCAATCCTGGGAGATAAAGAAGGATTCTAAACGGAAATGGGATCGTGCCCGGACAGGTCAGTTTAATGTCATATTAACTGCTGGTTTTACCTTTAAAATTCTTCCTGGCTTGACCCTGAGATATCCCTAGGATCACTCAGTTTCAATCTGCTTGAACGAAGAGATCTCCAGCAAAATCTATTACTAGACCCAGTGGCGGATTAAGGCTCACTGGTGCCCTAAGCACTGAAAAATCTTGGCGACCCCCTCCTTTGTCCATACTGTACAAATCTTGATTGGTTTTTTTCTTTCATTCTCAACTTTGTGGTGCCCTCTTGGGCCTGGTGCCCTAAGCATGTGCTTAGTCTGCTTAATGGTTAATAGACCACTGACTAGATCCCATTTCCAGTAAATCAGGAGGATGAAGGCCTCAAATGTTTTTCTGTAGTGCCAGTACCGACATGGAACTTTCTGCCCTCTGACATCCACTGAACGCCTACCTTGCTGGGTTTCAGGACATTTTTATTTATTTATTCACTCATTCAGTTAAGGGTTGTAAAAAGGGAGATTCTATCCAATTTGTTTTGCCACTTGTCTTACATTTATGACTCTGGCTCACATAATTAAAAGCAACACACACACCCCAAAGCAATAAATAGAATACAAATTAAATGAGAACAAATTAAAAAAACTGAATTAAAAAACACAAACCGCAGGAAACTATAAGTCATATGCCAGTTAATGCAAGCATTCCAGCAAGCTTCACACCACAACTAGATCCCCAAGCACAAGGGGCAAAACAGAACTGAATCTCAAGCAGTCCTGTAAGGAACTTATTATCTCCTTAATTTTAGCTGCTAAAATTATAATGGCCCAAATAGATAACATAATAAATGAGTTGTGGATTAATAAGGCCTCTTCAGTGAGGTACATTCGGGGGGGGGGGGAATCACAGAGTTAGAATAATGAAACATAAGAGGCAGTATTCACAATTCAAATTTGGATGGTTTAAAATTTATATAGTTTTATAGTAAATATAAAGATTTTATAGTAAATCACTATAGACTATAACATGGCAATATGTTAGATAATGTATATGGTGAATTTGTAAATTACCTGTCTCTAATGGAAGTCCTTGGCTTATGACCACAATTAAGCCCAACACTTCCATTGCTAAGCAAGACAATTGTTAAGTAACTTGCCGAGGTGGCGCAGTGGTTAGGGTGCATACTGCAGGCCACTTCAGCTGACTGTTATCTGCAGTTCAGCGGTTCTAATCTCACCGGCTCAAGGTTGACTCAGCCTTCCATCCTTCCGAGGTAGGTGAAATGAGGACCCAGACTGTGGGGGCAATATGCTGACTCTGTAAACCGCTTAGAGAGGGCTGAAAGCCCTATGAAGCGGTATATAAGTCTAACTGCTATTGCTATTGCTATTTTACAACTTTTTTGACCATGATTGTTAAGAGAATCCTAGCAGTTGTTACGTAAGTGAATTATGTGTTCATTACGGGAATTTAGCTTCCCGCAATGAGTTTGCTTGTCAGAAGCTGGCTGGGAAGGTCACAAGTGGTAATCACATAACCCTGGGACAATACAACTGTCATAAATATAAATTATTTGCCAAGCACCCAAATTTTGATCTTGACCATGGGGCTACTGCAATGGGGATAAGCGTGAGAACCAATATGCCACTTTTTCAGTGCCCTTGTACCTTCAAATGGTCATTAAATGAATAATTGTAAGTTGAGAATTACTTTTATTTGTAATAGATTTTTTAAATATTTTCTCTTATTGATGCATCACGGATTTTTGTTATTTGATGATGAATCCCTTATGTTTTACTAATGGAGCAAATGTCCTCCTTCAGCACGAATGTTCACCATCGGCTGCACTATGGGCCCAATGATGCACTACTGGTACCTGTGGCTAGACAGGGCCTTCCCTGCTGCTGGCTTCAGTGGCATCAGGACCGTCCTGAAAAAAGTTTTCATTGATCAGATCGTTGCCTCTCCAGTCTTTGGGGTTTGGTATTTCATAGGTAAGACTAAATTCCTGAAGCTGCAAGACAATTTCTATTCTTTTGAGGGCAAAAATGAATGGGAAAATATGTGGGCTTTTGCTACAGATACTGTGTGTGGGTAGAAGAAGCAGAGGGTGTGGCATTTCTGTTGTCCCTTCTGTGCTTGGCTTCCTCTGAAAAATATACAGTTCCTTTAGTTCCCAATAGCCAAAGAACATCCCCCATATTTCCATCTGCCTTGTTATTATCTGCAGGGATTGGATCTTTAGAAGGACAGACTCTGGAGGAAAGCTGGCATGAATTGGAAGAGAACTTTTGGGAATTCTACAAGGTAAACCTAATTTTTGTCCCCTATTTTCTGACCCAGAGTTTGTGGATGGAGTAACTAACTTACATTTATGACTCTGGCTCACATAATTAGTGTTTTTCTGTTTGCAGATGGACTGGTGTGTGTGGCCACCAACACAGCTGATCAACTTTCTGTTCCTGCCCCCCGCGTATCGAGTGATTTACATGAATGTCATCACTCTAGGATGGGACACTTACCTATCATACCTTAAACATCGTGTGAGTAAAACGCAATAAAATAATTGGCGTCAGAAGGACAGGCAGTCCTCAACTTGCAACTAGTGATCATTCGAAGTTATATAAAGTGACTTATGACTGTTTCAGCATCCTCATGGTCATGTGATCCAAATTCAGACCCTTGGCAATTGACTCATATTTATGACAGTTATACTATCCTGGGTTCATGTGATTATTTTGCAACTTTCTGACAAGTGGAGTTGATAATACAATACAATAGCAGAGTTGGAAGGGACCTTGGTGGTCTTCTAGTAGGCAGGAAACCCTATACCGTTTCAGACAAATGGCTATCCAACATCTTCTTAAAGACTTCCAGTGTTGGGGCATTCACAACTTCTGGAGGCAAGCTGTTCGACTGATTAATTGTTCTAACTATCAGCACATTTCTCCTTAGTTCTAAGTTGCTTCTCTCCTTGATTAGTTTCCACCCATTGCTTCTTGTTCTGCCCTCAGGTGCTTTGGAGAATAACTTGACTCCCTCTTCTTTGTGAGATATTGGAAGACGGCTATCATGTCTCCCCTGGTCCTTCTTTTCATTAAACTAGACATACCCAGTTCCTGCAACCATTCTTCATATGTTTTAGTCTCCAGTCCCCTAATCATCTTTGTTGCTCTTCTCTGCACTCTTTCCAGTCTCCACATGGTGGATCCAGATTCACATAACAACCATGTTACTAAATTAGCAACTGCAACGTGGCGAGAAAGATCGTAAAATGGGGCAAAATTCACTTAACAAATGTCCCACTTAGCAACAAAAAGTTTGGGCTCAATTGTGGTCATTAAGTCGAGGACCACCTGTAATTGAGATTAAAACATAGGATGGAATGAATGTAAAGTTGTGTTGAGTAAACCCTTTTCTCTAGCCTTTTTTTTTTTTACCATAGCTGGTAGCAACTCAATCTGAGCATCTTCGTATTCAGAGCCTGTGTTCTACCGTGTTTCCCTGAAAATAATAAGACAGGGTCTTATTTTCTTTTGACCCCCGAAATAAGCGCTTGGCCTTATTTTCGGGGAGGTCTTATTATTTTTGAGCTGCAGGAGGCAGCGAGCATGGTCACCTCATGGATGCTGCTGTGTTGCAATAATTTTCGGGAGGGCTTATTTTCTGGGGAGGGCTTATTTTAGCGCATGCGCTCAAAAGCCCA
This sequence comes from Thamnophis elegans, assembly GCF_009769535.1. NCBI lineage: Eukaryota > Metazoa > Chordata > Lepidosauria > Squamata > Natricidae > Thamnophis > Thamnophis elegans. The sequence goes on from NC_045541.1 coordinate 166,513,597, forward strand.
ATTGGGCTTATTATCCGGGGAGGTTTTATTTTCAGGGAAACAGGGTACTATTAACATGCTCAAAAGGAATAGGTATCACTGGCTATGTTAAGGAGGCTTGTTAATTGGGCACAATTGGTCTTCCTCTGATAATCTCTGAAAAGATACCAGTAACATTTTCCTCAGCATCTCTATCCCCATTTTAATGGCTTGTTTTGTTTGGCTTAGAATGTGGTGTTGTTCTGACCTAGACTTCCTGATACAGTAAAATGCACAGGATTAAGTCCCAAAACCCTCCTTTATTTCAAAGGCTGTGAATTATATTCATTCACAGCCCGTAATGAATCCCAAATAGTAGTAAAGAGTTCTATAGCAGGCTTTGGGATAAGGCTGATAAGCACCCATCTTTATCTTCTTTGAAAACACTGCCAAAGACTTAATTGGCAATTAGCTTGGCAAGGCCACACAGAGCAAAGAGTCCAAAGAAGGTAAGCTGACCAGCATGAACCAAGTTGCTTCCTGCAAAGGCTCATGTGTCTTTGTTCCTACTTTATGTCCTATGGGAGGGGCCAATCACCTCCAAACCTTACTCCCGAATTGTCCTTCTGTTTTAAATGTTCTTGCCTTCTGGCAGCTCTGTGCATGCGCGCACTGGGAACAGGGGGAGCCTGTTCCTCTGCCTCGCTGCTGTCCAACTATGGAAGCTCCAGAGGCAGATGGCCCTGACCCCCTCTCTGCCTTCGATGCAGAGCCTGCATCCGAGCCTTCCCCAGACTCCAGGACTGGCCCATGTCCCTCCCCAACCTCCTCGCTCTCCGACTCTGCTGCGAGCTCCACCAGCGGCCACAACAGATGTAAACAACTACAGATAGTCATATCACAATTGGGACCATAATTTCCATTGCTAACTAAGGCAGTTGTTCAGGATGTCACACTCAATTCTGCAATGGTTGTTAAGCAAATCACTGCCATTGTTAAGTAAAATCATGCAGTTATTAAGATAATTTAGCTTCCCCCATTGAGTTTGCTTGCTGGAAACTGGCTGGAAGGGGCATAAATGGCAATTGCATGACTTCAGGACATTGCAACTGTCATAAATATATGCCTAAATTTTGATCATGTGATCAGGAGATGCTACAATGACAATAAGTGTGAGAACCATTTATAAGGCACTTTTTCCCGTGCCGTTGTAACTTCGAATGGTTGGTAATCAAATGGTTGTACATCAAGGATTACCTCTATGCTTGTTTTTAATTAGAAACATGAGTTCTAGCTTCATCTGGTAACAATGTTTTTAATCTAGTAATGATTTATTCAACAAACTAAGATTTAACTACCGTATTTTTCAGACTATAAGACGCACCTTTTTCCCTCAAAAAAGAGGCTGAAAATCTGGATGCGTCTTATACACTGAATACAGCATTTTTGGCCTCCTGAAACCCCACCCCCTTCACCAAAATGGCCGTGCATTGCCTTTAGGAGGCTTTCAGGGAGCTCCTGGGGGCTGGGGAGGGCAGAAATGAAAGAAAAACAGGCCGTTTTTTGCTCAATGTTGCCCCCCCCTCCCTGGAGCACTCTACAAACGCTCCTAATGGCTATTCATGCCTTTTAAAAAAATGGGCCCATTTTTGTGAAAAATGGGGCATTTTGGGGAGGTCTGCAGAGTGTAAAACTTTTTTTTTTTTAATTTGCCTCTTCAAAACCTCTTCAAAAAATACGGTAAGTGGCTTCTGAACCATTCCCTGGTAATGATTCCTGGACTATTCTGAATTACTTGTTCATAGATAGAATTTCAGAACTCAAAAATCGGGGGGGGAGGGGGAACCTCAAGTGGCTTGATAAACTTCAGGCTTACAAAGCTAAATGTATGTTAATTTTTGTTTTGTTTTGTTTAGAATAAAAAGCCAGTGCTCGACCAGGATGAGGACTCTAAACCTTGCACTTCTGAAATCCAGACTACTGGGTGAAAAGTGTGAATAACCAAACTACTTTTTAAAGACTCGAAGCACACCGGCATCTTTTCTTTCTTTTTCTTTTTTCAAAAATGCTATTTGAATTCTTCTGCGTAGGAAATGGTGCCTGAATTCTAATTTTCCTTGTCAAAAATTCTGTAACAAGAACGAGACTGAAAGCTCAGAGCACTTTTCCTTTGACAGGTTGGTGCGAGTTGAAGCAGCAACCTGCATCCAGGAAGCAGAAGTGCTGTCCCATAAAAGTGCCAAATTATAGATTTTTCTAATTTATTTATTTATTAGTTTTCTATTGCCTCAATCTCGTGATTTTGGATGGTGTGCAAGAATCTCAACAGTGATCTTAAAATCAACTGTGTCAGCAGAAACAGAGACAAAGAAAATACGTCCATCTTCCTTCCCCACTAAGCCTTGGAGTAATCAGGAAAGTTTTCCAGAGCTTCTTAAAAGCCAAGAATGAAGCATCAGGTGTATTTCCAGGGAAGGTTTATTCCATAGAGCAGTGTTTCTCAGCCTCAACAGCTTTAAGATGAGTGGAATTTCTACTAGAATTTCCCAGCCAGCAACGAGGTGTGGCCATATTTGAGAACCGTTGATGGTCTTCGGATTAGCAACTCAGTTCACTCTTTGGAGGATGAATGCATCTATTTTGGAAATCCTAACTATTTAGATAATGGGAAAGTCAGACAAGCTAAGAAAGGGAGAAGTAAATAAAAGAAAATTCATGTTGGTATCTGTAATCCCATAGCATCCTTTATAGAACATGCTGCCAGAGGGGATGGATTTGGGCAGCCTTTACATTTGATGAATATATCTTAAAAAAATAACAAGCTGAGCTTCATCCCATGATTGTGTTGGAAGATTAAATATGGGAAACTAGATTGTGTCCTTATTGTTATGCTCACAAGCAGTGCCATAGAGGGCTAGGATTTAAAAAAGGCCTTAAAACCAAAAGTGAGGGACCAAATGACTCTCAAGCATGGGAATTTTTAAATTCCCTATTTTTTCCTTCAGTGGATTAGAGGAATATATCAGGGAAATGTTTGCTCACAATATATCTAGACTTCTATTGAATTTATGCTTCATTCTATGTACTATATTTACTACATAGGTAGATCAAACTGCCAGGGGTGATTGCGTGGAACATTAGGGTTGCAATAAATATGATGATGTCTGTGGAAATTTTCAATCATGCATGTCATGGTCATCTCAAAGGTGCATTTCCCAAAAGGCAACTGGACTTTCTTGGGGTTTTTTTCCCCTTTGAAAACATTTTGCTTCTCACCCAAGAACTGAAGTAGCTTCTTGGAGGAGAAGCAAAAGGTTTTCAAAGAAATAAAACCAAAGAAGTCGAGTAGCCTTTTGGAAAAAAGCACCTTTTGGATAAATATGCTGATATTACCTAGTGCTCTATATCTTGCCACTCAACCTCAGAGAAATAGCATGGACACTTGAAGATTGCAGGGTGCTTGGTGCTCTCTGAGCTTGGTGGTTTTCATCAGTGTCCTGATGATGTTATCTAGTTTGGTAATGAAATGTCTGCAAGAAAACCAAGCTCAAAGAGCAGCAAAGGACTCAGCAGTTCAACCCTGAACTACAAATATTCTCTTCTATGGGTACACTTGAAGATTGCTTAGTCAGTAATTGGGTGGGTGAGGGAGAATATATTGAAATGATATGCAGAGAAGATGGGTGTGCGGTGGGCCAGAAGAAATACTGTTACATTCTTGTGATTTGGACTGGGTTGGATGGTGCTGCACTCCTTCCTAAACCAGCAGGTCCATAGTTTATGTGTGATTCCCCAGGAGATTGTCCAGAGAAATCAATGGTAAAAGGTGCATTTCCACATTCATGCTAAGTGTATCAATTGCAAGTGCTTGTTGGCCAGCTGTATTGGGCAACAGTTATCTACATTTTTGTTGTATTTCATCTGCTGTACACGTACCACAGTCCTTAATGTACAACTATTCATTTAGTTAACAACTATTTGTTGTTTCTGTTCAAAGTAACAACGGCATTGAAAAAAGTGACTTGATGTTTTTCACATTTACAATCACTGCAGCATACCAAATGAGGTTAAAATTTAGATGCTTGGCAACTGACTCATATTTTTGAGGTTTGCAGGGTCCGTGTGTGTGTGTGTGTATGTGTGTGTGTGTGTGTGTATGTGTGTGTGTGTGTCAGGCGATCACCTTTTGTGACCTGACAAACAAAGTCAATGGGGAAGCCAGATACACTTAACAACCATGTTACTAATTTAACAACTGCAGCAATTCATTTAAAAACTGTGGCAATAAAGGTCAGAAAATGGGGCAAAATTCACTTAGCAGTGAAACATTTGGCCTCCGTTGTGGTCGTAAGTCAAGGACTCTCTGTATTTGGAGGCCACTTGAAAAAGTTAATCAGATTTTAAAGATGATTTTGTAAATAGCCACTTGCAAGGTTCTCTATCAATGAACAGAAAGTCTCTAATGTATTTGTGAATAAATGTATTCCAAATCGGAATGTTTGCTGATATTATTGTACCTGTCTCTTCCTCTTAATAAATCTTATTAAAGACTGTCACAATCTTACCTGAAATAATTATTTTTGGTTGAGGCAAGTGCTGAAGAACCTGCCACAAGGGTACTTCTAAGGTAGGGGTGTCGAACTCAAGGACTGTGGGCTGGATGTGGCTCTTGGAGTGCTTATATCTGGCCCATGGGTCTGGCCTGGAAATACCAAAGGACTGGCCTACACTGCCTCTGCCAGCCAAAATGGGCTGTGTGTGGCTCCCTGTGGCCCGTTTTTGGCCTCCACAGCTTCCTGCAGCACTCCGCCAGCCAAAAATGGCCGAAAACAGGGCAGAGTGGGCCCTGCATGACTCCACTGGCCCCGGTTTGGCAGGCAGAGTGTTGCAGGAAGTTTCATCCCATCTCCCCCACTGGCCTGCGGAGTACTACAATGCTGATGCAGCCCTGGAAGAAATCCAGTTTTGACACCTCTGTTCTGTTCTCAATATTTTCACTCTCGAATTTCACCAAAGCAAAGCTGCAATTTGCTTTGACAACCAGCCAAAACTCCATGAAATAATGTGCACAAATCATAAATCCGTACTTCCATCTTACCCATAATTTTGATCTGTCAAAACAGTCCCAGCTCATGAAGGATATATCATTTTAGCAGTAACTGAATATCTAATGCTATCGTAAGCACCAATAATAATTGTGTTTGCTTTCTGTGCTCTTCCCAAATAGCTTCTTGGATACCTTCTGGATGGTGGGAATGGTGTCATCTTCCAGTAACCCCTCCCTCCCTCTCCCTCTCCCTCCCTCTCCCTTTCCCACTCTCTCTCTGTATTTTTGGCGAAGTTGCCATTTTTTCCCCTCCAGTAATGTATTGTTGGTTGTGATTCTTCATCAATAATCTGCCCATTGGGCAACGTTTCTGGGCATGAGAACACACAAAGGTATAGTACATGGCATCTCTAGGTTGTGCCAAGCCCCTCCTCCACAGCCAGCCCTTGACTTACAACCATTGAGCCCAGAATTATGGACATGACCTGTGCTAGTCATTAAGTGAATCAGGACCAGGTCCAATTTTACAACCTTTTTTGCAGCATTGTTAAGTGATTACTGGTCATTAAGTGAGTCTATTGTCTACTATGGTTACTTTTTGCCAGCAACTGGAAGTAAACAAGAAAGACTATAAAGAGCAGTCATGTGAATGCAGCAAGCAGCCATAAATGTGGGCTAGTTGCCCAGCATCCAAAGTGATTAAATGAGTGTGAAGAGGGAGGGAAAGAGAGGCCGCTGTTGGAAGTTCGTATCAGGGTTGGAAGTAGACGGAACTCTCTGCGGTAGGCTTGAATGGTTACTAAACAACCAGGCTGAAGATTACTTTTACAGTACAAGGTAATAATCCAAGAAGGGTTGCAAACTAGGAGTGCAAAATAAATCAGAAATCTGTCCACGAGCAATTGCAGATCCCAAAGAAAAACACAAATTTCCTTCTCCATTTAAAAGAAAAATAAAATGCTGCAGTTCCTCCTACTTCATGCTAAAGGGTCTCTTACTGTAGCTTGTGTGCAAACACCAGGCTTTGAGATTCCTCCTCCCCCACCCCAAAATGGGTTGAAAGCGAATGGTTTACTACAGTGGTGGGATTCAAGTTCTCTGCCCTAATGATTTCTTCCAACAACCAATTTTGCCAAACTGTTCAGAAAGTTAACAAACCGGTTCTCCCGAAGTGGTGGGAACTGGCTGAATCCCACCATTGGTTTACTGACTCCTGAGTGGTCGGAGATACAAAATGTATCTGCCAAAGGTATAAAAAGTATCCACAGCCTCCAACATTGCAAAAGAAGAGATCAGTTTGGCATGAAAATTCAGCTCTCAAAATGAGCCAATGCCACCTGAAGACACAGTTTCAGAAATTTTTGAGCTGGTGCAAAGTCCTTAAGTTGAGTTGTTCCAAGAAGCATCTCTTCTGCTTAGCTCCTTAATGGTTAATTTTTATATTAACATTAATATTTGTATTTATTTGCTGTTCCATCTCTATAGAGATTCTCAGTCACCCAGATCATTGTTGTCCCAAAGGTGCTTTTTCAAAAGGCAGCTGGACTTTTGTCTTGAAAACATTTCGCTTCTTACCTAAGTAGCTTCTTCAGTTCCAGCTGAATGGAAGCTTCTTGGATGAGAAGTGAAACATCTTCAAGTAAAAAACGATAACAACCAAGTAAATCCAATTGCCTTTTGAAAAAGCTCCTTTGGGTTTATTTGCTTTAGTCACCATAAGCATTTCATGTAAATAGGCAGGCAGGATATTAATTAAATTGAAAATATATTTTAAAAGGATATATTAGAAAAAAATAGAGGAATTCCCCCTCTTCCTTAAACCTGCTATCCTATCTAAATAGTTCTCGATTTATGACTAATAACTTTGTGACTGAAGTTTCAAGTTTATTAGAATTTGTATGCCGCCCGCTCCCATAGGGACTCTGGGCGGCTCACAACAGACAAGAAACATTTAATTTTAAAAAATAGAGATAAAAAAAATAAAAATATAGTATTAAAATTCATGTCACTGAAGCTCTGACGGACCCTGAAAAGCTACTTAAGGCCCAGATATTCTGGCATTCTAGCACATATGTGACTGCATTTTGGGTGCTCAGCAACTAGTTTGCATTTACAGCTGTTTCCAGCACCCTGTGGTCATGTGATCATGATTTAACAATTTTTATTGGAAACTGGTATTTACTTTCAGTTTCTGGCAAAAAAAAACCCATCACATAGAGGACAATGGATTCACTTAATGACTACTGCACGTAAGGTTGTAAAATCAGGCATTGTCACAACTTACAACTGTAGTTGTGGGCTGAGTTATGGTTGTAAGTTGAAGACCACATGAAGTATCAGGTATGACTCCGTTTCCTAGAATTCAGATGCAAAGGATTTGGCTTTACAGCTTGAGTCTTTCAATTCTACAAGAAGCTTCCAAAATATTCTTGGCTGATCTAGCCAATAGAACGAATGGGTCTGGAAAATAATTTCTTATTTGATCAAAGCCCCTTGTGCTGATATAGTAAAGGAGATCTGATTAGGGGAAATTTTTCTATGCGACTTTCATTTGTCAGATCAAAACAACATGTGGAATTGAACAGGTTGAGACTGTCTCCATGACACCTCTGAAAGGCAGTTTTGAGTTGTGTAAGCACATGGTTGGATCATTCAGTTAGTTATTAACAGATGCCTCTAGGAAGCTGGTGTTGGTCCCTCTGTCAGCTGCCTCTGACCAAAATTAGTTTACATAGCCATTGTTAGACAACCTAGATGAACAGTGAAGTGGCTGAAAATATTGTTGCATCATCTTGAAGCTGAGAGTTCCATAAACTAATTATACATTTTATAAGGGATTTATAATAAATGCAAGTGATTGTAGTCTGGGCAATTTGTTCATTATTTTACTATTTTCTGCCAAGTCCTGGTGATTCCTGGACTAATCCCCACAGTTTTCATGGCAAGACTTTGGAAGTAGTTTGCCACTGCATCTTCCTAGGACTGAGAGTGGCTGGCCCAAAGTCATCCATACGGCTTTGTGCCTAAGGCAGGACTAGATGGCACTGTCTTCTAGTTCCCAGCTGATGCCTTAACCACTACCCCAAATTATATTGTTTATGCTATTCCCAACTTTAGAAGTCCCTTTTCTGTCCTTCTTATTAGGCACTTTTAAAAATCAATATTCCAATGTTTAAAATGTTAAAGTGTTAAACTTGAAAAGAGAAGATGGATTCAAGTTCTTGTTTATGCTATTCCTAACTTTAGAAGTCCCTTTTTTGTCCTTCTTAGGCACTTTTAAAAATCAATATTCCAGTGTTTAAAATGTTAAAGTGTTAAATTTGGACAGAGAAGACTTGGGTTCAAGTTCTTGTTTATGCTATTCCTAAATTTAGAAGTCCCTTTTCTGCCCTTCTTCTTAGGCACTTTTAAAAATCAATATTCCAGTGTTTAAAATGTTAAATTTGGACAGAGGAGACTTGGATTCAAGTTCTCACTTAGCTACAGTGATGATCAGATGGTCTTGAGCTCCATCCTCAACCCAACATATCTACAGGGTTGTTGAGAATAACCTGGGAGATTTGCCTTACCTGAGATAAATGATAGGATATACAAATAGTCTTTGACTTACAACAGTTCATTTAGTGACCATTCAAAGTTACAAAACAGCACTGAAAAAAGTTACTTATGACCATTTTTCACAGTAACAACCTTGGCAACTTCATGTGACCAAAATTCAGATGCTTGGCCACTGGTTCGTATTTATGACGGTTGCTGTGTCCCAGGGTTATATGATCACCTTGTATGACTTTCCGACAAGCAAAGTCAATGGGGAAGCCAGATTCACTTAACAATTGGGTGACTAGCTTAACAACTGCAGTGATTCACTTAACAACTATGGCAAGAAAAGTCATAAACTGGGGCAAAACTTACTTAATAAATGTCTCCCTTAACAAAAGAAATTTGGGGCTCAATTGTGGTCATAAGTGGAGTTACTACCTGTAACTGCAATGTTGATCTATGTAAAGCTTGCCATCCTAATTAAAACTAACTTCTAGAAATGCTATGGTGGGCAGATTGACATGGCCCAGAAAATACATGGAAATTATTCCAGAGCTCCCAAAACATTGATTCTTCAGCAAAGATAAATTCTGCATCTCTCTAAAATGCAATCATAATTCGTAACTACCAAGTCTTTCTATCTGCCAGAAAGTACAACCAAATAACTCTGCACAAGTATTCTTCCGCACAAGATTATATTTCCTTATCAATGAATCTGGTGGATTGAATATGTATAATGTTAATGAGGTTCCACCACAAAACCGCGGACGACAAAATCGCGGTCGACGAAAGCACGTATGTGACGTCATCACAGCGCGACGAAAAAGATAGAAAAATGTAAAAATAAAGCGAAAACCTTACCCTAACCCCCCCAAACCTAACCCTAAACCTAACCCTAAACCTAACCCTTAACCTAACCCTAAACCTAACCCTAAACCTAACCCTTAACCTAACGAAAAACCTAACGCTAACCCTTAACCTAACGCTAAACGTAACGCTAACGCTCTAAACCTAACCCTAACCCTTAACCTAACCCTAACCCTTAACCTAACCCTAACCCTTAACCTAACGCTTACCTTTATGTGAATCGGCTTGCTGTAATTTAATTTTTATTTCAATTTTTCGATCTTTTTCGTCGCGTTGTGATGACGTCACATACGCGATTTCGTCGACCGCACTTTTGTGGAACGCGGTTTTGACGGGTCACGGTTAATGAATACCTCTTTGAATGGATCTAGACTGGGAAAACAGTTTTTATCTGCACCTCTGATAGTTTCCCCTGATCCTTAATTACCACTTTAGGACAACATATTTATTGTATTTCTTTCACAGGAATTCTGACATCAAACGCTTTTGTGATTAGCCATTTTATTTCTTCACAATATCTCCTTAGTACAGTGATTTTTGTTTGCTCATTTTAGGAAATTATTTATTTTGACACTTCTGACAGGTTTTGTTTTGTTTTTTTAAATACAGTACAGTATATATTTTTTCCATTAAAGTAAACTTCAAAAAGAGAGAGAGAAAGAAAGAGAGAGAGAGAGAGAAAGAAAGAAAGAGAGAGGGGGAGGGAGGGAGGGGGAGAGAGAGAGAGAGAGAGGAAGGGAGGGAGGGAGGGAGGGAGGGAGGGAGGGAGGGAGGGAGGGAGAGAGAGAGAGAGAGAGAGAGAGAGAGAGAGAGAGAGAGAGAGAGAGAGAGAGAGAGAGAGAGAGCGCGCAGATGGTGTCCAAGAATTTGTAAAACAAATGTATAGAACTTCATTGAAAAATAAATTAAGGATAGCAATGGGGAAGGGGAATAGTACTGGTAAGGAGTAAGGTAACAGTGGCTGTTGACAGAATTCAACCCCCACCTGCCCCAGTCCGTTCTAGGGAAAAAGGATGCTGGACTGAGGGGAACGTATGACATAAGGTTCAACTTAACCCCTGCAAACTCAGGTCTGTTTAGGAAAGGAAAGCAGTGGAGAAACCATTCCACAATGACAAAGAACCCTTTGACTTTCTCCTGTGGTTTTTAGATCAGCCAAGATGGGTTTTTCCAGCTGCCTCTCCACCTTTCTCCTCTTAAATAAATACATAGTTCTGTGAAAACCCGTCAGGTAGGGTGACTTATTTTAAAAATAACAAACTAAAAACACCAACACAAATCACGACACGGCAATGAAAGGTCCATACGCACATAAACATCACCAGCTACTTCTATTTACATGGAACTGGAGAGATTGCTCTTTTTTTTTTTCTTTTCGTTTTTGTTTTCTGTACACTGAGGAAGACGGGAAGAGGAGCAAGCAGGTTATCTAGACACTCGGCAAGGTGAAAGTGGGAGAACCGTCTTCTGCAGGGCAACTGAAAGGAAGCAGAACTTCTCCAATCTACTTTCACCTTCAGTCATGCCGGGCAGGTGACAAGCTTCGCTACACGTAGCCGAAAGGCCACCTCTTTGCTATGCTTCACTATTCCAATTTAGCCCTGTCTTTCTCAAGGAGAGAAGCTGGAAAAATCTGGGTGTGCATTAGGCCGCTGCAAGTAGCAGAGCAATCCCACCCTTACAAATTCCTAGCTGGTGGAGCAAAAGGATCTACTCTATCGTTTCTCCAAATATGGTCATCTTCTAAATACAGGAAGGCCTTCTTCCTCTTCTATCTGAATGGGAAACAAGGGATCTACTACCCGTGCAAGCCTCTTCTTGCTAAGTGACCGGATTCAACTAGACCTAGAGTGATCGTAATCCCTCAGAATCCAACGTGACAAGATCTACAGTTTTAAGTTGGAAATTCCTGCCGTTCTGTGAAAGAAGATATTCACCTTAAAACCTATGGTTTTCGTTCATGGTAGAGAGGATAAACAGCATGCAAGGAGCAGGCATGAACTGGAGGGAGCATTGCGGTTAATTAACCTCACTTCGCAGCATTACAAAAACCGAGCCCAATTCAGACCTGGTAATGGGATAGTTCCCAGATAGCTCAGTTTGCCTGAACAATATTATTATTTTCTCTCTACAGCCCATGATCAGTGGTCAGGAGGAAAGAGACAGATGCTTCTGACAGATATATATTTCCTTCCTGTGAAGACACAGCCAGATCCCCTTTGAATCTCGGGATGTTGTCTATTTTTGTCCATACCGAGTGCAGAAAAATGCAGTGCATGGCGCTTACGAAGCAGGGAGAGGGGGGGAAGGATGTTCAAAGGTGTCAATGGAAACATTATAAATATATAAATAAATAAAACCCCGCTAAGAACAGTTAAAAGTTCCGGCGTTGCCCCCGCCCCTTTTTTTCAAGCTCATCAACTTGGATCCCGTGGAGGGGAAGGGGGGCGCGTTACAGGAAGATAGAGCTTCTATCCACCCAACGATTAAAGGGAGTAACTTTTGAAGCATTCAAAGGCCCACACAGAGAGGTGGAGAAGCTCTGGGTTTGAGTCTCGACCACCCACCCGAAAAGGATAAGCAATGGGATAGCTAAATGGTATGTGTGTGTGTGTGTTGGTGGCGGTAGGGAAGACAGAGAGCACAAACTGTCAAGAATCTAGGGGCTCTGGTTACTGCAAGACATGAGGCAGGCAAGGTGGGTGGGACAGGTAAAGTCAGGGCATCCACACCAAAGTCTTTTAACAGGCACAATCCTGGTGGGGGGGAGCTTGTTGATCGGTCAGTTGTGGGCCCGGCTTGGCACCGGTCACAGCTGGATCAGCTGCATCCAGTGACTCGGACATCTTTTCGCAAATGATGTCGACCAAACGTTCAAAGGTTTGCTTCACGTTAATGTTGTCCTTCGCGCTGGCCTCGAAGAACTCAAATCCTGGAGGAAGGGAAAAGACAAAGTACAAAAAAAAAATGCATGTACAAGAACAGGAAAGAGAAACACAGGAGACTCAAAGGGCCTCGAGGAAAATCAAGGACCAATTATTTCCAAGAGGAGTAAACAAAAATAAGAAAGCCATCAGCAAACAGTGGAATGATTTACCAGAGAAGAATGTGTATTTTGTTAAGTTTTGCCAAACCAGCCTTTCCCTTTTTATCAACTTAGTAACTTTGTTGGTGGACTGTACAGGGCTGGGTTTCTCGCCCCGTTCCAACCGGATCGGTTGGAACGAGGCCGGCGGCGTCCTCGTGCACGCACGCGGCGTCCTCGCGCACGCACACGGCACGCGCATGCGTACTAGCATCTGCGCGATGCTCCAGCTGCTCCTGGAGGATCGCGCAGGCGCTGTATGCGTTCTGCGCATGCGTGGAAAGCGCAGAATTCGTAAAAACCGGGTAAGGAGCGGGCGCGGGTGTGCGGGCGCGCGCGGGCGCGGGGGCTTCGCCGTTCCCGGAAGTTACTTACTTCCGGGTTTGGCGACCAACCGGATCGCAGGGACCGGTGCGAACCGGTCGAAACCCACCCCTGACTGTGAATGATGTAGATATAGAATATATCCCGATTTCAGCAAAGCACTGAGAAATTAACTCATAACTTTTTTTTATTAACCAGCTTGTTAAGAGTAAGCTGAATAAACAAATGACTCAAAATCACATTGGACAGTTCTTATAGATTTATTGAACCAGAGAGATTTGTCTAATAAGACAACCAAGCTTCAGTCCTAAGCTTTATACTCATCATCTTTAATTCATGATTAGGATGAAGGGGCAGGATTCAATAATTACCGTATTTTTCGGATTATAAGACGCACTTTTTTCCCTCAAAAAAGAGGCTGAAAATCCGGGTGTGTCTTATACACTGAATACAGCATTTTTTGCCTCCCGAAACCCCGCCCCTTCACCAAAATGGCCATGCATAGCTTTTAGGAGACTTTCAGAGAGCTCCTGGGGGCTGGGGAGGGCAGAAATGAGCAAAAAATGGACCGTGTTTTGCTCAGTTTTGCTCCTCCCTCCACCCAGCCGCACTCTATAAGGTTCCTAAAGGCTATTCATGCCCTTTTTTGATAAAAAAATGGGCATGTTTTAGCAAAAAACGGGCTGGTTTTTGCTTGTTTTTGCCCCCCTCCCCAGGAGCACTCTACAAGCCTCCTAAGGGCTATTCATGGCCCTTTTTTGGTATAAAACGGGCCCATTTTCACAACAAATGGGCCATGTTTGGGAGGTTTGCAGAGTGCAAAAAAATTTTTTTAAAAAAAAAATCTGCCTCTTCAAAAGCTTGGAGCGTCTTATACTCCAGTGCGTCTTATACTTTGAAAAATATGGTATCTAATTTGCAGATGACACAAATGAGTGGGAAATTTAAGTAGCATGATAGCAAGATGGGTGCCATATAAATACTATAAATAAATAAATAAATAAAATTATTTGATCCGTTAGCATCATGGGTTGAAATGGAAAGAATTAAACTTAATAGAGACTAATGCAACATTGTTCACCTGGAAAATAAATAGCAAATAGCGAGATAAACCTGGTTTGGCGGTTGTACCTGTGAAAATATATTGGAATAGAAGTTGATTGCAAACTGAGTAGGAACAAACAGGGCAATTTAGCTGCCAAAACCATAAGTGCTAGTTTAAGCTAAATCTATAATAGTGTAGATGTTCAATCATGAAATTTTACTGTTCCCTCACCTTAAGTATTGTAAAATATGGGCACTATATTTAAGAAGGGTTCAGGGAAACCAAAAGAAGTTCAGGGAAAAGAGTGAATATCAGAGGATTAGAAATTAAGTCCTGTGAAGAGTAACTGAAGGACCATGAAATGTTTATCCTTGAGAATGGACAGGCATAATGGTCTTCTTTAAGTACCCGAAAGGACGTCATTCAGAGAAAGGCCAAGACTAACATGTATTTATGTTACATGAAGGAAGATGCTAGCTGAATGTTTGGAAAAATACCCAACATTAAGAGGAGTACAACAGCAGAGTCATTTATCAGAGACATGGTGAGCATTTCAGTGAATGTGTTGAAATGGTGCCTAGACAGCCATCTGTCACCAATGTTCTACCTTCAATTTTTGCACAGAGGGGGAGTTGGATTTACTGGCCTAAAATATCTCCCTTCTATTATAAATATGATTTTATGAAATCCAAAGTATCAAGGTAGGTTAATCAAGTTCAGCATCTTATATCTAACTAGCTGGATATCCATGCTCCGCTAGGAATCTATGTGATCGGTCTTGATAAATCAGTTTGAAAATTAATAAGTAGTTACGATCAGCCTCTCCTCTCCCCTTCCCTCCCTCGGGCTTGCCCCATAGAATTCTCCCCTATCCTAACCTCTTCTCTCTCTCAGCCTTGCCCCACGGAATACCCCCCATCCTATCCCCTTCTCTCCCTCAGGGTTGCCCCATTGATCCTCTCCAAACTCCCACCCTGCAGGCTGAATTAGTCACACACTGGCCACACCCAAGGGGCAGTTGGAACAGAGATATTTTCAGGTGAGGAGGGGGAGTAGAACTCCTTAGCATCAGAGCATATTAATAATAATATAAGAAATAGTAATGATCTAATGGTCATTTAGAAAAATCCTTTCTATGCGAGCACCTGGAAGCCAAGAGGAATATACGTGCCACATTTCAAGTATGTAGGCTTTTCGATTCTGGAGATTTCATGATCGTGGTGGGAGTGTTTTCACTTTTATATATATGAATAAGGATTCAGCCACAAACAGGTCTTGAAAGCAACAGTGTCAGCTAATAATTTAAAGACAATTTCAAACATTTCAAAATCTCTTTTACAGTATATCCCATTTATTCCCTGTACTTCCTCTGTTAATTTATCTACTCTCCTCTTAAAGACATCTCAGCAACCAACCTTAGAAATGATTGACAGATGTTGTAACAAATGTCTTTTTTTTTAATCCTGAACCTGCATCTAATCCATTTAATAATGGCTTCCTATCTAAGGTTCCAAAAAGATTAGCCACCTACTTTTTTCTATACAATGTGCATATATTATGCAAATGTATCTCTTATATAAATCTGTTTTGCATAATTTATTTAACGCACACTAGCTATATAAAGCTCTAAAACTCATTTTTTCCTTGAGGCCAAAAGACTTGAAATTCCACTTCTGTATGACTTTTCAAACTCATCTTTATAGCTCAAATACATATCATTCCAATTGTTGTTCCCTTACCCAAGTGCTCAGCAAGCTGACGTCCTCGCTCTGATGACACAACCCTCTCATCTTCCATGTCACACTTGTTGCCCACCAACAGCACCTGGGCATTATCCCACGAGTAGGTTTTGATCTGAGTTGACCTGAAGTAAACATTAGAGAGACAAGCTCAGTCATATTTGACCAGTACTTCTTAACATAGAGAGAAAAACAAGAGTGTATTTCAGGTGTACTCATAAACGTCGTAACAAGCATGTTTGTCCCAGGCGGAAAATGTCCATAGTCAGGCAAGTGTTTTTTTTGGGATCCAATAAGATGTCACAAATGAGTGTACAAATTTTTAGAGTTCTGGAGAAGTCTTCATGAGGCACAATAAAAATAAGATACGTAAGAAGCAAAGAAAGTCTAAAAAATAATGACAGATTTTATTTTCCTGGGCTCCAAGATCATCGCAAACTGCAGCCAAGAAATTAAAAGACGCTTGCTCCTGGGGAGGAAAGCTATGGAAAATCTAGACAGCACACTAAAAAGCAGAGACATCACCCTCCCAACAAAAGTGCGCATAGTCAAGGCAATGGTTTTCTCAGTTGCAATGTATGGCTGTGAAGTTTGGACCATAAGAAAGGCTGAGCACCAAAGAATTGGGGCATTTGAACTATGGTGCTGGAAAAGACTCCTGCGAGTCCCTTGGACTGCAAGGCGATCAAATTGGTTAGTTCTAGAGGAGATCAACTGCTCTTTAGAAGGCCAGATCCTGAAGATGAAACTCAAATGCTTTGGCCGCCTAATGAGAAGGGAGGACTCACTGGAGAAGAGCCTAATGCTGGGAAGGACTGAGAGCAAAAGAAGAAGGGGACGACAGAGAATGAAGTGGCTGGATGGAATCACCGAAGCAGTAGGTGTGAGCTTGAATGGACTCCAGAGGATGGTAGAAGACAGGAAGGCCTAGAGGAACGTTGGCCATGAGGTTGCAATGGGTTGGACACGACTTCGCAACTAACAACAAATTTTATGTCATTTCGTTGGACCTAATACAGGTATCTTCTACCTAGGGATTCATCATGAAAATATATTACTGAAACTTCTGTTCAATCAACAGGAATGCAATTAAAAAATACTGCTATTCCTTGTTTAGCAACTGCCTTGGACAGCAATCATTTGCAATAGCAATAGCACTGTTGACTTATATACCGCTTCACAGTGTTTTACAGCACTCTCTGGGTGGTTTACAAATGTCAGCTTATTGCCCCCAACAATCTGGGTCCTAATTTTACCAACCTCGGAAGGATGGAAAGGTGAGTCAACCTTGAGCCTTGTCAGGATTGAACTCCTGGCTGTGGGCTGAGTTAGCCTGCAATGTTGCATTGTAACCACTGCGTCACCTCGGCTCAATTTGGAGGCATGACAGTGGCAAAAAATAACTTTGCAACCAATGTCCATATATAAAACCTTCAAGGATCTCTCAGTCACCTGTTCACCATTACAGCCAGTTAATAAGTATGATCTTTTGCCTGTTTTTCCCCCTCAAAGAAAAGAGAGATTGTGTCAGCAAGGTATCTCTTCCTGAGCTGCTTTCTTCAGAAGCATATTACTCCCCTAGAAAATACTCACCCCAAGTTAACATGCTCAGCTCTCTGACCTTATTTAATTGATTAAAACTCTGGACTGGCTGCCAAATGCTGCCTCTAACTGACAAGGCCCTAATCAATTTCACACTGAATATTTGTTTTTGCCTCTTAAGCATTTGGCTGCATACAGACCCAGCGCACTAGGCAAACAGCCACCGCTGGCGCATTCCTTTCATTGTGTGTGCCTGCTTATTTCCTTATAACCCTTTCCTCCCCAATGAATGTAAATGCAAATATTAATCTTCTTGCTAATTATCCCAGCACTGGGGAATGCATTGGGGAATGATTCTCGGCGAATCAGAAATCTTCGCTACCATTTAGGCTCACCTGGGTGTTTGGGGTCATAGCCTTCTGACACGATAAAAGCAAAGGAAAGTTTAAGGAAACTCATAAGCACAGTTGCAGTTTTACTTAGCAACCACTTCCCTTAATGACTGAAATTACTGGTTCCAATTGCAGTTGCTAAACAAAGACTATCTCTAATGAGCATTTAAGGCATTTTATACTTTTCTATTCTGTCCTACCTAAATTGCATAAGAATAGAGAGCAAATGTAACTACAAGACTTCCTTAGAAAGATGTAAGTAACTCAGAAAGAAAGCCAGTTTGGCCTAGTGGTTACGGCACCAGGCTGGAAAGCAGGAGATCATGAGTTCTGGTCCCGCCTTAGCCATGAAAACCAGTTGGGTGACTGTGGGCCAGTCCCTCTCTTTCAGCCCAACCCACTTTACAGGGTTGTTGTTCTAGGGAAAATAGAAGAAGAAAAGTGTGTTGGATATGTTCACTGCTTTGAGTTATTTGTAAAAATAATAAGGATGGCATGCAAGTAAAAATACACTTTTTGGTGCTTGCATATAAAGCAATAAGTAAACATACTGAAAACGTCAATTTGATCCATGGGTTGCTCAAATATCAGCTGCATTTGTTCAAAAGAATCCTTGGAGAACGTTTGAATATTAAAATTATTATAAGTTTCAGAATTAATTAAAGCTAGTCATAATAACTTTGACTCACCAATCTTGGACAGCATTGAAGGACTCTTCATTGGTGATGTCATACATCAAAATGAAACCCATTGCCCCTCGATAATAGGCAGTGGTGATAGTCCGGTATCGTTCCTGCCCTGCTGTATCCTAAAAAAACCCCACAAAAATGAATTTGAAGTACTTTTTATAGCATGTACAAGTATCCTTTGGAATTACAATACTCTATATCAATGTTTCCCAATCTTGGCAAATTGAAGGTGTGTGGACTTCAGCTCCCAGAAGTCTCAGTTACAGCTATGGAATTCTGGGAGTTAAAATACCTGGAAATTGCCAAAGTTGGGAAACCCTACGCTAAATCTTTTCCCCTAACTGTGATCAGTTATTATATGAGGAATATTTCTTGTGATGGTAATTAAAACTCAAGCATTTTAGGCTTTAATATTGCTGCATTTGTGTTCTCTCTGTTTCTGTCTCTGTCTCTCCCTCCCTCCCTCCCTGATGGACAATCTGTGACTGGGTTGAATTTATTTTAAACTTCACCTTCCAAAGTTACAGGACAGTTTACCGAATGCCACTGATGTCATGCAGAGTGGTAATATCAAAACATCAAAATTTCCAGTCCACATTAGGAGAGTTTGGGGAGATGATATTGCTTCAAGGAGAAGAATGTGTGCCTTTTAGAAGCTGAATATACTTTATTTATTTTCACTAAAAATGGGGATAACTGAATTTCAGAAAATTAATAGTCTGGCTGCCAAATATTGGCCCTGCTTGAGGCTGAAAAAAAGATGCTGGGTGCTTATATGCACCTCATGGATCACCACAGCTTGTCTAGAAATACTTTAGTAAATTAATTATATTATCAAAAAAACCATCACTTTGTTGTACCTTGTAAGAAATTGTACTTTGGCTTCATAATAAACTGATTTTATAATGAGGAAACATTTATCAAATGTCTTCATGGCCAAAGTATACTTTTGTTTTCCAAAAAAGATGTTTTTTTTAAAAAAAATATTTAAATTCATTAGCTATCCAACTCCAGTGGACTCAAAACTTTCAGAGTGTTTTGTAATCCTTGTAAGAGCATTGGAAGGAAACCCAATATTATCTAACATGAACCTTAATGTAATGGTATGTAGGAATGACCTTGAGGGAGGGAGGAAAAGAGATACTGATCAGATAGGAGAGGGGAGGAACCTACAGATACTTAATCTTCAGAGAAAGAAACTTAGGAAGGACTTGTCCTAATTGGTCAGGCTTAAAAAGAGACAGTGATTTGTACTTTCAGCATTGTAAGATTCTATTAATGAAGTCTTACAATAAAGTAGAATTAGCTCCTCTGGTGTCAGGCCCAAACCCAAAAACAAGACAGTAAGAGCCAACCAAGTTCAATCCTTTATTTGTTTACAGCTAATAGACAGAATCTTGCCAAACTAAAGCTATAAATTTCTCAACTATTAAATAGTAATAGCAATAACACTTAGACTTATATACTGCTTCACAGTGCTTTACAGCCCTCTCTCTAAGCAGTTTACAGAGTCAGCATATTGTCCCCAACAATCTGGGTCCACATTTACCAATCTTGGAAGGATGGAAGGCTGAGTCAATCATGAGTAGGTGACAATCGACCTTGGAAGGATGGAAGGCTGAGTCAACCTTGAATTGGTGAGAATTGAATTAGCTTGCAATACTGTATTAACCACTGAGCCACCATGGCTCTTTATCCTGAGAGATTCTATGGTGTGGTTACCCTGAACCAGGGGTGAAATTCAGCAGGTTCTGACTGGTTCTAGAGAACCAGCAAATACCACCTCTGGCTGGTCCCAGAGTGGGATCAGAATGGGATTTTGCAGTATCCTTCCCCTGCCATGCCCACCAAGCCATGCCCACAGAACCGGTAGTAAAAAAAATTAAATTTCACCACGACCCTGAATCTCTTATCTCCCCCACAGCCAGCTCAGGACTGCTCAGTCTCTATGTTTTTCTTTCTGGGAAAGCTCTGAGTGGACTAAGTCCTTTCCTCCTGCAAGTGCACATTCTTTCACATATGATCATGTTCCTTATCTGCTTTACCTTATCTGCTTTACCTGATACTTCCTTGAACAAAAACAGAGCACTACTCCAATTATATTTATATTGTTTAATCCAGCTGGCAGGGTCTTTCACATCTTCAAGCTCTTTCCCAGCCATGCCAGGGACCCTGATCCTTCTGCTGGCAGTATATTTTCTCTCAGAAAGCAATTTATTCTGGTAACCCTTGCAAGCAATCCTGCAAGGCAATTTTTCTCAACTTTAAGACATGTGGACCTAAACTCCCAGATTTCCCCAGCCAGCATAGGGAATTCAGCAGTTAAAGTCAGGGGTGGGATTTAGCCGGTTCGAGCGAAATGGTTGTTATGATTTTGCACAGATTTTGCGCAGTTCGGAAAACTGGTAAAATCGAACACCGGCTGCTTCTTCTCTGTGCTGTGCGCTTTCCAGATGGGACTTAGAGGAAAGTGGCGGCTCACAGCTGCTAAATTGTACAAGAGACACTCTCTCTCCCAGGAAATGTAGGAGCGGATAGAAGCAGCCGCTGCCCCGGATAGCAGAGATGGAGTGGAGCAGGCCCCGAAAGGCTGCTGGGTTAATCCTCGTTGCATGGTGGAAGCTCTGCATGTACGGAAGCCGTGCATATGCACATGCGCGCGCACTCACATTTTCGGTGAACCGGTTGTTAAATGGGTTGAATCCCACCACTGGTTGAAGTCCACATGTCTTAAAGTTGCTACGGGTTGAGAAGCACTGCTACAAGGCAAGACAGCTTCCCCTTGCCTCCTTACCCAGATCTGCAGTTTAATGCGCTTGTCATTGCGATAGATGGTTTTCACTTTGAAGTCGATGCCAACGGTGCTGACAAAAGCCGGAGTGAAGGAGTCATCGGCGTACCGGAAGAGGAAGGAAGTCTTCCCAACACTGCTATTGCCAATGATCAGGATCTTGAACATGTAGTCAAAGTTCTGGTCTGAGGATTCCTTCTGGCCATAGCGAGGGTCTGTTGCAGAAGCCATCTGGGGAAGAATTGGAGGAGGGAGAAGGAAAAGGATGGGGCACAAAAACACCACCCAGTTTGCAACTTCAGAAGAAAACCACACCCTCTGATCCTTTAATGAAAATTAAAAGGCTACCATATTTTTCGGAGTATAAAACGCACTGGAGTATAAGATGCACTGGAGTATAAGATGCACCAAGATTTTGAAAGGCATTTTTTTAAAAAAGCACTTTGCAGACCTCCCAAAAATGGCCCTTTTTTTTAAAAAAAAAAGGGCATGAATAGCCTTTAGGAGGCTTGTAGAGTGCTCCTGGAGGGTGCCACCCCCAAATGAGCAAAAACAGTCTGTTTTTTGTTCACTTTTGCCCTCCCCAGCTCCCAGGAGCCCTCTGGAAGTCTCCTAAAGACTATTCACGGCCAATTTTGCAGGATTTCAGGAGGCAAAAAATGCTGTATTCAGTGTATAAGACCCACCCAGATTTTCAGCCTCTTTTTTGAGGAGAAAAGGTGCGTCTTATATTCTGAAAAACACGGTATTTTCTTCTCAAGTTATTGCTCAAGCTATTTATGGAATCTGTCTGAACTTTAGCCCACCGCAGACTTTTAAAAACATTTAAAAGAAAAATCCCTGCTAATTTTCTTAAAGTACTTTTGATAACTACCCTCGACATTCAACAATGTTATTTATTTATCTTGTTATTTTACATATATAGGCATATTTAACATTGTAACCTAGACTGAGCTAAAAATGAATAACACATAGTCCTTGACTTACAACTAAAATTGGGACCAGAATCCCCATTGGGGTTGTTAAGTGAGTTGTGCCTGATTTTAACACTTTTTTTTTGCCAGTGAATCACTGCAGTTCTTAAGTGAACCACGTGTTCATTAAGTGAATCCAGCTTCCCCTATTGGCCTTGTTGGAAACCAATTAGGAAGGTTGCAATGGATCATGTGACTCTAGGACTCTGCGACCATTCTAAATGCAGGCTGGTTGCCAAGTGATCGAATTTCGATCATGTCACTCTGGAGATGCTGCAACTGTTGTAATTTAAGGACCAGTGCAACTTCAAACGTTTGCTGAATTGAATGGTTGTAAATCAAAGACTACCCATTCAGTATTTTAGTGGTATATGGGACAGGGATCAAAATACAGCAGTTGAGGCATTATGATTCAAGCCAAAGCAGAGAGGTTGGATATTGCAGTGCCACCCCCACCCTCTGGCATATTTTGACACTTTTGATCAATAGCGTAACAGTTCATAATCCTTATGGAAGTTCACAAATAGGATACACTAACAAATCAGGCAGAGAACTATCTTCTCCATTATGAACTATTGATGAAGTGGTTTCATTTTTCATTTACTGAACAGTTTATTGCAATGTGATTTATTAAAGAGTCTTTCTTTTCTTTCTTTTATAATTTTGCATTATAAATTGTTTTGCTTATAACACAACATACAGTACAAACCGCCCTGGTATTTTACGGCTGTTTGAATTAAGAACCAATTTCCAATGAACACATTGGTTCATGACACATTGTAGATGTTTATAAATTCAGAGTTTATATTTTTTTTAAAAGGCTACTCCCACCATTTTTTTTTGGTTCTATCGTGATATCCAACCAAACAGTTACTACATTTAAATCCACCAGAGATCGTAGTAATTTCTTATAAGTATGGTCTAGACCAGAGCTTCTCAACCTTGGCAACATTAAAATGTGTAGACTTCTACTCCCATAATTCCTCAGACAGCATGCTAAAATACACACAGCTTAAAGTCGCAAAGTTTGAGAAACATTGTTCTAGAACAGGGGTGTCAAACTGGTGGCCTGCGGGCCGGATGCATCGCACGCAGGCCACACCCACCACAGCTCCGTGAAGGGAAAAAACGGTGCGAAATGTCATGTGATGATGTGATGCAGCGAGTTGGATACCTGTATTCTAGAACCAGGCCTAGTTGGTTTTGGCAAGCTGTACTGTATAAACACACCTTCTATTTTCTTATCACAGAATATATACAGTATACCAGGAAAGGTAAATATATAATCAAATTTGTATTATAAATCAAGTTTCCTAAATATGGGCTACTTTCTGAACTGTGGATTGCAATTCCTAGAATGCACATCAATAGCCATGCTGCTGGAGATTTCTGGAAGCTGTCTTTCCCCCTGAAAAGATGTCCAGGTAAGCAATGTTTCTAGAAGAAAGCCCAGATTAATCTATCCAACTAAAATTGATCTGAAAATATAACCAATAGTACAGTATGGAGAGAACCTATATAGGCAGCTCCAATCCCCCCCTCTGTGGGAAATTAAATTAAATTTTAATGAGGTACCATCGCAGTTAATTGCAATCAAGGGACAGAAACCAGGATGGAAACATTGAGGTGAACATGGAATTTGCAACATTTTAATACCATATGATAATATAATTTGCAGGGACGCGGTGGCTCAGTGGCTAAGACGCTGAGCTTGTCAACCAGAAAGGTCCGCAGGTCAGCGGTTCGAATCCCTAGTACTGCGTAACGGAGTGAGCTCCCGTTACTTGTCCCAGCTTCTGCCAACCTAGCAGTTCAAAAGCATGTAAAAATGCAAGTAGGAAAATAGGAACCACCTTTGTTGGGAAGGTAACAGCGTTCCGTGCACCTTCGGTGTTTAGTCATGCCGGCCACATGACCACAGAGACGTCTTCAGACACCGCTGGCTCTTCGGCTTTGAAACAGAGATGAGCACCGCCCCCTAGAGTCGGGAATGACTAGCACATATGTGCAAGGGGAACCTTTACCATTAATACAATTTGCATTTGAGATTTTTGATTGCTGTTTTTCTTATTGTGTGCATGCAAGCTACCTTAGGGGCCTGAATCTTACAAGATAGAAATATTTCATATATTGTTTTATGAATTAATCTCTGTGACATATGCAAACATTTGGCTTGAGAACACAGACCGACAAGGCCATTAAGCTAACTAGACATATCATCTCTATGGGATGAATAATTAGTTTGTTCATTTCACTTCGAGATGATTTGCCTAGTCCTTCAGTTTGCACCAGTCTCAAAATCATGCTACACCCAGCCAGAAGACTCTCCAAAATATAGAGAAGACTTGCATCCACCTCTACTTTGGACATCAATTATCTTATCTTTCAAAGAATAATTCTCTTTTAAAAAGGGAAAGCAGTCACAGTTATTCCCCAGTCCATCAAGGACAATCACTTTAGCACTATGGCAGGCAACTTTTCAGCAGTGAAGGTTGCAACTCAGCTCCCTGATTGGAAAGCCAATAATTCCTATTTCAACCCTCCTACTCTGCCCCCAAGTTCCCCAAAGGGGAAAAAAACCACAGTGATGAATTTCAGTGGCCAAATGGCAAATCTCCGGAGGACTGGTTTCAGGCTGCTTTGGGAGGTGCCCAAGGATTAAGACTAGAAGTTTGTGAATGATCTGTCTCTGAGAGTCCTCCTGCTCTTACTCCAATCCTAATTTTCAGGAAAATAATGAAAATCATAGGGGTGGTGCAGTGGCCTTTCTCCTCGCAATCAGGAGGCTGTGAGTTTGATCCTAGGTAGAGGCAGAATATTTCTCTCTCTGGGTACAATGAGAATATAACTGCTGAACAAAACCGCATTGGCGACAGGAAGGGCATTTGGCCAGTAAACACTCAGCTCCATTCAGTTATCCAGACTCCATCCCGCATGGCATTATGGGATTGTTAAATGCAGATGATGAATGAAAATCATGGCGTAGATCATCAGCCAGTTTTGCTGCAGAATTGTATTGATATTGGATCAGCATTTGGTCCATGAGTTATTCAAACTGATACAGCTCATCAACTGGAACTTCATACTTAAATCAGTTAAGATGCATTGCTTTCCTTAACTGGTGCCATCACCGTTGGTGACATAGATTCCCATCTTGGAACAGTGCCTTTTGGGTAAGAGAGTCATTTTACAGCGCTCCTGTCTCTGAGAGGTCAACTAAACCACATAAATGGAAAAATTTCCGCAGAGCATCAAGAACTTCTTTTCCCTTGGTTTCCAAAGGCTTTCAGAACAGATTATTTAAAAGTGCATTGTGTTGGGTTTTATTCATTATTTAAAAGCACGCTGACTGCTATTATTAAACTGAATGCACTTTATTTCTGTGTCATCTGTGCAGCTGAGACCACAGAGTTGGCCATTTTCTTAGCACCGAGCAATCGTTCCAGCCTCGTTCACAGAAAAAGATATAAAATTGAAAAAACACCAACGTAACGTTGCAAGCTTCTTGCCCTTGTTACACTACCCAAAGAGCTAAAAGCTTGTTTTGTGTGGGAATTTCTGATTGGGCATGGTAGCAAACAGAATGCCAGATGCAATGGGAACATTCTGACTCACCTACAGACTTTTCTTACGTCCCTGTTGACAGTGGTAACAATTATTTCAGAGGTCTACACTTCCCCCAGTTCCTTGGGGAGATTTAAAAAAAAAGATCTTTAAACTGCTTGTTCTCATATGCTGCATCCTAGATATGCCCTACCTTCTAATTTCCTCAGAGCAAATATGCCACCCAATACAATATTTTAGCTCAGTGGTTCTCAACCTCTGATCCATGGACCTCCGAGGGGGCCGCAATGTCATCACAGGGGGTCCACAAAGGCTTTAAAAATGTTATGATTTGCATCTTAAGTCTTGGGAGTCCGTGGCCATGGTCCGTGGTCACAAAAGGTATTTAAGGAGGGTTCATGGTGAAGAAAAGGTCAAACCCCACCGTATTAGCTAATTAAACAGCCCATGGTTTACTTGCATTACACAAAGCAAAGGATGGGGTTGGAATAATTCCTAGGGCCTAAGAAGGATTTAGCTGGATTCCTCTCACATCTTCTTAGAGGCCAATCTCAAATACGGGTTTCAGCTACAGCTAAACAGATCTCAGTTTTGTGCAGCAGGGAATTGCTAAGCAATGCTTGGTGGTAGCAGTAGGAAAGCAGTCTCCATTTTGGCTCTGAGTCAGCTGTGTTTTTGCCCACTGAGCTCTTTGTAGCAGATGCTCCCAGGATGAATGCCTCATCCTTGGCTTTGGGTGTTCAGCGATGAAAAAGACAAATCCAAAAGGGTAACAAGAAAACGAGATTAAAGAAGAGCTCAGAACTCAGGGCGTTCTATTGATTAATGCAAAATTGAATTTTAGAGGTACACTTTCTGTCTTGTTTCATCAAAAAAAGGGGGAGGGGAATGTGGGAGGCCCAGTTATAGCAAAGCAGTCCTAAGATTGCTGGCTACTCATTTTGCCCTTTGCTCGGTCCCTAGTGACATATAAAACTGAGTCAAATAACTGGATTGGAAGATTTTTGGAAATTAAAAATGTATTGATTCTTCTGTCACCTTGGCTCACTGTTAAGTTTTAATCTGGCAGTGAATTTTTTTCAATGCGGGGCTCTCTTTCCTTCTATTTGTTACACCCATTGCAATGCAGGAGTGACTCAGGGTATGATTTAAAAAGGTCAGTGTGGCATACATTAAAAAAAAACAGATGGATTGCACCATTATGGCCAGCATTTTGAATGTTTTTAACCATACCCTATGGGCACCTCAGATGACGTCTACAACACACAGGGAATACATGCATAACTTCTCATTAAATGCTTTTTGAAAGCATTTTAAAAGGAAGCCTCAGTTTTGATTTCTGCAGAACGGGAGATAGAGCGCTCCCTAAATTATGCACAGGGAATGTTCTGTTTCTGAAAAGCTGCTTTTTCAAGATGGCTTGAATCCAATCTTATATGGTCTACTTTTTATGAAATTGGAATTCTAGCATTTTACCAAAGGACACCAAATTGGCAAGCATTCTTATGCATTAAAGAAGATTGCAATTCTTTGCTTATCTGGCTGGAAGTAATTCCCAAATAAAATGGTGCTGAGGCTATTCCAAGAAAAGAAGTAACGATTGCACTGTATCTCATTCTGAGTCTGTATTCCGGTTTGGGAATTAAAACACCTAGACAACAGGAAATTTTAGCAAAAGGGGAGGGCAGAACTGATAAAGTCTTGAGTTACATTCTTCCAGAATGATATGAGTGCTATGGTGCCATCAACCTAAAAGTCCATCCAATCCAGTATTGTGTTTCAAAACAGGGGCAGGTATTTTGGGAAGCATGCAATTACAATCAGGATGAAAAGCCATTGTTCTTTCTCTTGAATCATAGGTAAACTACTTTAATACATAGAGATTCTAGCTACCGGTAGCTCTAAGGTAGATCTCAACTTGAGACCTTTTCATTTATCAATGGTTTATTACGATGACCTTGGGAAAAAAATGACTTAACACCTGATCTGTTACAACTGTCACACCACTCCTGTAGTCACAATTTGGGCACTTGGCAACCAACTTGCAATTCACAACCATTGCAGAGTTTTGCAGTCACTTGATCACGATTTGTGACCTTCGCAACTGGCTTCCAACAAGCAAAGTCAGTTGGGGAAGCCGGATTCGGTTATTCGCTTAATAACCGGTGTAAAATAGTTGTAAAAATTGGGTGTGGTCACATGATGACTTGCTTTAAATTATGACTGCAAAGACTTACAATGTGAATTCTGGTTCCAATTAGGGTTGTAAGTTGAGGAGTACATGTACTAAGTCTCAAAGACATCACCTACCAATGCAAAAGAAAGGACCAATAAATCAAACAACCTTTGTAAGAATATTAGCAGATAAAAGGATGACCAATCAGTGGATTGCACTGAGTGGTCATCCTTTTATGTGCTAATATTCTGATATTAGCAGTTACTCAGGGATTCATTCCTTGGCTGCATAACTCATCATTTTTCACCAATACTCAGACAAAGGCATGTAGACATACAGTCACTATTTATTACTGCTGTTTCTAAGATCCAAGTGGGAAGAATTCATTTTAATCAGTCATAAGGAACTCATTGCATTTCCAAATTTAGTGCTACCTCCATCTCATCTCTTTCCTCCCTCTCTCTTAAGAAAATACGACTCTTGACCTCTCTCCCTACAGTATCTCTGAAGAGATGCTGGAAACAAGGTGCAGCCTTGTTTTGCTTTGCATCCAAATCTTTAAAAGTTAACAGAAATAAAGACAAGGGGAAAGCTAACTCTGGCTCGTAAAAGACAAGAAAAGAAAATGTAAGTAAAGAAAGAATACCCATTGGGTTTGGTGACAAAGAGAATGGATGTGAAGAGTTAAAAGCTTTATCACCAAGTAAGGCCTGGAAAAAACTCTGCTCCATCTGATTCAGTGACTTGGTTCGCACAATGTACTAATTCATAATTACATTTGTTTTGATTTTAGCAGGTTCTATGAACATGACCACTCAGGTTTGTAAACCATAGCTTGTGATGAAACTTGGCTAACTCATCCTCATCTTCTTCTTTTAACGACCCCATAATTCCTTGCATCTTGGGAGTCTGGGCAACTGAATGGAGCTCAGTGTTAACTGGCCGGATGCCCTTCCTGTCGCCAATGTGTTGCTTTGTTCAGCAGATATAATCCCATTGTGCCCAGGGAGAGAAATATCTGTCTCTACCCAGGATCGAACTCACAGCCTTCTGATTGTGAGGCGAGAGCTGCACCTCTATCTAGGCCACCGCACCACTGATGAAACTTGGCTAACTGATAAACCAAAAAGCTAATTTAATAAACCAAGACTTTGTCCCAATGTGAGATCTCACCTTGCATTAGGTAACTTCACATGGTCCTGTTTAAATCACTCTTTTTTATTATAAGGATAGGGATTGTATTAGAATAACTATTTTTAGAATAGCTTTTGCTCATCGGTGCTGCACATGCTGAGGTGCAAAAAATAAAATAAAATCCTAATTCATTCTCCAAATGGAAATGGTTAAGATTCTTTTTGGTCTGAAAATCAACAGAACTTGTGTCACCAATTAATAAATACTAAATTACATGGGACATGGTTGGAGTCAATGGAAGAGATTGGGCTATATCATGTTATGCTTTCTACAACTTGGTTGTAGAAAAAGCAACAACCAATTTGGTTCATGCCAAACAAATCATATTATGGCTTAATGTAATGTGTGAATCCAGCCACAATGTTCCATGTTGGAAAACTACCTGTTTATAGGCTGTGATTATACATAATCCTCAACTTACAACCACAATTGGGACTGATAATTCTGTTGCTAAACAAAGCAGTCATTCAGTGAGTTATTTTGCCACCATTGTTAAACAAATCTCCATGGCTGTTAAGTGTTAACAACTGTTAAGCAAATCCGTTTCCCCCATTAACTTAGCTTGTTGGAAGCCAGGTGGGAAGGTCACAAATGCAACCACTTGATGATGCCAGGAAGCTGTAACCATTGTAAATACATGCTGGTTGCCAAGCACTCAATTTTTTTTGTGTAAATGTGTTTTTATTTTCCATTTTCATTTTCGTACAGTCACATATATACTGTGCAGAACCGGGGCCATATAACATTAAACAATAAACACAGCCATTCCTCTTGTCAATAATACCCCCCAAAATAGAAACCCAATGTACCTCTTCGACCCTCCATACACCCTTTCTTTCGCCCCCCTCCAACTTTCCATCTTCCCTCCATCATTCCTCTCTACCCTACTTCCCCTCCCCCTCTACCACTCCTCTCTCCCAATACACTCCCTCCCTTCCTTCTCACCCTCCCTCCAATCCTCTCTCCCACCCTCTCCATCCCTCTTTCTTCTATCCCTCTACTCCTCCCTTCGGACCAAGCACTCAAATTTTGATCACATGATCAGGAGGATGCTACAACAGTGTTAGGATGTAAGTCGCTTTTTTCAGTGCCATTATAACTTTGAGTGGTTTCTAAATCGATGGTTATAAGTTGAGGACTATCTGTATATGCACACACATGCATGGGTTGATCTGTGAGGGGAGAGATGTCAGATGTTGATATGACCATGAAATCGAAATCTTACACTTTTTTTACACGCATCATGACTTGCCCGCATGATTTTCTGTCCCGTTAGCCAAAGATGACTTTGGGTTAACCAAAAATAAATAAATAAAATTCTTTGCTCTTTGACATTATCACATGTGCTCAAGACACCTGAAAAAGTTGAGGAGGATAAAAATGAAATGACTGATTCAATTTTACCTGTCTTGCCACGTACCTGCTCCAGAACTTCCAAGCACTAAGAAAACCAGAATGCCTAAAATGTGAAGATCTTTTGGTGCAGAATCAGACAAACCATTGAAATGCAGATGCTGTCTGTCCATGCTGCATTGTTTTCAACAGTATATGCAACTCCTTTTGCAGAATCCAAGACGAGTGCAAAGGAATACAGCTATCTAATTTCTAGGCTTATGTCCCCAATTCCGGCCACCAAGAGGTTCCTTCAACAATGTGCATTTGCCTCTGGTTGTATTCATCAGTATATTTCACAAGGCCAAGTCGGGATCTATCATATGGATTCTTACAATATGCAAAGCTGGGATAGTGTTAAGTTGGTTAGGTGTTGTTGTTTTTTGGTTATGCAAGGGTTTATATGTTAGCAGGTGGCGGGATCTAGCAAACCTTAGTTGGTTTAGAAAGCTAAGCAAGGTTGGTTCTGGTTAATATTTGAATGGGGAATCATCTTGAACACTAAGGCCTTTGTAGCATTTGAAGACAACTTTACTATTTTGGACCAAGCCATCTTTTTTGTTTTGTTTATGTTAGGGTATCTTGTGGAAACCCAGCAAGTCACTAAATAATGAAAATATGCTGCATGAAGACATAAGACCCTCCTTATGTGGTGTTGAGCAAGCAAGTTGGGTGGGAATCCTGAACACAGCATATTATAGGCCAATGCAGATATGCAACTCTTGGTTCTCCAACATGGAAGAATATCAGCACTTTTTGAATTTGCTTGGGTATCTGCTACAGATCTATCTCAGAAGGTTTTCAGATGTCATTTCTACTTTAAACAAAATGTCAAATTGAGAATGGTTCTAATTCACATGGCAGTTGCAAGGTCTTCGAAAGCTGAATCTGGCTCCAATTGTCAGGCCTACCTAGCGAATAGGTAGGAGCTTTCATAAAGCATAAAAACACAAGAAGAGTCCTAGATCAGGCCAGCAGCTCATCTATGTAATATTCTGTGCCATGAAATGCTCACAGCATAGAAAAGGAAAGTGATAGCATGCCTTACATAAGGATAGCTATCTGTGATTCAGGAAGTAGTAAACAGTCATCAATTCTAGTTGCTAATAATTCCCAAAATGAATTGGCTTACATAATATTAGCTCATCAGTTGGGCTTTCAGAAACTGGGAGAAGATCATGGCATCATGTCTGAAAAACATTTTCTAAATAGGTTTCCTAACATATAGGGATACCTTTCTCTAGCTAACATCCCCTAACTTAATTTCCTTTCTTCCTTAAGATCTAGGCCAGTGGGTCTCAACCTTCCTAATGCCGCAACCATTTAATACAGTTCCTTATGTTGTGGTGACCCCCAACCATAAAATTATTTTATGTTTTCTGTATTTTTTCAAAAATATGTGTTTTCCGATGGTCTTAGGTGACCCCTCTGAAAAGGTCGTTCGACCCCCCAAAGGGGTCCCAACCCACAGATTGAGAACCACTGATCTAGGCCAAGAGCCTTGCTAGATAAGCTCAAGATCTGACAGCAGGACAAGAAGCAATGGATGGAAACTAATCAAGAAGAGAACCAACGTAGACTAAGGCGAAATTTTCTGGCAATGAGAACAATTAACCAGTGGAACGGCTTGCCTCCAGAAGTTGCAGGAACTTCAGCACTGGAGGTTTTTAAGAAGAAACTGGATGACCTTTGTCTGAAATGGAATAGGGTCTCCTACTTGAACCGGGGGTTGGACTAGAAGACCTCCAAGGTCCCTTCCAACTCGGTTATTTTGTTAAGATGGACTCTCCACCTCTTCCATCTCACTTTCATGCATATGCCCCAGAGGGGAAAATGTTATGCAATACATGAAAGTGGTGCCTCCTATAGGTATCCATTATCAGCACCCAATGTTTTGAGGGCGACTGCCCTAAAGCAGGAATATACTTGATTCATGTCGTATAAGATCCTGCTTAATTTGAATCAAATGTTTTCTGCCCAACATCATATCCAATACTGAGTAGCCAATTACCCCCGTGCAAAATGTTTTGCTGGCTGTTTAGTTTAGTTTAGTTTATTTGGATTTATAGGCCGCCCTTTTCCCTGAGGGGACTCAGGGCGGCTTACAATCATTAGGGGGGGGGGGCTCCATGAAAGCTCTATTTCATCGGGGCAATTAACTCTTCTCTCCATTTCATAAGTCCATACCAATTTTAAGGCTGCCTAAGCAAATTATCGTCATCGTAGCTTATGGCAACGTAAAAAGGAAGCAGAGCAGGCCAATGTCAAGCTATTCAATCTTTTCAATATCAATCACTGGTTTGCCAGCACATCCAAGCATGCGATGCTATCCTATCCAGCAGCAGGATCCTTTGGCCCAGCCTTATTTGCCCATGCAATGCCTTGCATATAGTGAGCTCAAGTTGCAAATGCTTTCATGTTGAATCAAACGCTCCCCAGTTATTGAGTATTTAAAGCGGTCTGTCTGGACGGACACACACACACCACACACCACCTTTTTGCTCTTGCAATTGTAACCATGGGCAGTAGAACATTTAGGGAGATTTGTCAAGCTAGGGGGAATAGCTGAGCGCAGCCTAGCCAGGGTAAGCTGCTCTCCTTCTGATGAAAAAAAAAAAAAAAACCATAGTGATGATGCACCCTTCTCCCCACTGTCTTCATCTGAAGAAGCAACCCCTAATGCTGCATTGCATACAAGAGGCTGAGCCTCAGGAAAGCTGATAAATGTGTCCACCACAAGACATTAATCATGTCGAATACTGAATTGTATTTTTTTTTTATGGTGCTGCCGTAGGCTCTTTTTTCAGCTACAATGTAAGTAGATCCTTTGACAAGAGACCCCAGATGGCAACCTTCTTTCCCTTCCACACGTCCTCAATCCAATTTGGAATTAAATTGCTCAATAGACGGGCAACTTTGAAGGCGCATCTTCCAAGGAGAAGTTTGCAAAGTGCTGATCCCCAAAACTAGATTGGGGGGGGGCACCTGGGAGGGGCGAAATGAAGGAAAAGAACCACTCTATAAGTCAAGTAATTATAAAGCGGATCTTGCTGACAGATTTGCATCTGGAAGAGCCTTTGGAAAAGCTGGATGTTGTGTGTATGCGCGGGGAGTTATTTTTGCCTGGAGGGAAAGAGCTGTTATTACGAAATGTCCCCCTTTTTTTTTTCCCCCTCCCAACCTCTCCCAGCCCAATCCATCTCTTGCAAGACAGGCCCACCCGAATGAGGAACAGCACTTGAGCCGGAACTGGCTCCCTTTGCAACCTGCGATGCTGCCTGCCTGCCTCCCTCCTTCCCATCCCCTCCGTTCTCTCTCTCTCTCTCTCTTCCAGAGCCTCCTGTTTACCATCTGCATCACTGAAACCTCTTCCGACGAGGCCCGCGAATGAATGCCCGTCTCCCGTTTCATTCCGTGCCATCTTATTTATTTATTTTAATTTATATTAAAAAAAACACACCACCTTTTCCCTTTGGAAAAAAAAAAAGCAGCGACATTTCCTTCCACCGCCATATATTACCTTCGATTGAACGACGTTTCCCCCCCCCCCCGGCCCCTATATAAACCAGCATCCCTCCCCCATTTATTTTCTGCTCCCTTCCCCCCTCCCCACCTCGCGTACATGTGTCAAATGAAGGTTAACAACCTGCCCACCCACCCCTCTTCCTTCTTCCCCGCCGCCGCGCCACCCTGCTTCCAAGCAACCGAATGGGAGGAAAAAAAAGAGGCAACACAGATGAAGGGATCATCTCTCTAGGTTAGAAAAAGATTTTTAAAAAAAACACACGAGAGGGGGGGGGGGATTGCACAGGCGCGCACTCACCCCGTGAACGCGCTTCTGGTCTCCCAGCTAATGCAGCAGCGGCGGCGGCGGCGGCGGCGGCAGTGGCGCGAGGCAACAGCACCTGCCTGCAGATCCCTGTCCAACGTCACCAGCGCTCCGAAAGGGGCGGGGATATGCAGATGAGGAGGGTAACATGACTTCGCGAAGGGCCGTCCCCCACCCTTCCCCCCCCCCCGTCTGGTTTTCCTTGCGGGCGGGCCCGAGGCGTTGACGTCTCAGGGATTGGCGACACGTCGGTGGTTGATTAGGCGGTAATCTTTTTTTTTTTTTTAACCTCACGGACTTCTGAGTAAGCGTTGCTAAAGCCTTTGAGGTTTCCTTTTCTCTCTCTCGCTCTCTCTCTCACCGAACTATAGATCCCGCCTTTATTTTGCCTCGCTTTCCCTTTAGAAGGAGAAAATAAGTTGACGAATGGGAAATACAGATGTATCAACCAATAGGTATAATAAAAGAAAAATTGTAAATAGGCTAATGCAGGAGTGTCCAAACTTTGGAACTTTTAAGACTTGTGGACTTCAACTCCCAAAGTTCCCCAGCCAGCATGGCTGGCTGGGGAACTCTGGGAGTTGAAGTCCACAAGTCTTAAAGTTCCAAAGTTTGGACACCCCTGGGCTAATGTAAGAAGAAATTTAGTTAAAAGATTTTTTGGTCATACTACTATAATTGCTATTACTATATTATTTTTATTGTTATTAGAATGTGTGTTTACTATCAACTTTTCCTTGGCTTTGCTTTATTTGTAATTGTTGTCCTGACATGGCATTGTCTTTCCAAAATGTTTGCGAATATATATTTTTTTAAAGGCGCTACCTGGTGATCCCGAGGAGAATTTATTTCCTTAGTTTGCCTATGGAGATTTTCAGTCATCCATCCACAAGTCATGGTTGTCCCCAAAGGTGCTTTTCTTCAAGAGGCAACTGGGCTTTCTGGTTTTTTTATTTTGAAGACATTTCGCTTCTCATCTGATGAAAGAAATGTCCTTCTGGGTTCGGCTCCAAGTGGGGAAAAAGACACTGGAGACATGGAGGCTGCTTGGAAAGATGGTTTATTGGTGGACAGGACCACATGGCTTGAGCCCTGAACAGAAAAGGTGATCACATGCTTCAATGTTGGTGGAGAAGAAGAGAAGGGCTGAGGAAGGGGCTTGCTAGGCTTTTTATAAACTGTTCAGTCCCACCTCTCTGTTTCCTGTTCCTGTGTAAGAAATGTATTCCGATTGGTTGTCAGACTCCCATGTGGCCATGCAGCGGCTACTCTCTAGGCTGTGTTTTGAATCCAGATATGGATGAGTTCTCAGATGCCATGTGATCAGTTGAGTAAAGGGCCAATATTATCATGCCTTTACTCCCACCCCCCCTGGGGCTGCAGTGGAGAAGTCTTTATTATGTAAAAGGGCCTTCTTAATGGCCCATTAACAGTGGGGATGGGCAGGAAGCTACAGGCAGCTATTCTGTCTTTTAAAACATGTTTCTTTCTTTTCATATCCAGAGAAATATTCTGCCTTTTCAATATTTCCTAGGATATTTCGTTTTTCTGGGAGAGGGCTGGATGATAACTTCCCACACATCCAAGAAGCCTCTTCAGCTCATACCTGAGCTGTTCAAGTTGCCTCTTGAAAAATCACCTTTCGGATATTTCCTTAGTTCATTTAGTGACAGTTCAAAATTACAGTGGCCCGGAAAAGAGTGACCGGTGACCATTTTTTTCACAGTTTACAATTGTTTTACAGCCTCCCCACGATCGTGTGATTAAAATTCAGATGCTTGGCAATGGTTCATACTTATGACCGTTGCTGTGTTCCTAAGGTCATGCGATCACCTTTTGCAACATTCTGGCAAGGAAAGTCAAAGGGGAAGCCAGATTCACTTAACAACCAGGTTAGTAACATATCAACTGCAGTGATTCAACAACTGTGGCAAGAAAGCCCCCCAAATGGAGCAAAACTAATCAAATGTCTCAATTACCAATGGAAATTTTGGGCTCAATTGTGGTCATAAGTCAAGGACTACCTGTGCTTATTTTATTTACTTATTTATATTTTCCCTTGCATAAAGCAAAAAAAACACAACCCACTTTATTATCTGCGCTCAGTAAAAATACGTTGTGCACGGAGACTTCCTGGGGGCGTGGCCTGTTGCCGAGGAGGGCTCCACCGAGCTCCTCAGAGATCTGGTCTGTATATCTAAATAAGATCATAGATAGCACCCCTTTTTGGCTAAGAAAGGGGCAGGGAGTAGCTCTGTAGGCTAGGGTCTATTCGTAAGCCACAGCCTTTTTCTTTTTTTGGCTGTGGATAGAGATTAGATCCAGCCGGAGCGGAGCTTTTATCTCCAGCCAGTTCTTCTCAGCTGCCTTTTTTTTTGGCAGCCCCAGACAGGCTAGCCCCCCCCCAGGACAAAACAAAGTTTTTTTCAAGCTAGAATTGATACGGGCGGGTCCCACCCCTGTGAGATTTATGTTTTTATTACTATCTTAAATACCAGCACCATTTGTCTTAGAGACTTCTTTGTCTAAATGGATTTCAAAATGGCGATTTCTCTCCGTGGATGATTGATAGTGGATATACGTAGCCGGTTTTACCTTCTTGCAGACCGCTCCTTAACAAAATAAACTCTTCTTCTTTGGAAACAGAGGGGAGCAAAGCGCTGCTTACTTGTTTATTTATTATGGCACCCAGGTCAAAGAAGCGCCTTGCTACAAATGTGTCTAAAGAATTTAAAGAATTTTTACTGGAACCACAGCCTTTGTCTCCTATGCCTTCTACTGGAGAACTTTTAACACAGGAATATTTCTTTAAAATGTTTAATGATTTTAAACAAGAAATTAAGGAATTTGTATTGGAACTATATGATGATTTAAAGTCTAAAGTTAATCAAATGAAGGCGAATACGTTTGCAGCCGTGTCTGCCCTGTCAGATTATTCTGCTGAAATAGAGAACAAATTGGAAAGTTTGGAGAAGGCTAATTTTAATTTGACTACCAATATTCAAATTTTACAACAAAAAATTAGAGACACTGAACAACAGCTTATGATGATAAATTTTAATAGGAAGGCATTTGCAATAAGAGTCAGAGGATTCCGTGAAAAGGAGCAAGAGAATCTGAAACAGACCTTTGCTGAAGCCTTCAGCCATGCGGTGGGAAGCCCGGGACTTAATTTTGATTGGCAGATTCGGAAAATCTATCGCCAGAACTCATTGATAGTGGAACAGCGACAGCTCCCGAGGGACATAATTATACATTTCTCTACAAAAGAATCTAGAAACGCGATTGTGCAAAAGTTTCATAACAACAGTCTCCGAGTTGATGACCAGGACCTGATTGTCTTCAAAGATATACCTTTCCAGATGTTGAAAGCAAGAAGGGACTACACCTTTTTAACTAAAGAGCTTAGGAGTCAACAGATTCGATACAGATGGGAGGCCCCTGCCGGCATCACGGTTACATTTGAGAATCAAAGATTTCGTCTTAACTCTGTTTCGGAGGCTCAAGATTTCTACTGTAGGACTTTGAAGGCGGGACTTCCTGACTCACTTGGAAGAGAGGAGAGACAAGCGGAAGAAGGCAAGCGGCAGGCCATGTGGCTGCAAGATGGAGGGGGTAGCCTTTCCTCCCTCGGAGAAGCAGAAAAACGGAGATCGAGAATTTAGACATTTCAAAATATTCGCCAAAGTTAAGGACTGAATGGGGGTTTGAGACCTCTCTCCGGTAGAAAAAGCGGACTAATTCTTATCAGAAGGGAAAGCTGGGTGAAACTACTTTGAGCTAGATTTTAAATTAACGTTAGCATAAATTTGATAGTGGTAAACATTAGACAAGCAAGGGATGAGGGTAAAATATATGTGGAATGATTTACGTTGTTTAAAGCTTATTAGAACAGAAAGCCGGTTGGGATTATCTTAAGATAGGTGTAAAAAGAATGTGGAATGATTTATGTTGTTTAAACTTTGTTAGAAGGGACTATTTTAAAACAGAAGGTTAACTGACTCTTGCTAAAAGTATTATTTGAATATGTGGAATGATCCATGCTATTTAACTTTTAATAGAAGGGAAAGTTGGTTGAAATTGCTTTGAGTTAGATTTTAAACAAATGTTAGCATAAATTTGATAGTGGTAAATATCAGACAAGTAAGGGATGAGGGTAAAATGCATGTGGAATGAACTACGTTATTTAAATCCTATTAGAAGAGAAAGTCGGTTGGAATTATCTTAAGATAGAAGTTGATTTCTGTGTAAAGTAATATTTGATCTACGCTGCTTAATTTTACTAAGAAGGGGAAGCTTGGCTAGATTATTTTGAATTACTGTTTGAAAAGGAGGTTAAGAAAGATCATTTACGCTGTTTAAATTTTACTAGAAGGGAATGCTTGATTACTCTTCTGCAAAGTAATTTGAATATGTGGCATGAACCACGTTGCTTAAATTTTATCGGAAGGGATCATAAGGTTTAGGAAGAGGAACGGGAGAGTCTACAGAAGGTTGGGGTAAATAGCAAAGAAGTAAGAGACGAGAATAAAATATAGATAGAATGATTTATACTATTTAAGCATAGATAAAGATGGGGGGCTGAGATCAACACAAAGAGTGGTTTCTTTTTCTTTCTTTTTTTCTTTTCTCTTTTCTTTTCTCTCTTCTTTTTTTCTGTTTTTCTTTCTTTTGACATATTACTTTTATTTTTTAATCCATATGTATACAAGATACTTTAGACAGAAGGCAGTGCCAGGTGTGGGCCCTGGGAAGTCGGGAGGATTAGGGATGGGGATTTGTGGGGGTGGGGGGTGGGGGGGGTGTTAACATAGTCTTAATAAGAACAAGAATGTATTTATATACGGTGGTTCTTTTTTTTCTTTTATTTTTTTTTTCCTTGGTTCATTTTACTTTTATCAGATCAAACAACACTCGAATAAAGGCATACACCAAGGAGGGAGGTAGAGGGAAAGAAGAGGGAGGAGTAAGGAAGGAGTAAGGGGAATGTAAGGAGGGTGTGTGGGGAGTAAGGGGAGAAGGAAGGCTTGAGGGGAAAGGGAAGTAGGAGGGGAGGGTTAGAGGGAGAAAGGAAAGTTGGAGGGGGTAGATGGGGTGTATGGAGGATGGAAGGGTTAGGTGGGGTTGCGAATGATGAGTTGTGTTTCCTTTTTTTGTTCGTTTTATCTCCTTTTTTTTTTCTTTTCTTATAGTAAATACCCTGTATATAAGTGATTGCAAATGGAATGTGAAAAATGAATAAAATATATTTTAAAAAAAATACATTGTGCACAATAAGTATATAGCTCCTGGGAATACACAAATAAAACATGAGAAAGTTCCTGATATTATTACCTCACATCTTCATCTCGAAAACATGACCAAGATCCACAAAACACACAAAAATTCTAGTGAGCAGCTGGTTCTATGAAGCAAGACATGAATATTCACAGCCCTATTTGCTGCCATAGCTTGCTTTGTAAGTTTTGAGCATATTAATAATTGTGAATTTTCTGGAACAAAAAAACAGCAACTTGTTATTAATACCTGGAAGTCCTTACAACCATTCACTTAGTGACCATTTGAAGTTACAATGGCACTGAAAAAAAGGGACTTATGACCATTCTTTTATGACTGTTGCAGCATCCTTATGGTTACATGTTCACAATGTGGATGCTTGGTAGCTTGTTCATTCATTCATTCATTCATTCATTCATTCATTCATTTATTATATTTATATGCCGCCCTTTTCCCCCAAAGGGGACTCAGGGCGGCTGACAAATCAAATCTGGGAAGGGGGGGGGTACAGACAAAAATAAAAAACAAACATGACAATACACAATTTAAAACACACAACAGTCATACCATTCGAGACGGGGCAACAGCTCTTTAGCCCCAGGCCTGTCGGAACAGCCAGGTTTTAATGGCTTTGCGGAAGGCCTGGAGGGTGGTGAGGGTTCGAATCTCCACGGGGAGTTCGTTCCAAAGGGTTGGAGCAGCCACAGAGAAGGCTCTCTTCCGGGTAGTCGCCAGTCGACACTGGCCAGTGGATGGAATTCGGAGGAGGCCTAATCTGTGGGATCTAATCGGTCTAGTGGAGGTAATTCATGTTTATGGTGGTTGTTGTAACCTAGGGTCATGTGATCAACCTTTGCGACCATCTGACAAGGAGAACCACATTCACTTAACAACCAAGTTACAAACTTAACAACTGCAGTGGTTCACTTAACGTGGCAAGAAAAGTCTTAAAATGGAGCAAAACCCATTGAACAAATGTCTCACATAGAAATTTTGGGCTCAGTTGTGGTTATAAGTCGAAGACTTCCTGTATTAATTTCATATAATATAATTATTATAGATTATTCAGTAGCTTTGTGTATAAAGTGTTATTACAATTGAGATTTTTAAGGTGAAAGATAAAAGCAAGCTTACATATATCTGCTTATTACTATGTTTGCCAAAGGTTAAAATATTCAGCAACAGAATAACAAAATAACTTTAGTGTGGGTTGTATAGATTTCATAGCTGTAAAACACAAGTTTGCGATTTACCTCAAGTTGACTGTTTGCAGGGAAGGGCTGGGGATCATAAAAATGTAGGAGTTAGCCATTTCTTTCTTTTTTTAATTGCATTTTACCCCTTGGAAAATATGCTATTTAAACTGAAGGGAAAACATTTTAGACTGCTTTCTGATATTAGATTATAGGTTTGCTATATTAGAAGCTGAATATATGTCAGCATTTTTTATTTACTTGACATACACTATGTGGCCTTTAAAACAGGATAAACAGTCCTTTTGAAAATCAGTGCTGATAACACTTCAGTCATAAACAATGATTCTTCACTGGAGATCAGTGATAAAATTATTGATATTTAAAGCTATTACCATACAACAGGGCTGCATTACATTATCCAGATTGCAGTAGCCAGTAGATAGTAAGTAGCAAGGAGTTACATTTTACGTGTCTGTCTGTGTGTGTCCGTCCTTTCAAATCAGTTTTGATTCCTAGTGATTGCCTGGGCACATCTCTGCAATTTTCTTGCCAAATTTCAGAAATGGTTTGCCATTGTCTCCTTCCAAGGTCTGAGATAGGTCATCTTACTTGTTTTGTTCCCAAGGCAGAACTTGGACTCATAGTCCCCTGGCTGGTTTCTAACCTGATGCCTTAATCACTGCATCAATCTACACCAAAAAAAAAATTAGCAATAGGGCAAGAATTATAGCGGCAATAAAAATGTTTGAATTGTTATCATTATTGGAGGTTCAATATGAAATGAGAAGTCAGTTAAGTTTTAGGATTAGGAGAGATTTATCTAATCTGAACTTTTATATAAACTTACACCTGTTGAATATGTATGCAAATTAGATGTGGTGTTTTTTTTTGGGTCTGAATTGGTGATGTAATTCACCACTCAAAAATATGCATAAAATGTATATATTACAAAGTGAAGTGAACAGTAAAACACATGTTAATGAAAAAAGGCATAGACCGATGTATTTTATTTACTAAATTATTTACTAACATGCTCACAGTAACAAATGTGTATAAAATGCATATAGTATGAGAAAAGTATTTGAAAATGCTAGCACATTTTTCTGCTGTTGTGAAAATGGGCCAAGACAATCATGGCCAGGAAAGTGAGAAAAAAACAAACAAATATAAATAGCACTTAGACATATATACC
The DNA here is from genome assembly GCF_009769535.1 of Thamnophis elegans. NCBI lineage: Eukaryota > Metazoa > Chordata > Lepidosauria > Squamata > Natricidae > Thamnophis > Thamnophis elegans. The sequence continues at coordinate 166,555,410 of NC_045541.1, forward strand.
ACTCCATAGTGCTTTACAGCATTCCATGGACAGTTTACAATGTCAGCATATTTTCCCCAACAATCTGGATCTCCATTTTTTTGACCTCGGAAGGATGAAGGGCTGAGTAATCTTGAACCCCTTCAGGATCGAACTCCAGATTGTGGGCAGAGTTAACCTGCAATACTGCATTCTAACCACTGCACACCAGGGCTCCTAATAAAACCCAGCCCATCCATGTTGTATGGTATCTGTAGTGCTGCTGCTTCAGTAAAATACTGTAACTGTCAATTTTTCCATTAAGTAATTTACAAAAAAAAATGTTTTGAGCATCTAGATACAGAAGGCTAGGATCAACATTTCCCTTCTATCATGTTTATGTTTTGTTATGAAGAATATCATTAGAAAACTTTGAAGCCTGAGTCTGCCTCATCCATTCACCTGATCCAACAGTTATCTTGCTAGAACTTTCATTCATTACTCTGCAAAATTCCATAAATATGTCCTGAGCTTTAATAGATTTAGCTCATCTGCCTCATAAATCACCACGTATAATAAAACCAAATTATTCCTAACCACAGTGGGATGGTTGGATCATAGTGAGAGATACATGCAGAAAGTGTATAGTATCTCCTAAGATATAGAAAGTCAATTGCATGCCCAAGACTGTGTGTGACCATTAGATGGCAACATAACACCATTTTAAAACTTCTGAATGTTGCTGAAGTGAATTTTTTTGAGACTCTTTGATATCACTTTAAAAAAAAAAGAGTGGGAACACCTCAAACATACTTGTTGTATGGTTCCCAAACTAGTTATGGGGCACACAGATTGCAATGTTAGCAAAATACAGGAAACAAGGAAGAGATCCACCTTGTTACAGTATATGCTGAAAGACCTTCTGCAAGCTCAAATGCATTCCAAAATTAAATAATCACTAAAGTGATTGTAAATCCACTGCCATGATTCTGTTCTTTCACATTTTTTCTTTTTCTTTCGCCTCCATAATATCTGCTTAAAGAAAAAATATGGCAGAAAAGTGTTTTGTAGAGTTTTGAGTGCATCTGTGGGTCTAAATAAAGGCAAGTGTATCATCCCCATCTAACTTCATGGTGTGTTTGTGTTCTGTGGGCTTTGCTAAATCTTATTTACAATATCTTCCAAAATCCGATATCAAAGTTTTGATTCGAGTCTTGCTTGGCCATTTAATTATACGGTATTCCCTTATAATTCCACCATGTAATCTGTGAAAGAAACAAATAGGACCTGAAATGAAATGTAGTTGGTGGATCACTGTCATAATCAGCCCCCAAGAAGGCAAGTGTATTTTGTGAAACTAGGCAGATGTACATGTACGATGTGTGTGTATAAATCAAGAGCACTGAGGGACATACAAGAGACAGGCAAGCACAGATGAGAGATAAGCTTTATGCTTTGGGATTAAATATTTACATTATTTGGGAGTTAGGCTTGTCAGTGATAGATTTGCTAGGAGGAAAAAAGGACCTGGCTTATGGGAAATAAGCAGTCATTATTGTTTTTCCAGAGCTTCACACAATTTTGCATCAGTTACTTTGAAAATTTTACATGCCATAACACTCAATCCTCTACCCTTTGAAAATAATTCCTTATGATGTTATAAAATATTGTTTACAAACAGGAGAGCATTATGTCCTTACAGTTCTAAATGATTCTAATTTTCCTGAATCAGTTGGGTTAAGTTCTTATCATATCTTTTTGCTTTTTTTGCCTAAACTTTGATCAAGCATCACCATATAATCTTTCTCTCTCTCCTCTAATTTCTTTGCTCAGATTTATCTTTCTATCTTGGATTAACTCCGTTCACATCTCATCCACAATTTCCACATTCTAAACTCCTATGGCAGTATCTCTTCTCTCCTGTAGTTATTATTCCTACTAACAAATGCTGTGTTGCTATGATTTCTTTAGAACTGGGATTTTGTTTCAAGCTCTGGAGATTTATAGTACAATTTAAAAAGCCAAACATTTCATTTTAACATGTAAATACAATATAAAGAAAAGGTGTTGCCAGAAAACACTTAATGGGGTAAAGAAAACCAGACAATCAGATAAAAATGTCAATATGTTCTCGGTGGTTACAATACTTATTTCACAAAGAAACAGTAACTCAATTTGTAGGGCCAGGCCCCAGTGGCAGCTCAGCAAACTCAAAGTGCATTGTGAAATACATGTGTATACAAACAAACATTCAACATATATATATATTTATACATTTGCACACACATAATGCAGCATTTTTGAGTGCAAATCACAGTTAAACCAATTGCTATCAATAAAATTTGCCTGAACCAACCATTGGTGAGGTTATTACACATCAAAATATTATTAAGCATAAAGCTACAAAAGTTTTTTTTTAAAAAAAGAACAAAAAAATACTTGCTGAAAATAAATTAAAAGTGGTAGCCTTCCCAGTAGTAATGCAAAACCAGCCTTTCATAAGAGGTACTGTATATGGGGAAAAAAAGATGAGACACAATATCATTTTGGTGCATAGAATCATCCCCATTTGCACCCTCCCTAGATTTCTAATACATAAATATAGTAGATGGAAATACCACCTTAGCTTTATAATCATTTAGCAGTTTAAACTCCTTAAATCATAATCTGGCCTCACCAAAATTTTACAAATGAACCTTTAAATCTCATTTGTCTATTCATAAGTTTTATCTGCTATTTGCATTGGCTAATGATTCCCCTATTTCAACCAACCCTGTCTCTTTTTGAGACTCCATAGAACTGCATTATTTATCCAAAACAGTACAGTAAAAGAACAAAATGCATCTATCTCTTCAAATCAGCAGATTAAGCCTTCTAGGGGAAAAATCAATGGATAGAGTACTATCTAGTGTTTTCTGGAATAGGACAGATCCTTTAATGCATGGATCTCTAACTTGATTTGAGCAAATTCAGTGTTGCAATAATCTTCTTTTGTGAACTGCAAAATACATGGAGTGAAGATCCAGATAACTCAGGAAAAAAACAAAATAATAGATTTCTTTGAATACTGAAAATAGGGAGTAAATGTTTAAATCCATATTTTTTCACAATTTGACATAAATTGCTTCTCCCCTAATGGCAGAAAACCAGCTTATTAAAACAAAACAATTCTATGCATTTAGAAAAGAAAGTTAACATGCCTTTTAAAAATAAAAGGGCTTTTCCTTCAGCAAAATGTTAATGATCAACAGATCCAAAATAAATAGTGTACATATCACACAAAACTTTTATGAGTAGTCTAATATGAACACATCACTTGGGATAGCTTCTCCCATTCCTTTTAGGAGAAAGGGGCAAAGAAGCTACACACACTCCGTAGCCCCAACAAATTGGGACATTTCACAGGAAAAAGTCAAAGTGATTAAAATGTCAGAAGAAACAATTTATCAAGTTCAAGTCTGCCCCCCCCCCCATTAATTTGAAAATTAGCAAAACTTCCAATTACCCTTGTATAGCAAGCAGTTCTGCCACTTACTATAGTCGATTTATATTAGAAATTGCTGGGAAGATTAATTAATTTTTTTTTAAAATACTGACTACCTATTTCTGTATCACAATACTTTCCTCCTTTAAAAAAAAAGAAAATATGAATTATTTACTCTTTACAGCTGCTATGGATAAATACATGTCACAAAAGAAACATAATTTAAAACAATAGGATTTCCCCACCTTACTGGAAAAATAAAACAAAATCTGTAGTCCCTTTTCTATAGGGCTTCTGAATATTGCAGAAATTGGCTTATCACTTTCTATAAATATTTTCATGTGGGAGAAAAGGTATCTAAGAGATTAACATAAAGGAGGCGATTTTCAATGCAGCTACCAGACTGAGGCAACATGCAGTGTGAAAGAAGGCCTTCTTGTTTGAGTGTCAGGAATTTGATGCCAAATGCATCCAGCAGGATGAATTTTGTATCTCTTGATAGCATCCCATCACACTTCCCAGGATGCTGGTTTTATTACACTTGAGAAAAGCAAATATAATATTTATCTGCACAATTCCCCTTTTTCTGCAGTAGCATGTCATTTTAAGATTCCCTTTTTTGCTGGGTCAAATCATTGGTCCATCAAGCCCACTATATTATCCTGATTTTCAGCAGGTTCATACAGAACCTTTCCTCAAATTAAATTTGCATGATTGGAAAGTGTAGGACTACAAAAAGTCCGACCATTTGTCCAACCAAGTACTGTCTGCTCTAATTTGAAAATGTTTTCCAGGATCACAGTCCAAATCCCTCCCCCCCAAAGCCTAGAACCTCTTAAAAAAGAAGACTAAAGATGTCAGAGACTGAACCTGTGTTTATCTTCAGGCAAAACATTACACTGAACTAAAAGCTGTATTTCCACCTGGGCTTTCTTAAAACAAGATGCAGACTGTTTCCAAGTCGAAACCAAAATAAGAAATTAGTGATAGTGACAAGTCCAGCAGGAAGAATTTTTCCATTTGCCAGGTACAACTCAGATGCTGAGTAGCAACACTGGAAGGAAGACATGACACGTATAGTCTGATCTCTGATATTTCGCCACCTGGGCAAATAATGTGGTTCAAGCTACAGATTTCTTTGAGGAAGAAAATGTTAATAGTAACACTCCCTTACAATGGGGAGTGAAATCATAGGTTGCTGGCAGCAAGATTTGGGGTGATCCCCTTCTGGCCCTGCCAGAATGTAATCATCATCTGGCCTTCCCTTCACTACGTCCCAAGAGGCAAAAAGGTGATATTTCCTTCCATGTCAAGACATGATTGTGCATCAGTCAGGCTCTCTCTTCTTGCTAACTCAGCTGGGTCTGCTATGGAACCACTGTCCGTCTGTAAAAGTGTTCTTTGGTTGTCAAAGTTCAGTGCACCCTTTTGTTTGATTAGGACGTTTCTGTGGGGGCTGCCCAATTTGTCTGTTGGAGAAGGCAATGGCTCGTTTGCAGATTCTGAATCATCGGTTGTCCCCAAGGTTTTGGATTCACTATTATCCTCTTCCAAAGGGCTCTCAATCTCTGGTTCAATATCTGATTCTTCTCCATCTTCTTCTTCTAAAGTAAGCTGAAAATTGAATTTGTCTCCTCCACTTTTCTCTAAATCTGATGCATCTGGGGGAGGTGAAGGACTGTGAGGAATCATGCTCTGATACCATTCTCGGTTGTCTTCTAAAGTATCCAGAATGTCCTGAGCATCAGGATGAACTAAATCAGCCCAGGTTTCCCAAAGCGGATGAGCAATATAATCAATGAATCCCACCTGGCAGAAGAAAAATAACACAGAATGTTAAATATGCTAATTTTGTTGCCCTATTATTTATAAGTCTGTATCGAATTCCTCCTCCAGTTCCAATTCTACAGTTGCAAAAACCAGAGGTATACAAGCAAAAGTTTCCTAGCTCAAAATGCTCTGACTGTGAATGTTTGCTTTTCGCCTTCTCACTTCCATTCAAGAGATTTTTAAAATTATTGATGTCTATGTTGATATACATAGCTTTTTCATGCATTTGTGTTTAGCTTTGTATTTTATATCACTTTAGCATGAAAATTCAAAAAACCCACCCACAGTTAAACAGCTGTCATCCCCATGCCATCTATAACCTGAACTTTACTAGCAGTGTCACCTGAGACTTTTCTATGGAGGCATTGTGTTTATCACACATTGGGCTAATCTCCATGCCCTTCTCCCGCTCACGATCTCCTTGGTGGAAGAATTCTATCATGATTCGGTCCGTCCACTGGCGATAGACCTCTAGTGGTTTTGTGGGGTTGCTGAGATCTGCACAGTGTACAATATTCTGCAAAACCTGTGGAGAAGATAAAACAATTACATAACATTTACAGTAGAACTACATCACAAATCAACATAGCAAAGAGGAAATATCATTGGAAGTCTTATCTTCACAATTAATACGTTACAGAACTTCAATTTTATTAATAATATTTCATAATTAAGTGTATGTATGTGCTTCATTCATTTCTCTGACTCTTGTCTATTATTTTTCTTAGCAACAAACTCAGATATTAAAAATATATTTTAAGTTAAAAATAAAGGGGAATCAGAATATTTTGAAATCTGGAACAGATTTTATGATTGGTATAAGACAAGGTGACAAGACTGGGACAAACTGTATATATTGTGATTGGACAGAAGGATAGACAATGTATTAAGTAGGCTAATAGTTAATGGTTGAGACTAGCTATATATAATGTGAATGTATGGTCACTTCGACTTCGCAGTACTGCATTGTTTTAAATGTAAAAATAATAAAAATATATTCAAAAATATATTTTAAGTTGATTCACATCTTTTATACACTCGCTTAAAGTGCTCTTTGAACTTAATAACATTAAGTTCTGAACAAGAGGACCTCGACAGAACTATCATTTGACTTTCATGGTTTTAATAACTAGCCACAAAATCTCGAGCTCAGGTCTAACTCTATTTAAGTATGAATTGAGCTTGGGATTCACATCTCTGAAATGTGCTCTTCTCCATTTTATCCCTGCTCCTTAGTGCCTTACCTGAATGCGATCGGAGTAGTTATCCAAAAGCAGGACTCCCAAGCTTGTCACTTTCTTGGTCTCTACCATTGTCTTCAGATCAGCCAGAAGATTCATATGTTTTGACATATCTGTTGCCAGCACCTGTTTATAACCCCCCACCAAAAATACAAAAATTATTTTTCTGTCTTCCTCTCCCCATTTTCAAGAATACAGAAAGAAGACACAAGAGTCACTTGAGAAAAAAAAGTACCAGTTTGGAAACAAGAAAAAATTAACACAGCCTTCCATCCTTCCGAGGTGGGTAAAATGAGGACCCAGATTGTTGGGGGCAATATGCTGACTCTCTGTAAACCGCTTAGAGAGGCCTGAAAGGCCTATGAAGCGGTATATAAGTCTACTGCTATTATATTTTCGGGAGTGGGGGAGAGTTTTCTTATGTCTGCAGGCATTTATTCATGCATTCAAACACCCCAATCCTAGTAAAGCAATGTTACACAGAGTAAGAAAAGTAATAAAAAATAGGAGGAAGTCCAAGAATTTAAAGAATTCTTAAAGAGGCGTAAAAAAGCCTTGCTAAAGCTTACATCATTATTATACCTTTTCCATTCTTACATGTCTTTTTCACTTCCCTCATATCCATTTTATTTTTAAACTTTTCATTGCTCTTTTTCATGTTCTCATCAATTGCATCCAACCATGATTTTCTCAGTGTCACCCTTCCTTTCAATCCATTCACCCTTTCTTCATGTATTCATTTGGTGATTTGATCCTCATCTGTGACCAAACCACTTTGAAATATTTGTTTCATTATGGCCAATCATTTCTGTATTTAATCCACATTCAGTTAGCCTATATAAATCCTTACTTACTCTTGTTTTATAGCACACATTTTAATCCATACTCATTCCCACTGCATTCAATTTACTATTCTTCTGACAAGCGCAACTTAAAATCATTTCCTCTATATTCTCTGTCAAAGACAACTAATATTCTTTAATCCATATTCAGATTTTCAGAATTATATTCCTTGTTACATCATACAGTCTAACATACACTGCAAATCATTCAGATTATTAACCAACAACATAGCATCACCCTCATATAGAAATACTTGTATAATCATACTGTCAGGCCTGCAGTCATATTCCTTTTAGGATCTTTGGCCTGCCACACTCTCTATTCTTTTACTATTCCAGTTCATTAGGGGATAATTGGGAGGGGAAATAGTAAGGAATAGAATTTTAGAATGTGTTGTCAAAATAAAACATTCCTTTCTAGAAGCTCAAGGTCATTCTTTGTCTCCGCACCTCTGCACCTGACCCGAACTAGATGGGTGGAAATGCCAGCATGGCAGTGGAAGATTAGATCATGGGATGGACTTGTGGGTGTGGGGAAAGAGGATGAACTTTCAACTGGGTGTGAAACCCAGGAAGCTTTCAGATTTGGGTTTTCCACAGATGTACCAACATGTCTCTCTTAATAAATTGGAACTTTGAGGAAAGCTCTGCCTTGAACTCTGATCTAATTTTGGATGATATTTGGAACGCTGACACATACTCACAAACAACATTGCTCTAACATCACCCATTAACAATCTTTAAGCAGTTGTTAATAAATACATTACACAGTCAAAGGAAAAGCATACTTTATATCCTAATATAACTCTATTCAGTGTTGTGTCATTTGCTAAGCATTCTATATGTTTTCATAAATGCTGTACTGTAAACATACAGATACTCCTTGGGCTAACAACCACTCGCTCAGTGAATGTTTGAAGTTGTTATGGTACTGAAAAATGGTACTTATAACCAGTCCTTGAAATTCCAACTGTTGCAGCAACCCTGTGGTCACATGATTGTGGTTTGGGTGCTTGACAATTGCCTTGCAGCATCCTGTGGTCATGCAATCACCACTTGAGACTTTCCCACAAGTAAAGTCAATGGGGAAGACAGCAAGAAATCCCAAGTCACTCTGGGAAGTTGCTTCTGCCATTTTTTCTCATGAGGAGCCTGCTACAGAGATTTCAGGGAACTCATACTCTGTATCACTTGCCTGCCACCCAGACTCCATAGCGCATGCCCGCCCATCCAGCTGTGTTCACACCGCAGCATCCCCCTGCCTGGCCACACTCATGTGGCACCACAGCACTCCATCTGTCACCTGGCCACACTCCATGGCACTCATCCAGCCTCACTTGCGACTTGCTGGCTACCTCATTGATTTTGCTTATTAGAAGCCCTCACATAATGACCCACAATCCTCGCTTAACAACAGCAATGGAGGCTGTTGGAATTTCCTTTGCTGAGTGAGTCATGTGTCATCATGCTTTATGACGGCATTACTTAGCAAAGGGAAATTCCCAATTACTGTCATTAAACAAGGACTATTCGTGTGCTGCTGTTGTTGTATTCAGCAACTTTCATGCTCTTATTCACGCAAAATATTATCTAATTCAGACCTATTCTCCTAACCAAATAAGCTTTGTTTCCCAATGACCTGCAGAAGAGCCGAAATCTGATTGCCTTCCCTTCTTGACACAGTATACTTCTCAAGTTTTTCTCACCCTACCTCATACCCTTTTAAATCAGAATTCTGCCAAAAATCTTTTGAGGCAACTTAAAAAACTTAACTCCGCGCAATTTTGGCATTTATTTTTGCTACTTTCCCCGTCTATAGGGAAACAATAATGGTATTTTTCCAAATTTCAAATACCGTATATACTCGAGTATAGGCCGACCCGAATATAAGCCGAGGCACCTAATTTTACCACAAAAAAACTGGAAAAGTTATTGACTCGAGTATAAGCCTAGGGTGGGAAATGCAGCAGCTACCGGTAAATTTCAAAAATAAAAATAGATACCAATAATGTTTTTGAATATTTATTTCAAAGAAAAACAGTAAACTAGTGGTGTATTCAATGAAATACTTCACTCACCTCATGATGCTGATGTCCCGCTGTGATGATGATGTCCCGTGCAGCCGCGGGAGCGATGTCCCGCCTCCTATGACACACGGCACAGTGATTCCTATCATTGGATCACTGTACCAGAGGAGGTGGGACATCGCTATGTGGCTGCTTGCCATAATAAGGAGGAGGTGAGACATCGTTGCAGAGCGGCAGGAGGGGGAGGAAGGGGAATCGTAAGACAGCCCTGCATTACATTAGAACGTGAGGAGGGGGGATGGTGCGGTGCGCGCTGCGCGGCAAACTGACACAGAGGGAGGGGAAACTCACAGGGGCACTGGGCCATTCACGAGTGTCACCCAGCGGGCATGGCCCCGCCCCTTTTTCTCCTCCATTTTGGGCAAATTTTTCACTGACTCGAGTATAAGCCGAGGCGGCTTTTTTCAGCCCAAAAAGTGGGCTGAAAAACTAGGCTTATACTTGAGTATATACAGTACATTTCAAATACATTTCAAATGCAGATATAGTCTTTGCACATGTCAAAAAGTTGCTTAGGCATTCTTTAAACAAACCAGGTTTACCTTTTAACATCTTCACTTGTACCCTCTACACCTGCAATCTCACTATTTCTCCATATTCTCACTCCATATAAAACTTCCATTTCATCAATTTCCCCATAGACCTTAAAAGTTATTGCATTTGTTATATTGCAATTTCAATTTCACTTCAGGTTCTTTCCCAATAATTTCATTACTTTTATGGTTAATTCCTTTTACTCTGCTGAAAGTTCCTTGTTTAGCTTGCTTCTACTTCTAAAACCATTTTTATTATCACTAATATCACTTTTTCTCTGCCGCTTTTAATCTTAACCATTCTTTGTTCTCTGACTGTATTATATAAACCATCTTTTTCCTGTCAGAACATATTATATATTTTTTCCTTGTACTTATTTTTTGCAGCAGTCATCCTCTGGTATGTATTTTTTCTCACTCACTGCCTCTTTCACTCAATCATTTCACTAAATTCCTTTTTTTTTTTACTTCCAATTAGTTTAACTGCACACACTTCTGTGGAACTCTGTAATATAATTCTTTTCACTCTATTCCAAGCATTTCTCACTGTTTCTTACATACACTTGCCATTCTTTTTGTGTAATCTATCTTTTAATGTTATTTTATGCAGCCTCTGACATTTCCTTTAGTTATTCTTTCACTCCAATTTCACTATTCCAAGATCCACTTTTAACCTTTCTACAAAAATGATCTGCATCACATTCAGAATCTTTCATCATCTTCACTAATTCTCTTGATTTTGCTTTGTAAACTCTCAAATCAATCACATTTTTAGATTTAGATTGAATCCTTAGCCATATAGATCTATGGATAGACTTATGCTTAAACCACACATTCAAACAACCAAGTCTTTTTCTAAGTAGCTAATCTCCAAATAATTACTGTTATTATTAATTCTTGAACTTCTGAAAGGCTTTATCACTTCTTTCTGTACCCTGGCATCTTGTTCCCATCCACCCACTCATGTTAGATGTTAGAATAATTTACATCTGGATTACATACTTTCTTAGTACTGCACATTTTCCCCCAACGCTAATCCCTGGGTTTGATGTTATTACTATTTGGAAGAGTGTAACATGAACTGTCACCAACACATGGATACTTATTTTCATATGCATCCACCACCACTAGATGACACCAATTCATACTGACATACTACATTTTAATCTTTTCATTCATAATCAAATATGCACATTCATTTTCCTTCATGTATTCCTCAGCTCTGCACCAGATCCTACTTCCTTCATTCAGATCTTTTAAACCTTTCTTCTTTTTCCATCATTCTGCCATCATTTTTTCTATCATTCAGTTATCACTGCTGAATATCTAATTCTCACAGTGCTGTTTAATGTCTATGTATATTTACTCATGTAGTATGGCTGTAGTATTATTATTTATCCTTATTATCTTATTATTTTCTTTACTTCCCTCTTGTTGGTATGATGATGATGATGGTCATTATTCTGTTACTTTGTCTGTATCCTGGGAACTTCTGGACAAGAGGCAAATTCCTTGTGTGTCTAATCACACTTGGCCAAATAAAGTAATCAATTCAATTTAATTTTCATAGGACTCATCCAACAGCCTTCTAATGGTGGCTTGAAGATGCCCAGTTAGCCATTTTTAAGGAGATCTCCCACATTATCTTCAGTTTATCTCAGCCCACAGCTGAACCCACTTCACTTTGTAGTTAGTTGATTCAGTGTTACAGGGATGCTTACCATCTTCTCTCAACCTAAGCCCTGCTGCATACAATTTCTAGCATTTCGCCAGTGACCATGGCACCCTCAGAATCTGATTGCTCTTGGCTTGCTACCCCCCCACCCTCAGTTTGTGAGCACTGGCAATCTGGCATTTATCAAAGCACACATCAGGTCTTTTGGAGGTTCCTTATTGTATCACTAGACCTTTCTTTAAACAAAGAAAACTCTTTAAATATGGGGAATAGAGGAAGAGTTGGTAGCAGTAGGTTTATTGCAAAGATCAACAAAGGTGGCCAGGAGTATTTATTTTATTTTCAATGTTAGCTCAGGTGAAGTACTAAATAATTGATTCATAGCTACTGTCACTTAAACACTAATGGAGGTAGGTGGCATCAAAATTGAAAACAGGTGGGCCTTGTTTAATGAACATTCGTACAGTGTTTGTTTGAAGTTACAATGGTTACAAAGGTGTTAAACAAATGGTACCTACAACAGATCCTCAAAGTTATGATGGTCACAGTGTCCCATCAGTCATATGATTGCATTTCAGATAATTGGCCCACACTTCTGATTGTCACTGTGTCCCATGGTCACATGGTTGCAGTTTGTAACCCGCCCTGCCAGTTTCCAAACAAGCAAAATCAACATGGAAGCTGGCAGGAAGTTGCAAGTTGCAGTCACATGAGGTCCTTGCTTAATGACCCTCACAGTCCTAATTCAACAATGACAACTGGGACAGCAATGCAGTCATGTGTTTTTATCAATTTATAACCATGTTACTTAACAACAGACTTTCTGTTCCCAATTGTTAAGGAGGACTACCTGTACATAAAACTCATCCCAATATTCTGGAGAAAAATGGGCCATTATTCTTCCCACTTAGCAGGTAGGAATGGAAACTGTGCAACCATTTGATCTCTTTAATTTGTCCCATTTTAAAATTATCAGAACAGACTGCTTGTTCCTAGAGTAAATAGAGATTAACTTTTGTGACAAAGCAATTTATGCCACCATACATTTGTGCCAACTCACAATGGAATGCATGTTAAAGCAGCTGTTTGGGTGGATTTTTAGTTTTAGATGCACACAACATATTTTTTCATTTCACTTCATTTCCCTCATATTCTTTAGAAAAGCCAAGATGGTGACTATGCTGCAAATGACAAATGTAGAAATGGAATGGGGTTTCAATCGCATGTTCATGGACATCATCTGGAGCGTTTGATAGACATCTTTGTTTAACAGTTTTAGTTGTATTTGGGTTTCATTCACCAGTCCCTATTAATGATAAATTGCTTTTTTTCTAATTAGAGCCCAAAGAATAAAAATGATCATTAGATTTTCATCTTCTTGCCTAAATCCTGATGAGGGTTAGAATGTCCTCTAAGTACAAAATTGCAACTCTGAATAAGTTCACCCCCACAAATGATGAAGCCACAATGTACTCTGAATTTCCATTATATTTGACCGAAGCCAAGCAACTATTTTTCAGGGGATTGGAAATGGCACAACAGAAACTTCCTAAGAGAAGAATGTAAACTTAGGAAAAATGTAAACTTCCCAAGAGATAAAGGAACTTTTCTTTCAAACAGGTCTGCCAAGCTTTTAAAATAGTAAAATCTCATCCTAATTCCTTAACTACCGGTATGTGATTAATTTATTCTTAAACAACAACCTCCTTGAAACAGCTTTCAACATCAAAATAATCAGTCTCATGCATTTCAATAAACACCTGTCATCTCACTTGAAATATTGTGATTCATTCAAAATTATAACCATGACCAACAAAGCTTCTCACCATGTCAATGGCCATCTTCCGGAGCATTTGTCTTTGCTTCTTAGAAAGATTCTGGAAAATATCACAGTTTTCCTCTTGTAAGAGTTTGAATCCTACTGCCAAATGATGATTTTCCAACACCGATGCATCATTATACATTAGTGCCAGTTCTGAATCTACAAATAAAAATAAATAGGAAAGGAAAGAGACAATAGGAGGAGCATCATTAGTTTAAAAGGCAGCCTTGCAGGCAGTGTTTAGGATTGTGACAATTGTTCAGTTTGGTAAGAAATAGGACAGTAAAGTAAAGAAGCTAAAAAGTTTACCTACGGGTTTGAAATAACCTACCAAAGCCTATGAACTCTTACTAAAAAATTTCTTATTATTTGAGCAAGAATGAACTTGTTCAGTTCATTCTTTTGTTTTACATTTTGTATTCTAAACTTCAACTTAAATGTTAAGTGTCAATTAAGCCCATAGGCAGCTGATGTTAGATCATTGAGGCTTATGGTATGATTGCTGATTACTAGGTATTTTCCAAATGATGCTGAATTACACAGGCCTTTGGTCTGATTTAAAAATAAACTTAGATGATATCTTACATACTAATCTCTGGTACAATCCTGAATTAGCACTCCCAGTAATTTATGAATAACATGACTATTTTTATTACGGTCTCTGACAGAATTGTAAACTTTAACACATTACAAATAAAAACAAAAACAAAACAAGAGGCATTTTATAATTGTGGTGGGTTTCTCAGTGAATAATCAAGTCTGACTAATTTTACCAGGGATTATAACAAAACGTACTACATTCAAGGAGATTGAATCATACAGATCTGATAACAAATGTACATAAATCAGAATTTCTCGGGTGTTTTACCAGGTAAGGAGAGATAAAGTAGGTTCCTGAGTCCTTAGACAGAGTAATTGCAGCTGGACATGAGCTGTAGTTTCAACAACTCCTTGGGGGGAGGGCACATTTTCAGCTCATAGGGATTTTTTTTTGTATTGGCCCTCTAAACTGCAATGGGGAGAAAACATTGGAACAGGCTAAAGTTAGCACTCCTTGGGATTTGGAAACTGTTATTATGTGGGTCAGTATCTTGCTGATTTGTAAAAAGAGGCTTGACTATTCAGAAAAAAATGTTCTTAGGTAGAACAGAGGCTCCTGTTGGAGCTTCCAGGTACTACACTACACACTCATAACCCATCATCAGGAAGACTTCCCTGGGACAGCTGAGATATTGAAGTGTTTGTGAGATTGTCCTGAACCATATTGATTTGTAATTGTCCCCAAGTAAAGAAAGTACTCAAATCTGTGGCAAAGAACAGTAACTTCAACCAATATGCTACGATGCAGATCCAATTAACCGTTTCAACTTCCTTGCCTCCTTCCTTAATACCACATTTGGAATGCAAGGGTTTCCTAGAATATAGACCTTAGGGATTTGTCGTTTCAAGACGAGTAAAGGAAGTGTAAGATACTAGTTGGGCACCGAGAAGTAGTGGTACATGAGCCTTCAGTGCTGCTGAAGTGCTGCTTACACCCCTCTGGTGAAGTGAAAAAGACTTAATTGCGGCCATTGTTTTTTTTAGTATTTTCTATGATATAATTTTCACGTGCAAAGTATTTGTTATAGCTATGGAAAACCATGCCAAAGCACTTAAAAAATTTCATTATTCAATACTCTGGTCATTTATCCTCTGGGCACACAGTTTAGGTTTCTTAGTTTCACTATGGTTAATCTCAAGTGCTTCCTCAGAGCAGTAATTGGAGTTCATTTAAATCCAAATAATATTTGTGATAGAAATACAATGTCACCTGCATACAACGAAGTTGCAATATATCTGTTTGCTAGTTTAGGGGTGTGGTATTCTGGTTATTTCAGCCATGGGTGGATTTATGTACAAATTAAACAGCAGGGAAATAAAATACATCCTGGCTCACTCCTGCATAAGTTGGAATCTCTTCAGTGTATAGAATTCATACTACAATTCTTATAAATGCTATGGAGAAGCAACAGTTATCATCTTTTGATGGTAGTACAGGTAGTCCTTGAATTACAACAGTTTGTTTTATGACCATTCAAAATTACAATGGCACTGGAAAAAGTGACTTATGACCATTTTTCACACTTATGACTGTGCAGCACCCCATGGTCACGTGATCAAAATTCAGATGCTTGGCAATGGACTCATATTTGTGATGGCTGCAGTGCCCTGGGGTCATGTGATCACCTTTTGTGACCTCCCAACAAGCAAAGTCAATGGGCAGTTTCACCTAACAAACATGTTATTAAACTTAATAACTGGTTGGTTTAACAACTGTGGCAAGAAAGAAAAATGGGGCAAAACGTGATTAACAACCCTTAGCTATAGAAATTTTGGGCTCAATTGTGGTTGTAAGTAGAGGACTACCTGTATTCATAAGCGTAATTCATATCCTTTCTGGGAACTATATTGAATGTGGACTTAAAATCAGTAAGCCGATTTTAGATGTATATTATCCAGCCTGGTGTTGAAGTATCAGACAACTAATTTGTTGTATAATGGTCACACCTAGAACTTATTTATTTATTTAAAAGGCTATAATAGGCCTATAATTAACAGGCAGGTCTTAGATACCTTTTAAAAAAATGGGCACTCTGATGGCTAGCCCCCGATCCTCTGATATTTGCACAGAGTAATCAGTATAAGCAAGCAGGGAAGCAAGAATTGAGGCCCACCATTCCAAGTTACTGTGGAATAGGAATAGGAATAGGAATAAGTTTATTTATAGGCCGCCCTTTTCCCTGAGGGGACTCAGGGCGGCTAACAACTTATAGGGAGGGGATACAAACAGTAACATATAACATAACACATAATTAAAAAATAAACAACATTCATTCAGCATTCGGGTGGGGGCGAATCAAATCTTTACCCCCAGGCCTGACGGGATAGCCAGCTCTTGAGGGCTGCGCGGAAGGTCTGAAGGGTGGTGAGGGTACGAATCTCCACGGGGAGATCGTTCCAGAGGGTCGGAGCTGCTACTGAAAAGGCTCTCCTCCGCGTAGTGGCCAGCCGGCACTGGCTGGCAGATGGCACTCTGTAATATTTCAGGAGCCTTACCAGGCGTCAGATGATTTATAATTCATCTTTATTTCAGCACTGAAACGGGGGCTCAGCAGGTTAGCCTTATGAGTTAAATTGGATTTAGGAGACACTTTTTGTGACTATAGTGCTCTAAAATAGTCCTCCCACATAGATGCAGGTACGAGTTGGGGAAGGAGAAGGAACCTGTCAATGGGGTGCCAGCTATCGGGCACCAGAGTAGAATGGTATTTCTGGCTTGAGGTGTATGTTATCAATTGCTGCTAAGATGCGCAGGGGATTTTCTTTTCTTGTTGTGCAATAGCCATTTGTATTGTTTCTTCAGGAGTATAAAGTTCTAGATGGAGTTTTCAGCCAGCTTCTCTTTACATAATGTGAATTTTATAATCAGTACTTACTGTACTTTTGGCCTCAAAACATTCCGTGTCAAATTACTCTACCTTTTTATTTTGTTTGTCTTGCCTCCCACTTTCCTCAAACCTAATACTGATCCCTGAGTTTCCATTCCTTGTAGTAAGTTTTAGCCCTGGTTAAACCATAGAACAGCTTGAGGGAAACAGTTCCTATGTCCACATTAATAGGTACTGAAACAACTTTTCAAGCATGTGAAAAGTCAGTTCTTTACTGATTCAGTAGAATTAACCACTTGTTCAGCATTTCCCCCCCAAGAATTAACCAGTTTAAGATGGCCACTCCAAAATTTATCTGTGATACTCTACTCTTACTATAGATAAATGCTGCTTCAAGAAGAGATCTACAGTCTGGGTATCTCTTTGAAATTTTGTCCCAAACCATTGGTGGCTTATGAGGATACCCTCCCATCAGAAGTAAGGAGGTAGTAGCAGGGGGGAAAGAGGTCTTCTGGAAATGGATAAAAATGGATAAACTTATGGATAAATCTCAATTTCCAGAAGAATGGAAATCAAGTGATTTGCTTTCTCACTATGATGAGTTCTAAATATTGAGCCTGAGCTCTCAATATTTGATGAGGCGATTCAGTTTGGAATATTCTAGAGCAGTTGTTCTCAACCTTTTCTTTACCATGGGCCCTTTTTAAGTACATTTTGTGGCCATGGGCCATGGACCATCAAGACTTAACTCAAGATTGAAATCATAACATTTCTTCAAGCCTTCGCAGATCTCCTGTAACATCGCATCTCCCAGGTGTCTGGGGATCACACAGGTTGAGAAGCACTGTTCTAGAGTATTTTTTGCCATGGGAATATCAACCTCTCAGTCTTCCAACATTTCAACATTAATAGGACAGAAATGTAGAATTGAAATGAAGATTGACCTTGAAACCCTTAAAATATTTCAGCTGACTGAAGGATCTAGAGTCCTCCAGCCCTGCCTTGCCATATAGCAGGGAGCAATTTTTTGGTGCTAAATGATTCCTGATGGAGGTGGAAGCTCAGCAGGGCTTCCTAAAATTATCCAATGTTACATTGGGTGCAGGCAGCAAATTAACCAGCTCTGTGGGGCCATCTTTCATGTTGGCATACATGCTTCCCGATGTAACAGGAGGAAAGCAGACATGTAAGATGAAACCCTAAGCCGTGTGGATAAGACCTAAGATAGATTAGACTGCAGACAGTATTAATATCCCGAAGAATAAATGAAATTTGGTATTAAAGGTGATTCACTCACTGGTATTTATCAGGAACTGGTTAGAAACGCCAGGATGGTCAACATCATGGATAGCAGCTGCAAAAATGGCAGCCAAAATCTCCAGGTCAGTGAAAACAGCCTGGGAGAACGAAAGGAGAAGAAACAGCATTGGAAAAGACGAAAGGAATCAATAAATACATGAATGGAACAGTATATCTGAGATTTCACACTGTATCAGTGTATATAGGAAGTTACTTCAAACAGGGGGTTGAATTTGAAGACCCCTCCAAGGTTGCTTTTAATTCTGTGATGCTACAATTCCATTATTCTATAAACTACACGTGTCTTCTCTTACAGCTTAACAGAACAATGGAGAAATTGGCCGGCCATGCCATAATTTTTTTTTTCCCTTGGAAGAATTAGCTTTTTTCTCTGAGTATCACAGAATTCAAAGATCCTCCTAGTAGGGGTTTAATTGAACAGCTTGTTCTTGTCCTATAGAAAGTCTCCCAAATGAGTAGAGTTATTGTAAGAGTTGTTTGCAGGATGGTCCAGTTCCCACCCCAGGTTTAGGTAGGCAGTCTTGTGGGTGGAGGTGTCTCCTTTGTGACTTGTTTTCAGGATCTCGGGAGCACACACTACATTGAAACTGGAGTCAGAAGGGAGGAGCTCAGAGGCGTGGCTTCAGCTTCAACCCAGTCTCGAGGCCAATTGGCTGTGATAATACCATCTCTGGACCATCCTGCAAACAACTCTTAAAATAACAGTTCAGGTAAGACCAATTGTCATTCCCAGCCTATTTCAAAGCTTCCCCCCTCCCCCAAAAAAGCCTTCTGTAGACTCACCTCCAGAGCTGGCATTGAAAGCAATACGTGTGTGGATTGGGCAACATCAGCTGCATGAATGTTGTTGTGGTAGGCAACATCAGCATGGTAATGATCTTCCAGGGTCATCATGAATGTGATGAAGGTATCCGCAGGAATTTGAAAAGATTTCAGCAAGTCCCTTTCCTACAAGGTGGACAATACAGAAGGAAGCTGCTATGATCTTCCTAGTCAAATCAGCAGGGAAAGAGGGAAAAGAAGAGCCGGAGGAAGAACTCATGAAACCAAAACCGGCCTTTCTCCTGAGATTTCAGAACTAGCCAAGGACAGAATAAATCACTTACTCTAGCCAAAGTTCCTTTAAAAAAAACACCCTACAATTTCCAAGTCAATCCGTATGATGCAAAGTAGGCATGACAATGAAATGCGTTAAGGCTTCAAAGCAATGTGGAAGTGACCATTAGTACCTAAAAGATAATTTACCTAATGTACCTGCATTACATTATTGATCAATCAATATACATATAGGCTAACCTACTTCTTTGGAGTCTTCTTCCAGGCCAATGACCCTGTTTAATGGTAAAACTGCAGTATCTCTCCTCTGCCATTTAGCTTTTGACATTTCAATAACAATTTTGTGAACCTGATACTTTTTGTGAAAAAGAGTCAGCTCACCTGGAAGATGCTGTACATGATGACTGTTAGTGGGCGGTGGCCAGAATACTCTGCAATCTTGAATACATCAAGGCCCCATTTGTTCACATCTTCTAGCTCCTAAAGGGGGTGGAAAAAAAGGGGGGGGTTGCTACAATGTTGGACTCTGCCAAGTAACAAAAGTAGAAGCAAGCTGCCTCCCTGACTTTCCAAATAAGAAGACTTACCTGAACAGCATATAAAATAACTGAACAGCATATAAAAAATTACTAAAGCTTTCAGTAGGAAGACAATTAAAATAAGCCTGAGAAAGTACATCAAAAACCTCAAACTGACTTTCAGGAACTGTGATACATTGCAAGATTAAGTGTACTGATTCACAATATATTGTGCTCAGTTGAAAGGAGGTAGCCTTTAGCAAAGTGGTATTGCAAAAACTGAAATGAGAATATATGGCTCCCAAATTTTTATATATTCACACATACATACTGTATAGGTCTGTGTGTTTGTATGTGTAAAGCCATGTTCTTGTCTTGTTTCTTATCTTCCAAATTCCTTGCATTTTCTTTAGTTCCTTTGCTTCCAAACCATTCAGTTTGTCTTCTGTAAATATGCTTCCATTTTCCACTGCCCTCCCCTTATTTTTCCTTTCATTCTCTATTTTTCCATTTCACCACTCACTCAGATATAGTTCTTTCACCTCTTCTCAGTTTTTATTTGAGTTCCAACATTGCCCTCTGGATTTCTCCCTCCCTCCCTCTCTCCCTCCCTCTATTTCCCTAAAGAATCCTGTCTTCCTTTCCTCCTCTTGGTTGCTCCTGCCAGATGCCCTTCTTCTTTCGCCCACCAATCAAAAGAACAATCAAATTATCATCAAGATGTTTTACAGCAGGTTTAAAAACACTACAATAAGAATGAAAGAGTAAGCAATTAAAATAACACGAAATTGGCAAATTTCCATGCACGTAACAAGCAGCACAATTATTTTCACCCCCCCCAAAAAGAGTTTTTGCTTACGGCTCAACAGGAAGCAACTAAAGGGAGTTCCACAACTGTGGAGCCACAATTAATGCTACCTGTTCCATATCCCCTCCCTCTCCCCACAGCCTTCAAACTAATCTGCAAACCTGGGAAAAAAATAGAGCTCTCCATTCAAAGTAGTCTTCAGTTAACGCTCTTACTGTAATTAAGCTATGCAATTTGGAGATTAGAAACTTGTTTTTAAATGCTTCGGTGGAAGGACTTCTTTATGTTGAATATCAATCCTGCATTTAGACAAAATTCAGAATACGTATATACAACTACAATACGTAGTGAACCATGCCAGTTTTTCTGTTCCAGTCTTTTCTGGTGCCTGGCATTCCTCACCTTAGCCAATGGCCCTTCCTGATCCGTTTTTACTCCAAAACGAGGGATGACAGCACAACTGAAGCTGGAGCCATGCATCAGTTTTTTCACACCACTGATCTGTGACATTGGCTGCTTCTTTTTCTCCTTGTCTTTTTCTTTGGGAACAGAGGTTGGGATTTCCACCTCATGCTGCTTGTCTGGAGGAGACAGAAAATACAATAGCAATGGAACAAGTCCCGTTACACGAAGATCCCCCAAATTCTTCAGAAGCTTGTGGGAATTCCTATTGAGATCACGAATGACAATAGGGAAGCTCCCCTAAAGAAACAGATTCCCTGCAATGAAAGGAACAGAATATAGGCTGACAGCTTAGATGATTTGATGGTTCACGATACAATCCAGGACCTTTATGAACTTCCTTTCTCTGTGATGGAAAAAAAAAACTGTGTCGTGACAGTATCTTGAAAGTCTCCAAAGAATCAACATAAACCAAACCAGATCTCTGCTCCTATTAATCTGAGGAGCAGAACCCTATTGTCCTATTATGTGATATGGCACCTTCCATCTCCACGAAGCTTTACAAAATCTAAATTCAAGACAAAAAGTAAGAGGAGGAGATAGAGAAACTGTATCTTGTGAATCCTTTTAAAAGCACATACTCTTTTGGAGTTGGGGACTCAGCCTTCTCATTTCAAAGTTGCTATGAGCTAGCAAATTCCCTATCCAGCATTAACAACTGTCCTTCTTGAAACAACATTTCTGAAACCAAAGAGTTAAGCATGCTGAAAAAAGTGGAGTATGAAAAGCCCCCACCCCTGCACGAGTCTCCTGCTGTTCAAAGGGAGACCCTCCCCCAATATTGAGGCACAGAAGGATTGACGTCAGCAGAAACTAATAATATTACAGACACCATGGCAACCAGAGACAATGCGTGGTGGAATGTCGGTCCTTTCCTCAAAGTGATGTTTCTAAGACCAGCCAGGGTCTCCCCACCTCACCTGTCTTCTCTCTTTCTCACACACACACACATTCACATACACGTATATACTCAAATTTGTACAACACATGAGAAAAAAAAGTCACATACATGGAGAGAACAAACGGGGAGAACTTTCTGTTAAACTATTTTGCAAAAAGCAAGGCTATAACCTATGTGACTTTTCTATAATGTTTTAATTTTTAAAAATTGCTAAGCGAAATCAGTTTATAAGCACCAATAGTGATAGAATCAATGCATATACTTTATATGTATGAATATATATGAATAAGAACAGTAGGATTAGGATTTCCTTCCAAGATAACAGCTTAGAATGCTTTTGGATTGGTCCATTTTTTTCTTTATAAATTATAAACGTTCGTACACATTTTCAGACAAATTTCTTTATTGTAAGACTGTCATTATCTGGACTACATGCATCTGGATGATTGTTAAAAGGCAGCATTTAGAAATTAGACAACTCTAACTTGCTGCAGCCACCTAGTGGTTGTCCAGATGTTTTCAACTTCGAGATGTTGAATTCTATTCTAATTATTCTTTTTTTAGAAGTGTTGTATTTTAGACATATCTTTTCAATGACCTTCAAATCCAGCAGAAGTTTCAGTTATTCAGGGTCATCTATTATGGATTTTTTTAATTTATAAAATAATTAAATAAAAATGAATTCTATTGCATGAGGGTGACATCTACTCACTAACAGAAGAACTTTAAAAGACATCTTCTCTTGCAAAGCTAAGAAGAATGTACCAATTTTGCCTGCATCTTTGCCTCCTTGAAAAACAAGAAGGCAGATTGAAGTAGAATTTAGGCATTTATTTTACAGCTGAATAAAGACCAATGTTTCCCTTCTTTTGCCAGTTTCAGTTTGCATATCAAAGTCAGAATACATATATTGTTGCCTAACTGTTCTTGTGCATTATCAGTGCACTTGATGTATATGTGGCTATTTTATATATTTCTACATAGCTTCGCCTACAATTGTTTCTCCAGGTGGCTTACAACAAAATTATTATCATGGAATAATAAGGGCAACACCTAAATCACTATGAAAATAGATTGTGCAAAGGATTAAAAAGTGTGCAAGAGAAGCATTTCTCTCTGAAGTATTAAAACAGCCACTTCGCTCACAAAACTCATGCAGTTTTTTCTGTCCCAGTTGTCTATGCCCGTATGTGCAGGCATAGATAATACATGTGGGGGGAAAAACTGTCAGAGAAATAAAATAACTGGACACAAATGCATATACAGAAAGGGCCAGAGAAAGATTTCAACGTAGTCATGCCAGCCTTGTCAAGGATATGGTTGCCTTCATATTTTCAACAGAGATACTTGGAGAAATGGCTCTTTTGAATGCTATGCCCAGCCTTGATAGTAAAAATGAATAGGGGAGGAAAAAAGAGAACAAATCAAATAAGAAATCATTCAATGACCCTTCATATTCAGAAGACCAAGGTGAATAGACAGGTCTTCATCAGGATTCTAAAAGATATCATTGGAGGCATGTGAATTTCAAGGATTGTATTGTGCCACAATACAGATGCTGCCCCCAGAGTGAAAGCCTACTTGCCTATTTGCATGTGGGTGCAAGATATCTATTTCTTCAATAAAGCATATATAGAAGTACTGATGACCTAATAGACTAAGACCATTTTAACCAAGTTTTTAAATTGTCTATATTATTATTCTCTGGATATATCCATCTTTTGGCCAATTTGTCTGGCTGAAAACTGAGGATAGCATTTCATGAATCAGATAAAATTTGAAGAATTAAAGTCAGATACATATTATTATATCTGGCTAATCTCTATATGTTTGCATTACACTATTCACATTTGGTAAGTGGTATACTACACAAGAATTGATGTACATTTGCTGCCCAGCGTAACCTAATTTTTTAGACTCACCGATGAGCCATGAAAAGGATCTTGTGATTGCAGTGATTATCTCAAATAAGACTCAACATACCGTCCCTATTCAAAAGGTTAATTCCATTTTGGGAATCTTTAGTAAAAGAACTGAAATTAAATTGGCTTTGCTGTTAGTTGATAAATCATCACAGCTGCTATTTAGACATTTATTTTGAGGATGTGTAATTCTTTTAATGTTTTTAAATTGCTTTATAATGTTAGAATTGTAAGCTGCCCAGTCACTTGATTGAGTAGGATGGCTATAGAAATTGAATGAATGAATGAATGATGCTATTAGCTTCATAATTCTAGTATACAATTGCTAAACTTAATTTTTTTTATAGTACTGGAAAAGATGCAGAAAGAATAGCCAAAACAACGCAGGGCTAAAGCTAATTTGCTAGCAAGAAAATATGTAAAAAATGTAAAAAGCGGGAATTTAGATAAAAAAGATATACATTAGAGGAGATACTCTAGATATGGATTAGAATAGTTAAAATGCAGCAATGGTAGATAAAGGATCTCTCGGGAAGAGAAATTTAACGATAATTAAGGGAATCACTTTTCAGCAAACAAAAAGTTTAACTCCGGTGTTCACCGTCCCAAGTCACAGTGATGCTTGCCGACTTGAATAGTTTAAAAAGGAGATTAGACAAGAACATGGTTGGCTGTTATTGTGGTGTATGTATGTCGCCATCAGTATCAGATGGAAGTACACTTCTGACTATTCATCACGGCGAAATACAGAATAGAGTTGGAAGGGTCTAATCCAACTTCCTGCTCCGTACAGGATCCACTAGTACATCTCTGCAGTTTTACTATCCAGCTTCTGCTTGAAGATTTCTAGAGAAAAAGAACTGATCATTTCGTGTGGCAGACAGTTCCACTGGTTATCAACTTGTACGGCCAGAAACTCAGCTTGTACATGAAGAAGATGGCATTTATGTCTTTATTATAGATTTTCCAGGGATGTTCGGTTTGTCAATGTAGGAACAGAATATTGGGCTAGACAGCTTGGTAAGCCTGCTATAGCATAGCTCTCCAAGATTTCTCTTTATGGTGTTTTAAAAGAGATTAGTGGTAACCTCACAAGAAGGATGCTAGTTGTTCAAGAAACCTGGAATCCGAAAATACTGCAAAAGAATTCAGTTTTTTTCACTTGTATTTCTAAGGTTCTTTAAGGCCTATTGCTTATGTGCCAGGATCAGAAAGAGCAGTACGCATTTTAGGCTACTGTAGAATAACATTTCTTTAGCAGTTTACGTCTGCCTCCCCTTAGAGAAGTGACTGGCCCACTCTTCCATATCAATTTAACAATTTTCTCAAGAATTGCATTTGGAAGACCATAAAGCTGATGACTCACCCAAGAATGTGTTGGAGATGTACTCGGATACCTGGTTTCCAGAACGGCTTGTTTCCGAGAGGTGTGTCAGTTCCCGATTGAGCATTCTTCTAAACTAGAGACAAAGAGGAGAGGAAATCAGCAACCTGTAAGGAGCCATCACAGCATTAGCATCAGGAGCCTCTGAATCCCATGTGCCTGGCCTTACAGATGCCACTGAGCAGGCAGCCATTGTTAAAGAAAGAGATCAGTGGCAAGGAAAGATATTTCCAATGAGGTACTTCAACAGCAGAAAAATATCTCTACTTCTTAATTTCTGAATTTTCTCAGCTGGCTTCTGGTTATATTCAGAATCTGAGAAAGGATTGCCAAATTGCAAGCAAAGATGTCCATCCACTTGGATTTCTAAACATTAAAATAATAGGTATCGAGTTAGCATAGAACCTGAGACAGGGAAAATGAGTCAAAAGAAAGCAAATGTTGAAATGTGCAGAGGAAAAGATGAACCACATCAAAGTCTTTTGAAGAGCCACAAACGTATTATCTACCTTCTCGTTATTTTGTAAGCTTTAAAATTATGCACATTACTGGTCGCATATATGGCCAAGGAGAAGATGAAACATCAAAGAAAATTTAAAAAAAACAATGACTTGGGGGATTCTGATTGCACAAATCTTAGCTAAATCTTCAGTTTTACATTTTTAAAAGTGAAAATTTTGAAGATTTTCAAACATCAAAGGTGAACTCAGGAATCTTGCTTCAAAACTAGTGTAAAAATTGTTTTTATTTCTGGAAAAGAGGAGAATACCCAAGAAACTCCATAAAGAATTGGGTGATAAATACAAAGATACATTCGTGTTGTATATTTTACTGCTTTTCTCAAACATGACCTAATTCCAAGTCAGATGTGCTAGATCTCATCCATACCGAAACAAGCCTCCCATCCTATTATAGGATTCACCTTAATGAAAAAGAATTATACTTATGGGAGACAATGTGGAGTTACATTCTACAATGTGGATTAAGGCACCTGGTCCTTTGCTAGAATTGTTTAAAAATTCAGCTGGTGGGAAGAAGAGTTCTGTGTAACTCAAAACACACACGATTGCCTCGGTTGCATTATTTTGTCCGCTTTGTTTCTTTTATAAATGTCTCTTCATCAAGTGACATATTATGTTGGGAGGGAGGGACAGGCACCCCCCCCCGCCACCCCTAAGTACTGTTTCATCTGGCTGACAGCATTATTCAGCCAGTTTCGCAGAGTTCCTTCGAGAGTATTTTCAACAAGGTTAAAAAAATAAAAGCATTACTGACGTATCAAAAGCAGAAACCTCCCGTCAGCTCCTGAGATAAGGAGAGGATACCTGAACAATTAGAGAGAGAAAAAGGCATCCCCACTGCTGCAGAACAGCATGCATTTAGGGGTGTGCATTCGTATGTGTGTGTGTTTCATGTTTTGTGTCTGTGACTAAATCTTTGCAGCGGCAAAACCCCTTTCCTGCACCCTTTGCTGGAGAGATTTGCTGAGAGTTGCATTGTGTCAGGGAGTCCCCGCTTACCTTGATGCTGCTGTCCCAGAATGCGAACAACGAAGTGCTGGCGTCAGGCATCGCAACGCCAAAAGTGCCAGCTTGTGTGCGAGCCCACCCTTCTCTCTGAGGCGCCCTAGTCAGACCACGGATGCTCATACCAAGGGGCCTGAACTACCGTCCCGAGCTCTGCAAACAAGGAGCCTAGGACTTGTCTGCAACGCTGAGAGTCAGGACAGAAACTGAGGAGGGGGACAAAGTCCCCCCCCTGCATCACAGCCGAAGAAAGGTTCTTCCATGGATGTACCAAGGCTGCTCCAGCATCAGGTACCTCTCCTTTCTGCTGCCATCCAATCAGAAGCCAGAGGCACAGAGGCTGGAGCCAGCTCAGCTCTCCCATTGGCTGGCAGAGCCTCTGAGGAAGGCGATTTGCTTTAACCCCGATGGTGCCCAGGCACAACAGAGCATGGAAGAAGTTGTTTCCAAAAACTCTGTTTAGCAACAGCCAAGGCTTTCAGAGAGACCGGGGAAGGGGAATACTGGGAAATAATCCCCTCCCCCCCATTTCACCTTCTTCAAGAAAACCATTGAGAGAGTCTTCTTCCAAAGGCTGGAGAGGACGTTTTTCCTTTTGTAAAAAGGACTCACAGAGATATGAGGGAAGGCTGATCTTTCTCAGGGTCTGGGAGTTGAAGTCCACAAGTCTTAAAGTTCCCAAGTATGGACACCCCTGGCTTAAGCTAAAACTGAATTTGGGTAGCTTGGCATTGGTTGGTGGACTATGCTCCAGGTTATCGTATTAAGCCATCAGATAGTCGTTGCATGTTATAGAAACCTTGCAAATGGGTGTTATTACACCATTCTCATGGTTTGGAGTGTCCCCCCACATAGACGCTCACTTTTCACTGGCTTGTAGCACAGTGTATCTCCCCCGCACATCCATTATTATTTTCCACTCTGTTGAAATCAATGGACCAGAAACTTGGGAGTATATTAAAAAATTGAAAGAACTTATTTTATTGCCTTGAATGACAGGCAATAAAAGTTGCCAGTCATTTTAGCATTTTGAATACTGAGCCATACTGTTGTTCCACCCCCTCCTAACTAATTGTCTTCTCTGATATTTTTTTTCTGCTTAAATACATAAAAGTTATTAAAAGAAGTCGCTTCCGATCTCTTCTGACCCACATCGTGGTTTGTTTATTTGTACGACTGGTCAACAGAGGCTGCCCTCCAGGAAATTCACAAATGCTTCTCTTCAGAGAGAAGAATAATGTGAATGTGGGGAAAGGCACTGGTTGATGGCCAGTGACCCAGAGCAGCCCTCCCCTGACTCTAGTTCAGTGTTTCTCAACCTTGGCAACTTGAAGATGTCCGGACTTCAACTCCCAGAATTCCCCAGCCAGCATTCGCTACTGGGGAATGTACAACACTACTCTAGTTGCAAGAGCAAAGGGATATAGCTTGAGAAGAGTTGCACTGGACAAACAGGAGTTGAAGACTTCTGGAATAACAAAAGCTTGTTTTGCAAAAGTGGGCTGTGGAGTGTTCTAAGCAGCAGCCCCATTTCTCAACTTTCAGCTGTTCCCCAAATTTTAATCTGCTCCAAGCAAAAAGCCTGTGTCACTTTCCTTGGCTTCCTCTTTTCTCACAAAACCTTATGCCTTTAAAAGAAAAGAAAAGAAACAGCTCCGTGGCCATAACATAACAACCAGTTCTCTGCCAAAAGGGGAACAGATACCCAAGGTTGACAGAGGTCAAGAAAGAGAGAGAAGAGGGGAACTTCCTGTCTATGGAGTTGAATCCCAACCGGGGTTGAATGTCTTACCTTGTTGGAAGCCATCTCACTGACTGAATGACGTGTTTGCAAAGTCTCCAGCTGATCCAGGCACCAGTCCAACTCTTCCAAGGTCTCGATAGCCAACTTTTGGTAGGCATCCTCTATGAAATGCAAAGAGCATCACTGAAAACGCCATCTAGAAGGCATGTCTGTGCCACCTTAAGGAGTGGCACTGTTAAGTCTACACACACACACACACACACACACACACACACACACACACACAAATTAGGTTCAAAAGTGCCAATAACCTGGGTCGCCCTAGGTGGAAACCACAGTGGTACATTCTAAAAATGGTTCTAGTTTGAAAAAAAAAATGGTCCAGCTTTTATTTTTTGCAGTTCATAAGTGGCATCTCTCAGAACTATCAAGGTGTGGGCTAAGAATCATGGAGGCATCGGTAAGATTAAATAAAATGGGATAATATTTTGAGAGCTATTGAAGATCCCAGTTGTAATATTGGGAATCAGCAGGGAAGCAAATCCACAGTAAACAGAACAGGATCATTTGATTCAGAATATTATATTAGCCTCTTCAGGGAACAAGATGCTGATACACATGGGATTGCCAGAAAAAAAAGTATTAATGATTTATAACAGAGTTGCTGCAACATAAATAAATGCTCTTATTTTGGAGGATTTTCCTTAAGGGTTGCAATCCTAATATTTGAATTTGCTTTTGGGATTTTTCTTTTGTTAACATTAGCTCTTTTATTCTGTAATTTTATTCTATAATAACTTGAAGCAGCAGTTTGGACATCTAATGCCTGCTGGAAAAGTAGTTTGCATATCTTTTAGATGGCTGGAGCAATGTTTCTAACCTCAGCAACTTTGGCTGGGGAATTGTGGGAGATGAAGTCCATACGTCTTAAAGTTGCTGAGGTTGAGAAACACAGGGCTAGAGGAATAAGGTAGGTCTTTGCTCTCAAGGAGTTTATAATCTACATTTCAATCTTTCCTGGGCTCATGCCTGATAGAAGGCTAAATTTAGTTTGTTTTTGCTTTAGCGTACAAGCTCATTCATAGTGGCTTAGCATTATGTGTGAACCAAGGAGCTATACTTATTCAGTATATCATGATCAACCAAACACTGAGTTTTAGGACAAAATCCTGGCTTTAGGCTGCCCTGACATTGCTTACCTTGTCCAAAGAGGTAGGATAAGGAAGCAAAGACGAGAAAGGGATAAAGAAGTAAGAGGGTTTTCCTCCTTGCCATTCTGGGACTTTTGAATGCCATAGCCTAGGAATCCTGCTAAAGCGTACTTGGCCATAGCATTGGTATATACGTTGCCTCCCCCTCACATTAACCTATCTCACTGGGAGCCATCACCCCCCCCACACACACACACATTTACTGCAGCATGTGCCTCTATGGCATCCCCTGCCTTCTGTCAGACAAGCCCACGGAGGTTGATAATATGCTTCTGGAAGCCATTGGCCCGATGTCAGGGGTCGACCAAAGGTTTAGCAGAATGCAGGAGAGAGAGAGGTGGTTCAGGTTGCCCCAAGGCAAGAAAGGAAGGGCTGCCCATCAGAAGGGCCTGTCTCTTGTGGGGCCGCAGAGACCAGCTGAAAGAGAGCGTTTTGAATAATGGAACAACTGACGTCAATTGGAGACGTTCCACCCGCCGCAGAGGTGGCATGAAACAGAGCCAGAGAAGGAGGGGCAAGGAGAGGGCAGCCCAGAGCAAACACAGACTGCAGTGGCTGAGGGGTGTGTGGTGGGTATGGGTGGGAGGGCAAGTAACCTATTGGGGGGGGGGGGAGGCAGGCCCTGGGAGGCTCCCATTGGAATCACCTGCAGCCGCCCTCAATACTACTCTCAACATGCATCTGTACAATGCATGAAAAGGAACTGGTATCACCAACCCCCCCCCCCTTTTCTCTTTACGCAGAAGAAACCTTTTTTTCTCCTTTCCGTGGCTTCAATACAGATGCCTGCTGACACTGCACACACACACACACGAGCTTACGAGCTAGGAGTAGCCCCCCCCTCCCCGAATGTTTAGTTCGAACTTCTGTGGCACAAATTCACTTGGAAAAGAGCAAATCACTCTTTCCCAAGATTCAGACATGGGAAAGGGTAAAGCACAGGGTGGGGGTGGGTGGGGTCAGGGAGCAAGTAAAGTGAGGTGTGAGAGAAGTAAAATCTTGTAGGAACACAGAGACAGGGTTGTTTTTTCCTCGCACCTCACACACACACACACACACACACACACACAAAAACCCGGAGTCTGCAACACCTCCAATCTAACCACTTTTTAAAAAGCTTTTTTGATTGCAGAGCTGAGCTTGCGGAGCTCTTTGCCCATCGAATGTAGCGATGGCCGACAGGAGATTTTGACATATTCAGAAGGGAAAATCTACTAACAGCTGTTAAGCCATGGACGAACACTGAGACTTCCATAATCCGAGGCAGTCTAGCTCTGAATGTCAGTTACCGGGAACAACCACAGAAGGGCATCTGCTTATGAATCTCTCTTGCAGACTTTGCGGAAGCATCTGATTGGCCTCTCTTGAAAGCCAGATGCTGAATGAGGCAGACCTTGGATCCAAATCAGCTGATTTCCTTTTACAAGCTTATGAGCTTTCCAGTTTGTAATATGGGCCACCACACAAGGTGAGGCCATTTTACTTCAATGAGAGTTTTAAAAAAAAGAGAGAGAGAGAAAAACATCCGAAAGACAGCTGAGGTTTACCTGATAGATTGACCTTAGAGGTAGAGAGGGGATTGACGGGACCAGATGTTCGCCTGCAAAATACAGCATAAAGTTAAGCTTCTCCGTTCATAAAGCTCCTCTCGTCTGGGACTTAATTTTAGACGAGAGGGCAGACCTGGCATGTATTACTGAAACCTGGCTGGGCCCAGAGGGAGGAGTCCCCCTTGTAGAGCTATGCCCAGAAGGATTTCAGGTGCTGCATCAGCCGAGAGCCCAGGGAAGGGGTGGGGGTGTGGCCGCTGTTATCCGGGAGTCGTTAGTTCCTCGTAGGGTCCCTGCCCCGGAGATTGTCGGGTGTGAGTCTTTGCTGTTAAAGTTGGACCTCAAGGGTCAAGTGGGTCTGCTGCTAACGTACCTGCCTCCCAACAGCGTTGCAGCAGCCCTCCCCTCGCTCCTCGAGTCGGTAGCCGAGCTGGCAATTGAGTTCCCTAGGTTGATGGTCCTGGGGGACTTTAATTTGCCGTCGCTCGGTGAAAACTCTGATGGGGCGCAGGAGTTCATGGCTTCCATGACAGCCATGGGCTTGACCCAAGTAATTCGAGGCCCAACCCATTCAGCGGGACACATGCTTGACCTTGTATTTCTCTCGGAGCAGTGGATTTGTGAACTTGGTCTGAGGGGGAGTGACATCATACCCCTGTCGTGGTCAGACCACTGCCTACTGAGGCTCGACTTCCGGAGGCCAAACCCCCACTGTAGGGAGGAGGAACCGACCAGGTGGTTCCGCCCCAGGCGCCTTATGGAGCCGTCAAGGTTCCAGACAGAGCTTGGGGTTATTCCTGACACTCTCGCCCACAGTCCGGTGGAGACTCTGGCTGCTGCGTGGCACTCGGCAGCGTCGGAGGCCCTCGACCGGATTGCGCCACTGCGGCTCCTCCGAGGCAGCGGATCCCGGAGACCCCCTTGGTTCACCGAGGAACTCCGGGAGATGAAGCGCCGGAGGAGATGCCTAGAGCACCGTTGGAGGTCCGATAAGTCCGAATCGAACCGAGCAATGGTAACCACCTGCACCAGGGAATACACCAGGGCACTCAGGGCAGCAAAAAGATCCCACATAGCCACCCTGGTTGCATCCGCTGAGTCCCGTCCAGCCGCCCTGTTTAGGATAACCCGCTCCCTACTGAACAAAAGGGAGGCGGGGGAACCCTTGCAGGGCAGAGCTGAAGAGTATGCCCAATTCTTAGCGGACAAAATTGCTCGGTTTCGGTCGGACTTGGACTCCACCCCCGCAGTTCCAGCCGAGGCACAGGGGGACCAAGTAGAACAGCTCTGGGTTGAGTTTCAGGACGTTACCCCCGGGGATGTGGACAAGGCCATGAGAGCTGTAAGTTCCTCCACCTGTGTTCTGGATCCGTGTCCCTCATGGCTGGTCACGAACTGCAGTGAGGTGACACGAGGCTGGATCCAGGCGGTTGTAACCGCCTCCCTTCGGGAGGGGAACTTCCCCGCCGCACTGAAAGCGGCGGTGGTGAGACCCCTCCTGAAGAAATCATCCTTGGATCCAGCTGTTCTTAATAGCTATCGCCCAGTCTCCAACCTTCCCTTCTTGGGGAAGGTTGTTGAGAAGGTGGTGGCCTTCCAGCTCCAATGGTCCTTGGAGGAAGCAAACTACCTAGACCCCTTCCAGTCAGGCTTCAGACCCGGTTACAGCACAGAAACCGCTTTGGTCGCATTGATTGATGATCTCTGGAGAGCCAGAGATGAAGGACATCCCTCCATCCTGGTCCTCCTTGACCTCTCAGCGGCTTTCGATACCATCGACCATGGTATCCTTCTGCGACGACTGCGGGAGGTGGGAGTGGGAGGCACCGTGTTACGGTGGTTCTCCTCCTACCTCTCGGACAGGTCGCAGTCGGTGTTAGTGGGGGGGCAGAGATCGTCCCCTAGGCCCCTAAATTATGGGGTGCCTCAGGGTTCGGTCTTATCCCCCCTACTATTCAACATCTACATGAAACCGCTGGGAGAGATCATCCGCAGGCACGGGATTAGATACCATCAATATGCGGACGATACTCAATTGTATCTGTCCGCCCCGTGCCAACTCAATGAAGCGGTAGATGTGATGGGCCGGGGCCTTGAGGCCGTTATGGACTGGATGAGGGTTAACAAGCTTGTGCTCAACCCAGAAAAGACCGAGTGGCTGTTGTGTTTTCCTCCCAAAGATTTGACTAATATTCCACCACTCAGGCTGGGGGGTCAAATTTTACACCCCTCAGAGAGGGTTCGCAACTTGGGAGTCCTCCTGGATCCACAGCTGTCATTTGACCACCACCTAACGGCTGTGACCAGGGGGGCATTCGCCCAGGTTCGCCTGGTGCGCCAGTTGCGACCCTACCTGAATCGGGAGGCTCTCACAACAGTCACTCGGGCCCTTGTGATCTCTAGGCTGGAATACTGCAATGTGCTCTACATGGGGCTGCCCTTGAAGAGCATCCGGCGACTTCAGCTAGTGCAGAACGCAGCCGCGCGAGTGATTGCGGGTGCACCTCGATTCACCCGCATAACACCTATCCTCCGCGAGCTGCGCTGGCTGCCTGTCGATCTCCGGATGCGCTTCAAGGTGCTATTAATCACCCATAGAGCCCTACATGGCAGTGGATCTGGATACTTGAGAGACCGCCTTCTGCCAATTACATCCCTGCGACCAATAAGATCCCATAGACTAGGCCTCCTCCGTATCCCATCGGCCAGCCAGTGTCGGCTGGCAACCACAAGGAGGAGGGCCTTCTCAGCAGTAGCCCCGACCCTTTGGAACGAGCTCCCCGTAGAGATTCGTACCCTCTCCACCGTCCAGGCCTTCCGCATAGCCTTGAAGAACTGGCTCGCCCGTCAGGCCTGGGGATAAGGATAGTTGCCCCTCCCGAATGATGAATGTATGTTGCCTACCATTTTATTATATGTTTCTATCTTGATGTCTGTATTCCCCTTTCCCGGTTTTATGTGAGCCGCCCTGAGTCCCCTCAGGGAAAAGGGCGGCCTACAAATTCTAATAAAACTCTAAATAAAAAAACTCTAATTCTCCGAAGCCCTGCGGTTCTCTGTAGCTGGTGATATGGAGAAGGGAAAAATCTCCAAAGAAGCTATTTACTCAAGAGCGCATCCCCCCACCCCCCAACATAGGATTGCAGCATATAAATTATAATTGAACCATAAACTCTAATTTAAAGAAGGCTGCATTCCCAAGCAAATTTACTTGAAAATTAACTCTGCCAATATGCCAAGAGGTTGTACTTCAAAGAAGTACAATTTTAAATGGGAGCCGTAATGTGAAATGTCTTCCCTTATTTCTCTTTCTTTCGGAAATCTGGGACAAAGGTAGTTTGCACACAGTGAGTTTTTCCTTCCCTCTGGTCAAAACAGGCAATATGGCAGACATGGCATCCATCCTTTTGCCCATTCAATCTCATGGTGGTTGTGAGTGACCCATTCACTTCTTTGACCCCTTCTTGTAGGCATTTTGGCCTTATTGCATTGTGACCTTGCATCTGCCATCTTGCCCGTTTCTACCTCCACTGGGAACACAGCTTGCTCTCACCCTAGAAATGTTCTTCCCACCTTTGTCTCTGTTCCTTGTTGTGTTCCCTCTGTTTAGAGCTGCACCTGTGACCCTGAGGATGTGGCTTCATAGCTGTATTAAATCAGCATTCCTCCTGGTTTTGAATCAGAGGAAAAGTAGGCCAACAGGTAAGCTTCACTGTGCCTCAGAAACCCGGCTGGGGAAGGATACTCAGGTACAGATTTAATTCCCAGGCTCCCTTTGCTCTCCCGCCACGTGTCTCCTATCAATCGGGGGAAACAATCACGAATTGCTCGCCATTAGATGTGCCTTATGGTGCAAAGTTGAGGAACTCCAGTTTGTGCCTGGAATGGAGGTTTTAGTCACTTTTCAAGTGGCCTAAGCGAAGATCGATTGTTGGTCTTTGGAGATCAGCAATTCCATTGACAGAGTGGTGCAGGAGGTGGGTTGCTCCCGGTTTGGCCCTGATTGGGTGAACCGGTAGTGGTGGCAGCGGGAGGCTCCACCCACCTGTCTGGATGCTTTGGCACATGCGCAGAAGCATCGCGGGTGCGTAAGTAGGCACACAAGCACGAGCGAAATGGTAGCGCTGGGATTTGCAACCCATCCCTGGATTGGTGGTCAGAGAAAGGAGCAGGAAAGGGCTCAATTCTTTTCCTATTATGTGCTCCTCTGACTGGATATTTTTTTCCTTTGCTTGTTCTCTTGACATGGGAATATCAGTTTCTGGAGACGGATATATTCATGTCAAAAGTCTTGTTTTTTTTCTGGTGTGGGGGTGGGAAGGAAAACAACCCAGCCAATCAGTTGGGAAGAGCTCACAGCTACACCAGGGGAGCTCTCTTCTGCATCACCCTGCTCCCCTCCAACATCCCAGCAACTGTTGGTGGTGCTGCTTTTTAAAAAAAAAACATGGGAAGAGTCTTCTGGAAAACCATATTCCTGTGGGAAACAAGGGAACTTGCTCTTTCATTTTTTTCACAGTCCAGGAATCTATTAAAGATGGAGCTTGCAACTGGCGACCCCTACAGGACACACAAAATTAGTCAAAATTGGGGTACCTCTCCCCAAAAAGATAACACTAAGAGAAGAATGACCGTGCAAATCCTGTACTTGTTAGGACTAGGAAAAAGCGAATACATTTAATCCTGTATATCAGTGGTTCCCAAACTTGGCAACTTTAAGACTTGTGGACTTCAACTCCCAGAATTCTCCAGCCAGCTCTGCTCTGCTGACTGGAGAATTCTGGGAGTTGAAGTCCACAAGACTTAAAGTTGCCAAGTTTGGGAACCACTGCGGTATATGATCAATGAGATGTCTCTTCCCTTGTTTATACAGACGGCTCTTTTGTACATACAAATCTATTAGTTGTTGGCAAGTCTGCCAAAACGCAGAATTACCAGTCATCCAGACAACTGACAGACCCGTATTCATAAAACAAAATGGTTTAGGGTTATGTGGGCAGCAATAGCACTTGGACTTATATACTGCTTCACGGCCCTCTCTAAGTGGTTTACAGAGTCAGCCTATTGTCCCCACAACCTGGGTCCTCATTTTACCCACCTTGGAAGGATGGAAGGCTGAGTCAACCTTGAGCCGGTGAGGCTCAAACTGCCTAACTGCTGGCAGCCAGCAGCCACCAGTAGTAGCCTGAAGCACTGCCTTCTAACCACTGCCACCATGGCTCAATGCTTCCATGGGTAGATGCCTCCATGGAAGCCAAGTGCCCAAATCTCTTGCAATTGACGCCAAAATGGCCCCAGAGAGCAGGGTCTAGTGACACAATGGATTTGTCTCTGTGTGGCTGCAACAGTCTTAAGCAGACAATAGAAGTTCAGCAGAACCAAGTTCTGGACCACACAATCACCAAAAACATTCTCAAGACAGCCAAATGTGTGCACCATCATATCATATCAGGAGAATGGAGAGGACCTCACTGTAACAGCTTCCATTTCTGCAGCAGACGGGGTGTTATGAGAACATGGTCCTTGCAAACACTACTTGAGGTATCTTTGTACACAATAGGGAGGACAAAAGGACAATACCCCAGAGACAGTGCCTTCTGTCTGCACTTTTGCTTTACCAAACCATCCTGCAGAAAGAACTACAGGGTCTTAAGAAAGGGTTTCTGCAGGTTGATTGAATGCCAAAGTGGGGCACAGTTTTGCCAACCACCCCTTTAATTGCCCAGTCCCCACGCGATTCCTTCCTTCCTGCCCCACCTGAACCTGTCACTCACTTGTTGCAGACATGATCCCGGAGGTGGGTCAAGACAGCAAAGTTGCTGCGAACTGTCCGCAGGCTGGCCAAGACCTGTGAGTGGGGGAAGAAGAGCATCGCTATGAATCAACCATGTTTTTTTTTGTGTGTGTGTGTGTATGTATTGTGTCACAACCCCTGGTATGCATACTGCTTCCCTTTTCTGTCTTTCTGTTCAGCCTAGGAGCCATCCAGGCGGAAAGCCATTTTTTTTATGTTGCCTTTGTTACATTTGTGTTGCATTTGTGCTGATAAATAAATAAATAAATAAATCTATACTAGTCTCCCTTTATTTATTTATCAGCACAAATGCAAAACACACACACACATACACACACACACATACATACATACACACACACACACATACACACAAATACAAATATGAATAGTCTTTAAGAAGATGCTGGATAGCCATCTGTCTGGAACGGTATAGGGTTTCCTGCCTAGGCAGGGGGTTGGACTAGAAGACCTCAAAGGTCCCTTCCAACTCTGCTATTGTATTGTATTGTATTAAATATATATTTGAATCAACCCATGTATTGGATTTGCCTCCTACAGTGAGCCATAAATGAAATAAAAGCTTAACTAGGCCATACAATGAGCCATGGTTAAAATTAACCAAGTTTAGCATATTTTATGGTCTTAACTGACCAGGTTATACAATCCAAGCCTGAAAGGATGTTATCAGTTAGGAGGGCCTCTAACCCTTCATACAACTTTTCCCTGAAACCCCCCTTCCTCCTTTAGAGCAGGGGTCTCCAACCTTGGCAACTTGAAGCCTGGCAGACTTCAACTCCCAGAATTCACCAGCCAGCTGGCAGTTGAAGTCCTCGAGGCTTCAAGTTGCCCAGATTGGAGACCCCTGCTTTAAAGAATACTTGAGGTTTGCAGGCGTGGGTTTGCAGTCTTTAGACAGTCTCTTTTCCTCCCTGACTCTCATCTCCGCCTCTCAGTAGTCTTCTTGCAGCTACCAGAAATGGAAGTTTTCTTTTGTTGCCTGATTAAGGAGAGAGTGAGGCTGTTTTTAACCTTCCTTCCCAGTTGGTACCAAAACTCTGGATCCCAGGAGGGAAAAATTGCTTGCTCACTCCAGGTGGTGAATTCACTCTTCCATGTACTTCCCTTCTTTTAAGAGACAAAATGTTTTCCTCCTGCAGAGCACTGTTACAGAACAGTGAGATATCCCAAAGGAGGGATATGGGAATGCCAAACCACATACAGGTAATCTTTGAATTACAAATTGGGGCCAGAATTTCCACTGCTAAGCAAACAATCTGTTAAGCGAGTTGTGCTTTTTTTTTTTTGGCCAGTTATTAAATCACTGCAGTTTTTAAGTTAATCAAACGTCATTAAGTGAATCCAGCTTCCCCCGTTAACTTTGCTTGTTGGAAGCCAGTTGGGATGATCACAAATGGCAAACACATGACCTCTGGAGACTGCAACCATTGTAAATACATGCCAGTTGACAAATGCCTGACTTTTGATCACACGATTGTGGGGAATGCAGTGACGGTCGTAGGTTTAAGGGCTGGTCATAAGTCACTTTTTTTCCAATAGCAGTTATGCTGCTGTAACTTTGAACAGTCGTTAAAGAAAAGGTTGTAAGCCGAGGACTATCTGAATGTGAGGTATGTATACTAAGGCCAACAAGAAGATTGATAAAAATGATATACCGTATTTTTTGGAGTATAAGACGCACCAAGGTTTTGAAGAGGCAATTTTTTTAAAAAAAAATTCACTCTGCAAACCTCCCAAAAACTGCCCGTTTTTCGCAAAAATGAGCCCGTTTTTTTAATAAAAAAAAACAGGGGATGAATAGCCCTTAGGAGGCTTGAGAGTGTTCTTGGGGAGGTGAGCACAAAACGGCCCATTTTTCGCAAAAATGGGCCCATTTTTTGTCAAAAAAGGGCATTAGGAAGCTTATAGAGTGCTCCTGGGAGCTGGGGGGGGGGGAAGGAATTGAGCAAAACCAGACTTTTTTTTGCTTTCTGCCCTCCTCAGCCCCCAGGACCTCTCTGAAAGCCTCTCACAAGCTATGAACGGCCATTTTGGTGAAGGGGATGGAGTTTCAGGAGGCAAAAAATGCTGTATTCAGTGTATAAGATGCACCCAGATTTTCAGCCTCTTTTTTGAGGGAAAAAGTTGTGTCTTATACTCCGAAAGATACGGTACATGGAATGCAGAGTGGAAGCCTGAGAAGTAGGGGTGAAATCCTCCCGGTTCAGCCCGGTTCGACCGAACCGTTAGGGACGATTGTCGTTGGTTCTGTGAACCGGTAATAAAAAAAAAAAGCTTCTGAGGATCACGCGGCTCAGCTGTGTGAGCTGCGCGATCATCAGAAGCTTCTCCCTTCCCCGCTTTTTAAAGCATTTTTTTCCTAGTTCTCCTGAACTAGCAGGAAAAAAAATGCTTTAAAAAGTGAAAAAAAGTTGACCATGCCCACCAAGTCACATGACACCCCCACCAGACCACGCCCACAGAACCGGTGGGGGGGGGAATTTAGATTTCACCACTGCTGAAAAGCTATGTATAGCATGTTGGAAGCAGGGAAATTCATTATTTTTGCACATATAAACTTGGGAGTAAGGATGATAAAAAAACAGATAAAAACAATTATGCAACATTAATTCCCCAAATATCTAGGTATGATATGTGACTATGACTAATAAGTTAAATGACTTTTAGAAAGAGTTCAAAAAAATAATCAAAAGTGAGGAAGGGTCCATGAGGGAACAACCCCTCCCCGCCCCCAATGCTTTCCAGAGAAATGAGGCTACAATTCAGAACCCTAGTGACTTGTGGCCCCGCGGCCTTAACATATCAGGTTGGAGGAAGCCGCATAGGGAACATGATCTCATTATGCTTCTGAACATGTTCTTAACTGGGCACAGGGACACAGCATGCCAAGATTGACAAGGGTAGGCCATTTTCAGCCCTAAAGAGACTACCTACCTGTGCAAAAGGAGTAACAATCATGTCTTCTCCATGCCTGCAAGGAGAGAAGAGAAGTAATGTTAATGGCTACAAAGTCGAAAGAGTGGGTTTAATTTCTGAACCCAGCACGAAGTGCCAGACCGAGAGCCCTATCCAGGTAACATCCCTGTCCTCAGCTAACCCAGAGTAGCTGATGGCCTTGGAACTTTCTTTCCACACTATGGCAGACCTTTCAACATATCCCCGGTGAAATCGGAAACCTGGATCAGAACCCGCCCTGTACCCATTTCATAAGACCCTGTCCCTGTGCCTTGCATGAAATTCACTGAACTTGACATGGTTGTTCTCAAATGTAAAAGAATGAGAAGCTGAAGAGGATTATTCTAGTTGCAAATGCCAGAATAGAATTCTTCTGCAATTGAGAACGCAGAAGAGGTAAGGAGAGGAGAGTGGAAGGGAGAAAAAGAGAAGGAGAGAGGGTAGGAAGGGGAAGAGGAAGAGTAGGAGCAGGGGAGAGGTAAGGGAAGAAGGAAGGGGAAGGAGAGGAGGAAGGAACAAAGTAGAGAAGGGAGGGAGGGAGAAAAGAAATGGAAAATAAGGTGGTGTTACAATGGGCGGAAGGAATGGTAAATAAAGCAACCCAAATTGTATATTATAACCTATTAAATGGAATAACAAATGTATAAGAATGACAAGTGTAAAGAAGAATAACAATTATGTGAATTGTTATTTAACAATTATGTTGTTAAATATTACTTACATACATACATACATATATATATATGTGATTAGATTAATTATAATATAATGTAATGTAATGTAATCTATAATATAATATAATATAATATAATATAATATAATATAATTATATTATAGATTACATTACATTACATTATATTATTATATAATATTATATATTATATATTATATATTTATTATATATTATATATTATATATTATATATTATATATTATATATTATATATTATATATTATATATTATATATTATATATTATATATTATATATTATATATTATATATTATATATTATATATTATATATTATATATTATATATTATATATTATATATTATATATTATATATTATATATTATATATTATATATTATATATTATATATTATATATTATATTATTATATATTATATATTATATTATTATATAATATTAACAATTATGTGAATTTACAGTGGTATGTTAAGAGAATAAAAAATAAGAAACTTTTATATATAAAAAAAGAAGAATTCTGCGATCTTTCTTTAGCAATAGCAATAGCAGTTAGACTTATATACCGCTTCATAGGGCTTTCAGCCCTCTCTAAGCGGTTTACAGAGTCAGCATATCGCCCCCACAGTCTGGGGTCCTCATTTCACCCACCTCGGAAGGATGGAAGGCTGAGTCAACCTTGAGCCGGTGAGATTTGAACCGCTGAACTGCAGATAACAGTCAGCTGAAGTGGCCTGCAGTACTGTACCCTAACCATTGCGCCACCTTGGCTCCCAGCTAAACTGGTCACTAGACTGCAAACATCCCAAGAGGCAGGGTGGTCCCTGGGAGACCAGTGTGGCTCTGGTTTTACAGCCAGAAGAGGAACATTGAGAAATTCCACGTAACAAAGGATGTCAAAAATGGAAAAGAAAGAAATGGGCATTTGGGTGATTGGATGAGCCTCGCTTTCTGCTAGCAAAAGACAGAAAAATGTACAGGGGTTACCAGTGTCCTCTGTGCTTACATGTCACTGCTGACGGAGGAATTGCGGGACATGGC
This sequence comes from Thamnophis elegans, assembly GCF_009769535.1. Taxonomy (NCBI): domain Eukaryota; kingdom Metazoa; phylum Chordata; class Lepidosauria; order Squamata; family Natricidae; genus Thamnophis; species Thamnophis elegans. The sequence continues at coordinate 166,597,228 of NC_045541.1, forward strand.
TTTCGGGGAGAAGTCATAGTCACTGTCCGATCGGTAGAGGAAGGACTCCCGACGTTGGCTGTGGGGCGTTGTGCCTTGTAAAACAAGTCCCAGGCCCAGATTGGCCTGGGAACCAAGGGGACTTCGTCCTGGAGAAAAGCCATTCTCGACATCAAAGCTGTAGAAAGACAAAAAGAGAACGCCAAAAGGTAAAAAACAATTGCTCCAGTTGCTTTGCTCAGTCTTTTCCTGTTGAAAGGAACATTTTATTTTTAAAGAAGATGGCAATTGTGGCTCATAATATAGACCACTGATGGCAAACCTTTTTTTGCCTCCGGTGCCAAAAGCATGCATGTGCACGCTATCGCATGCACTCACGTGCCCACCCCCATAATTGAATGCCCCACAGCGCCATGCCTCCTGCGCATGCACGCATGACACACACAGCCTGTTGCCACGTACATGCGCACACGGCTTTCTTGGAGCCTGGGGAGGGCGAAAACACCCCCCCCACCGCCCGGAGGTCCTCTGGAGCCTGGAAACAGCCCATTTTCCGACTTCCAGTGGGCCCAGTAGGTCCGTTGTTCACCCTCCCCAGGCTTTCTAGGAGCCTGGGGTGGGCGAAAAACGGCCCAACATGCAAACCAGAAGTTTGAAAACGGACTTCCGGGTTGCCCATTGGGCCGTCAGGGAAGCCTCCGGAGGGCAAAAATCAAGGCCGAAAATCAGCTGGCCAGTGTGCTGGAGCTGATAAGGCAACGCCTCACGTGCCCTCAGAAATGGCTCTGCGTGCCACTTATGGCATGCGTGCCATAGGTTCACCATCACGGATATAGACTAAGCCTCCAATTAAATTACAGGTAGCCCTCAATTTAACAACTGCTCGCTTAATAACTATTCAAAGTTACAACAGACCTCCTTTGATTTGAAGTTCCAAAGGCCAACACCCCCCCCCCCAAGGTCATCTGATCACAGATTGGGCATTTATGCCCAAATAGCCTGCATTTATGGCTGTTTGCAGCATCCCATAATAATGTGACCCCAATTTTTTTGTCAGAAACTCCAGTTTCCATCAAAAACTATGGATTGCAGATCCTGGATTCTCTTAACAGACACAGACTTTCCTTAGTAACTGTGGTGTTCACTTTACATCTACTGCATTCGCTTAATGACTGCCTCAAAAAAGATTTTAAAATCAGGGGCGGTCATGTATGGGAATCTAATTAACGACTAGCATTTATGACCATAACTTGGGCCTCAATTACTGTTGTAAATTAAGGACTATCTATAAAATTTTACAGGACTAATCTGAAAAAGGAGTACTAGCTGCCCAATAGTGACTGACTACTAGTCACTCAATAGTGAGGGTGGTGGCTGCATATAAATTTAATAAATAAATAAAGCTTCCATAACTGCAAACATGCATACATATGAATGTACCTCACTGCTGAACAGTAAGAAAGTTTAAAAATTGGGTACATTTTAATTCCTGGAAGGAGAATAGAGGCTGATGAGCTTTACCTATAGTCATTGACAGGAGGACCATGGGATGATGGTTCTTAGTGTACCACTTTAGCAAATATTTGGTACCTATAAGATTTGGAGAGGAACATTTGTTGCCTTAAAATTTTCATGGAGAAAACCAAGTCTACTATAGCAGTGTTTCTCAACCTTGGCGACTTTAAGTCCTGTGGACTTCAACTCCCAGAATTCCCCAGCCAGCTGTGCTTAAAGTCGCCAAGGTTGAGAAACACTGTACTATAGAGCGGTTTCAATTCGTTCATTCAGTTTGTATAACCACCACTTGATGTTTGACTCTATGCAACAGAAAGCAAGAGAGAAACAATAAAACACAAACAAAACTGAAATACATACAGTAATTCCTGAGGAAGCCCCCAAATCCACAGCAATAAACCACTAAACCCTATTATAGGTAGTCCTTGATTTATGACCTTAGCAACCATTTGAAGTTCTGATGGACCTCCTGGGAGGTACTTACAATCCAGTTCTGTCCCCTGTCGTCGCCCCCCCCCGATCACATGACTGTACATCAGGCACTTGGCAACATTTTTGAAGATTTGTTGTGTCCCATTGTCATAGGACCATCCTTTATGATGTTTTTGCTGAAAACCGGCAGTTACTTCCAATTTTCAGCAAAAAAAAAAAAATCCCCATAGCAAACCATTAAGTGGTTCACTTAATGACCACTGCATTCAGTTTATAATTGTTGCATTTACTTTAGGACTACCAATTTCTATGGAGCTTCTCAGTCATCCAGGTCATGGTTTGATATAGATGGCCTCTTTCACCCCTCTTTCAAACCAGCTTCTTCTCTGTCCAAAATATCAACCAACAAATGCTCTTACACATTGGCAGAAAAAAATCAGAACACAAAATACAAGCTGGGTAGATATGACCTTGTAAATGACCCCCCACACAGTCAAGGATCTTGGAGTACTCATCTCAAATGACCCAAGTGCCAGAGCTCACTGCAACAGCATTGCCAAAAAGGCATTAAGAGTTGTTAACTTAATATTGTGTAGCTTCTTCTCCGGTAATATTGAACTGCAATATAGGGCATACAAAACTTTGAATACAGCTCATCTGTCTGGAACCCGCACTGCATATCAGACATAAATACAATTGAACTAGTCCAGAGATATTTCACAAGAAGAGTCCTCCACTCCTCTGCTCGCAAGAGAATACCTTATGCCACCAGACTTGAAATTTTGGGATTAGACAACTTAGAACTTTGCCGTCTTCGATCCGACCTAAGCGTAGTACATAAAATTATCTGCTATAGTGTCCTACCTGTCAATGAATACTTCAGCTTCAACCACAACAACACACAAGCTCACAATAGATACAAATTTATGGTAAACTGCTCCAAACTTGATTGCAGAAAATACAACTTCAGTAACAGAGTTGTCAATGCCTGGAATGCTTTACCTGACACTGTGGTTTCTTCCCCAAACCCCCAAAACTTTAACCTTATATTGTCTACTGTTGACCTCATCCCATTCCTAAGAGGTCTTTAAGGAGCATGCATAAGTGCACTAGCGTGCCTACCGTCCCTGTCCTAATATTCCCTTGTATTGGTATTCATTTCATGTATTCATAATCATGTCTATACTTACATCTGTTATACTTGACAAAATAAATAAATAAATAAATAAATAAATAAATAAATAAATAAATATAAAAATAAATAAAAAATGGACTTTGTTGTCTTCAACAGAGTGGCCTGTGTCTTTTAAATGCAGATGGACTGCTGAATCTAGTCCCAATGTGTTTATGACTACCACACTCACTTAATGACCACTGCAAAAAGGTTGTAAAATCTGGTCTGGTCACATGAAGACCCATTTTCCAATCATCATGATTTATGATTGTCATAGGCAGGCTCCATTATGGGCAAGGACTCAAGGACTATCTGTACTTAGTTTTATTCGGGTGAAGTACCACACAAAGTATTATTTTAGAGGCCAGCAGGATTACAGCACTCACGAACCTGTGGCCAAAGGCAACCCAAGTACTAAATCAACTGCTGCTTTGCCAAGTTTTAAAAATTCTTTGCTCTTCCACTCCACCAACTTAACCTACCGATCAGATTCACATTTACTGCTAACCCATAATGCGTCTTGCTTGCTTTCAATAGCAATAGCAATAGCTCTTAGACTTATATACCACTTTATAGTACTTTACAGCTCTCTCTAAGCATTTTACAGAGTCAGCAATCTCATTTTACTGACCTTGGAAGGATGGAAGGCTGAATCAACCTTGAGCCTGGTAAGATTTGAACTGCCAAATTGCAGGCAGCAGAAGTAGCCTGCAGTACTGCACTCTAACCACTGTGTCACTGTGGCTCATATGTATCTGATTGTGTGGACTAAACCAGGAGCCGGCAACCTTAAACACTCAAAGAGCTACAAAGGTAAGGTGACCAGACGTCCCGCTTTTGGCGGGACACCCCCGCTTTTTGATGCATTTTCCCGCGTCCCGCCCGCTTTTTAAAAAGGCACGCTTTTTTTGGCGCTCGCAGCTCCCGCCCATCAGCTGCTGGGCTGGCTCATCGTTCTGTTCTATGCTACCACCTACAAATTTAAGCCAGCCCAGCCTGCCGCTCACTGATTTGATTGGCTGGACTTCAGCCAATCAGTGAGCTGGCCAACCAGCTCACTGATTGGCTGGACTCCTTAGCTGAGGACGCATGCGCGAGTCTCCATTTTATTTCGTCTTTGTTTTGGGCAGCTGCGCTTACTCACTGGTGGTGAGTAAATCATGTTTTGTATTGTCTAATTTGGTACCGTGGGAATCGGGAGGCGCTGGGGGGAGGAGACAGCCCCCTTCTCCCCCTTTGGCTTTGCGGAGTTCACAGCCAGCCCCTGTGGTTCCATCCAGAGCTTTGCCGCCCGTGCCAGCGGCAAAAGCTCTGGAACCACGTGGAAGTTCTCGGGCGGCTGCTCCCTCGCTCTCCTTTGCCGCCCGTTCCAGCGCAGCACAGCCTGTGCTTCCTTCGGACCTTCCCGCAAATGCGCCGCGCTCTCCAGAAGGGCTAGGACGGGTCCGGCGGCTAAGCAACGCGCGGCCTTCGCCGGGACTGACAGCCGTGGCGAAAGTAGCCCCCGCCGGCCGCCCTCGCTTTTGTCTGCTGGGTAGTGAAGGCGGCGGAGGAGGAGGAAGCAGCCCGGCGTCGCTGCTCGCCGCGCGCTCCCTCGCTCGCGGCCAGGCTTTGGTGCTGCCTTTCCCGCTCTGTGCATGCTGCCCAGACCTCTCCTCCTTCCGTGGAGTCCATTCGTGAATCAATGGGATTCGCCGCGGAAGGAAGAGAGGTCGTGGCAGCGGCAGACGCCAGCAGAGAACGTCCCCTCGCTTCTGGGGCTTCCTTCTGGGGCTTCCGCTGCTGTCCCGACCTCTCTTCCTTCCGTGGAGTCCATTCGTGAATCAATGGGATTCGCCGCGGAAGGAGGTGAGGTCGTGGCAGCGGCAGACGCCAGCAGAGAACGTCCCCTCGCTTCTGGGGCTCCCCGCTGCTGTCCCGACCTCTCCTCCTTCTGTGGAGTCCGTTCGTGAATCAATGGGATTCGCCGCGGAAGGAAGAGAGGTCGTGGCAGCGGCAGACGCCAGCAGAGAACGTCCTCTGGCTTCTGGGGCTACCCGCTGCTGTCCCGACCTCTCCTCCTTCCGTGGAGTGCGTTCGTGAATCAATGGGATTCGCCGCGGAAGAGAGGTCGTGGCAGCGGCAGACGCCAGCAGAGAACATCCCCTCGCTTCTGGGGCTCCCCGCTGCTGTCCCGACCTCTCCTCCTTCTGTGGAGTCCGTTCGTGAATCAATGGGATTCGCCGTGGAAGGAAGAGAGGTCGTGGCAGCGGCAGACGCCAGCAGAGAACGTCCCCTCGCTTCTGGGGCTCCCCGCTGCTGTCCCGACCTCTCCTCCTTCTGTGGAGTCCGTTCGTGAATCAATGGGATTCACCGCGGAAGGAAGAGAGGTCGTGGCAGTGGCAGACGCCAGCAGAGAACGTCCTCTGGCTTCTGGGGCTCCCCGCTGCTGTCCCGACCTCTCCTCCTTCCGTGGAGTCCGTTCGTGAATCAATGGGATTCGCCGCGGAAGGAAGAGAGGTCATGGCAGCGGCAGACGCCAGCAGAGAACGTCCCCTCGCTTCTGGAGCTCCCCGCTGCTGTCCCGACCTCTCCTCCTTCTGTGGGCTCCGTTCGTGAATCAATGGGATTCGCCGCGGAAGGAAGAGAGGTCGTGGCAGCGGCAGACGCCAGCAGAGAACGTCCTCTGGCTTCTGGGGCTCCCCGCTGCTGTCCCGACCTCTCCTCCTTCCGTGGAGTCTGTTCGTGAATCAATGGGATTCGCCGCGGAAGAGAGGTCGTGGCAGCGGCAGACGCCAGCAGAGAACGTCCCCTCGCTTCTGGGGCTCCCCGCTGCTGTCCCGACCTCTCCTCCTTCTGTGGAGTCCGTTCGTGAATCAATGGGATTCGCCGCAGAAGGAAGAGAGGTCGTGGCAGCGGCAGACGCTGTACAAACTAATCCAACCTAAATGTAGAGGAGGAGAAGAAGGGGGGATTTAAAAAGAGCAGAGGAAAAAGAAAAGGAAGCATGAAGAAAACATAAAGAAAGGGATGGGAGGGAGGGAAGGAAGGCAGTTTATGTTGAAACAGAAAATATTATATAAGGAAGAAAATGGAAATAACTTAGGAATGAAGGAAGGAAGGAAGGAAGGAAGGAAGGAATTGCACTTAATATTGAAGGAAAAGAGAATGAAGGAAAAAGTATTGGAAGGATTGAAAGAAGGAAGGAGGAACAAAGAATTACACTTAATATTGAAATGGAAAAGAAAATATAATGAATGAAAGAAGAAGTATAGGAAGGAAGGGAAGGAAGGAAGGAAGGAAGGAAGGAAGAAACAAAGACTGTTGAAACAGAAAAGATAATATAAGGAAGAAAATGGAAAGACGTATAGGAAGGAAGGAAGGAAAAAAGGAAGACAATGTTGAAATGGAAAAGAATATAAGGAAGAAAATGGAAAAAATTATAGGAAGAAAGGAAGAAATGTACTTAATATTGAAACAGACAAGGGAATGAAGGAAAAAAAATATTGGAAGGATTGAAAGAACAAGGTTTTCCTTGTATGGGATTGATAGTGTCATTCTTAAATTTATTCCCCAAAATTTTTCCCATTTGTCTAGTTCAATGTTATAGCCAAAGTTCTGTGCCCATTTTATCATTGGTTCTTTTACAGTTTCCAATTTCCTCTTCCATTTGATACTTCAAGAGGAATTTGTATATTTTCCCTATCATCTTTCTGTCCAGACTTTGAATAATTTTATTCAATTTGTGTGGTTCTGTTTCAATACCATATATTTTAGTGTCTTTATTGTATTTAGTTTTAATTTGGAGGTAGGTTAGCCAGTCACCTTTCATATTCTGATCTGCCAATTCTTCAATTGTTTTTAAATTTCCCTGTCTGTCAATTAGATCTCTGTATCTTAGAATTTTGTTCCAATCTGTAAAATTTGGGTGTGTCGTTCTTTCTGTTGGTGATAGCCAATTTGGGGTTTTCACATAGTGGATTTTTTTGATTTTGAGCCATTGTTGCAGTAAAGTTCTAATTAAATGATTTTGAAAGTATTTGTGCATTTTATGTTTGTCATTCATTCCATAAGAAATTATGCCAGCCTGCCTGCAGGTCATGGCCTTCTAAGATCAGAATTCTTTTATTCTTTAACTCAATCCAATCCTTCATCATTGTCATTGTTACTGCAGTTGCGTATATATAGGCTCCCTGTGTGCTTCCATCCATCCCTACGAAGATCTGCTGACTCTGCCTGCCTGCTGGTAAGTGAGCTGGGTTTTTTCTTTTATTTTTTTAATGTATTTTAAAATAATATTTTATTTATTGTGCATATGATTTTTAAAAATAGTGTTATTCTGTGTTGATTCTTTTTTTAAATTGTCTTAAACTATTAAAAAAAAGATTCTATCCAAAATAAATTGAAACAAGCCATTTTTAAAATTTCTATGCACAATACTTTGAAATGGACTCAGGAGTCATGATTGACACTGAGTGAATTTGCACTTTTAATAATCAGGAAGATACAATGGCATTGAAAAAAGTGACTGATGATCATTTTTCACACTTAGCGACCGTTGCGACCATTTTTCACACTTAGCGACCGTTGCAGCATCCTCATGGTCACGTGATCAAAATTTTGTTTGGCAACAGATTCGTATTTATGCTGGTTTCAGTGTCCTGGGGTGACCTTTTGACAAAAAATATTTTTTTTAATCAAGCCCCCCCCCCCCCCTGGTCAAGGGCGTCCCTCTTTTCCAATCTGAAAATCTGGTCACCTTATACAAAGGTCCTAACTGGAAGCCCTCTGTTCAATTCTGGAGCCGACTGGATGTCCTGTTTCCCCACCATAGAGTCTCCTCCTAGCATGGCATCCTTTTTTCTCTGCCAACCGGAAGTCCTGTTCTCCCACCATAGAGTCTCCTCCTAGCGCTGCATCCCTTTTCCTCTACCTGTCCTAACTGAAAACCCTATCATTTGTGTAGCTGACTGGCGACAGGGAGCCGCAGCAGAGGGATGAAAGAGCCACATGCGGCTCCAGAGCTGCAGGTTGCTAAACTGTTGTGGCTTGTAAACTATAGATGATAGTTGAACTTTTTCAGTGAACCTACCTATTTGGCATAGTCAACAAATCATAAACACACCTGTTGCAATACCCCCTGGCTTTCATAAGAACAATAACCTGTTAACTAGAAGGAAATAGTCATTCCCCTGTCAAACAGGGTCTTCCAGAATGAGACAAGGCTGGAGGTTAGATATGCAAGGAGATTTCCCTTCCTGCCATAGAGAAAAACTGTCACCTTTTGTAACAATAGAAGAAGCTCGATAAGTAGGCTAGGAAAAGAAGAAAAGTAGCATCTTCCTGAGCAACTGTTAAAAGGAAGACCCACAAAAATCTAGAAAAGGTCCAGGCAGTGGGCTCTAGCCTCAAGCATTCTTAGATGATCCTAAGAAATAGATCAGTGTTTTTCAACCTTTTTTGTGCAAAGGCACACTTTTTTCATGAAAAAAATCACGAGGCACACCACCATTAGAAAATGTTAAATTTTTTTAACTCTGTGCCTATATTGACTATAGGCAGGTGTTTTTCCCACGGCACACCTTACACTATGTCACGGCACACTAGTGTGCCACGGTACAGTGGTTGAAAAACACTGAAATAGATAACAAGTCTAGTTGAAATTGCACATTAAGTTTAATTTTTGTTATCGTGTTTAACAGTATTAAGGTCTAATGTTTTGTCTCTTGTATTGTTCTTTGTGTAAAACCAGTAATTTGGGTGTTTTATGCAATTTGCAATTTCTTTACAGTGGAGCTACCTCTAAATTAGGAGCAGATCAATGTTATGTTCTGCCTAAAGCCTTATATTTTCCTTCTTAGTTTTCTTTTAGAGGGCTTATTCTTTACAGTTGCTGAGGTGTGAACAGCTCTATATTTTTATCTCTTTTGTTACCGAATATTTTTGCATACATCTAAAGCTAAAAGGGGATTTTTACATTTGCTTTTCTTTTTAATAAAATTTTATTTTATTTCTCTCTCGTGAGATTGGTCTGCCTTCTGAAGGAGAGACAGGAAAAAAAGATTAATTCTTCTAGCCACAACACTAGAAGACCAGAATGTGGTGCTATTGACTTTATTTTATTTACCGTAGTTTTCCTTGTTATTTGCCAATAAAGCAACAAAGCCATCTTTCTCTCGCACACTCCAACATTAGGGGGAGCTGCACTGGAAGATACTAAAGGCAATGATAGCGCCGTCACCAAAGCAAGAGGCAGAAATAGCGTGTATAGATGCAGAAGGCTTCTGGGATAGTAGTTTTGAGACCACTAATTCACCCTTTGTTACTTTGCCATAACATGGTGGTATGAGATGCATGGAGAGATGTACTTTAATTTTTGTAATATGTGTTTTCTTTTATGTTGTACGCCACCCTGAATCCTTGGGAGAAGGGCGGCATATTAATCCAATAAACCTAACCTAACCTAAACCTACTAAAAATTAAACTTTTACTCATAAACAACTTTCCCCCCTTCTTTTCCCCTCCTCACTTCTTTCTCTACACTTTTTAAATTGGGAAATGTTCGGATTTGCAGGCACATACAGTTATTTGTTAGTTTTAGTTTCTGAGTTTGATAGATAAGCTAAGTTCATGTTAAGGGGCACAGCTTTCCTCTATGCTAATGTTAAATTGGAAGACCTCTTGGTCGATCAATGTATCAGATTCTGAGATTGTTGAAGCAGAGACCAGTCTTTCCATGAGGAATCATTGAATCATCTGAAATGAAGAAGATTGCAAACCAGCTACCTGGAGAGATTTAAAAAGAATGGAGCTGGAATTCCAGAGGGAATAGGATTCTAAAAATTGGGGCTGATGAGAGACCACAAGGAGCGTGCCCATTACTTAAAGTTGGAGGAGTTGAAGAAGGATGAAGGAAGATCTATTATGGAAATGAGGAATTATAGTAAGAACTATGAAGCAATGGAACAATTTGCCTCTGGGTAGTATTGTGGGTACCGAACCGCTGGAGGTTTCCAATAAAAGATTGGGCAACCATTTGTCTGAGATGGTTTGAGGACTCCACCTTGGGCACAAGGTTGGACTAAATCAACCCAATGCTGACAGCATTGCCAAATGAAAGATACAGAGGTCCAGAATACAGGCAGGGTGAGATTCCTGACCACTTTCTGGACATCTCTGAAAACAGTTGCCAGAAATAAAAGATGGATGAAAAGTCATTTTATGCATCTCCCCCTTACATTTGGTCTAGTCATGGTTAAAACACCAGGCTAGAAAGCAGAAGTTTGCAAGTTCTATTCCTGCCTTAGCCGCAAAACCCAGTGAGATGACTTTGGACCACTCATTCTCTCAGTCCAAACCACCTGGCAGGATTATTGAAATGAGAAAAATAGGAGGAAGAAGGAGTATTAGGTATATATATATCGTCACTTATAAAGCCTTTCAGGGTATTGGACCTGGGTACTTGAGAGACCGCCTGCTGCCAATTACCTCCAATAGACCGATCAGATCCCACAGATTAGGCCTCCTCCGAATTCCACCCGCTGGCCAATGCCGACTGGCGACTACCCGGAGGAGAGCCTTCTCTGTGGCTGCTCCGACCCTCTGGAATGAACTCCCCGTGGAGATTCGAACCCTCACCACCCTCCAGGCATTCCGCAAAGCCCTTAAAACCTGGCTGTTCCGACAGGCCTGGGGCTAAAGAGTTTTTGCCCCCCTTCTCGAATGGTATGGTTGTTGTGTGTTTTTAAATTTTGTATTGTTATGTCTTGTCTTTTTATCCCCCTGTCTGTACCTCCTTCCCTGATTGAATTGTGAGCCGCCCTGAGTCCCCTTCGGGGAAAAGGGCGGCATATAAATGTAATAAATAAATAAATAAATAAATAAATCAATATATGCTGCCTCGAGTTGTTTATAAAAATAATAAAGGTGGAATAAAAGAATAAAATGAAAATATCACAGAAAGTGCCAACACTTGGTTGATCTTGGCCAATCATCAAAAAACAAAGTAAGATGGACAGGTGGTATTTTGGAGGAAGACCAGCAGGAAATCCCACGGTATAAGCTAGACTGGAACTTTAGAAAAAAAATCTCCGAAAAAGGCAGTGGTCTGATTGTCAAGATACTCCAGGGAAACTTTACCTTCTAGTTCCCTCCCCCCCCCAAGTAATTATCAGAATTGAGGTGGTCCTCTTACATTCCCTACTAAGAACTAAGCAAGTGGTTAAAAACAAAACTACGGTGCAAATGATGGCACATTCAACACAAGCATGCTGAAAAGCATAGACAACCTTAAAGGATTAGCCTGAAGGTTACCTCTTTTGTATGAGTGGATGGGGAGAGATAGGAGCTTTGTTTGCTTGATGAATTCGACTCTTTTTGTAAGGTTGGGATGCATTTTGTTTTATTAAGAAAATCTGTAGGGCCACCCAACTCATTCATGGTGACTCCTATAAACTTGGGAGTTCTCTTGCTTTTCTTTCTTGCTATTCTCCTCCTCCACTCAACTCCTCCTCCTTAAGCTCTCTCTTCTAGGAGAGAAAGGGAGGTATGTGGGATTATGCTTAGATACGTTTGTGAGCAAGAGCAGCTTGTTTGTGAAAAACAAGAAGCAATGGATGGAAACTAACCAAGGAGAGAATCAACCTAGAACGAAGAAGAAATTTCCCGAGAGTTCAACAACTAGAACAACAATTAATCAGTGGAAAGGCTTGCCATCTGTAGGAAGTTATCACCCAGCCCTCTCCCAGAAAAATGAAATATCCTAGGAAATATTGAAAAGGCAGAATATTTCTCTGGATGTGAAAAGAAACAAACATGTTTTAAAAGACAGAATAGCTTCCTGTAGCTTCCTGCGCATCCCTACTTTGTCAATGGGCCATTAAGAAGGCCAAGCTAGTCCCTTTACATAATAAAGATTTCTCCACTTCAACTCCAGGGGGATGGGATTAAGGAACTTTACCCAACTCACCACATGGCATCTGAGAACTCAACCAAACCTGGATTCAAAACACAGCCTAGAGAGTTGCCCCTGCATGGCCCCATGGGAGTCTGACAACCAATCAGAATACATTTCTTACACAGGAACAGGAAACAGAGAGGTGGGACTGAACAGGTTATAAAAAGCCTAGCAAGCCCCTCCCTCAACCCTTCTCTTCTTCTCCACCAGCATTGAAGCATGTGATCACCTTTTCTGTTCAGGGCTCAAGCCATGTGGCCCTGTCCAACAATAAACCATCCTTCCAAGCAGCCTCCATGTCTCCAGTGTCTTTTTCCCCACTTGGAGCCGAACCCAGAAGGACATTTCTTTCATTACACCAGAATGTCTTTGGAGATTCTCAGTCATCCAGGTCATGATTATCCCAAAGGTGCATTTTCAAGAGGCAACTAGACTTTCTGGTTTTTCTTTGAAAACGTTTCGCTTCTCATCCAAGAAGCTTCTTCAGCTTTTTGGATGAGAAACAAAATGTCTTCAACAAAAAAAGAGAAAAACCAGTTGCCTCTTGAAAAAGCGCCTTTGGGACTTGGCACCAGAAGTTCTGGGTGCTCCAACACCGGAGGCTTTAAAGAAGAGATTGGACAACCATTTATCTGATATATTATAGGGTTTCCTGATTGAGCAAGAGGTTGGCCTAGAAGACCTCAAAGGTCCATTCAAATGCTGTTATTCTGAAAGGTTTGCTATATTGTAGTGGTTTGACAGATTGTAGTGGAGTGTAGTCTGGAGTCTCAGGAAGGAGGGGCTGCTTCCCAGAAGGCAAAGGGGCAGCGGAGCTTTCATGTCTGGTTGGCCAGAAGAGGGATGACCCTTCCTAGCAGTTCACAGGGTATATCTATTGTTATGCAGATCATAGTTTTAGTCTGACAAGATTCTGTCTGTAGGTGAACAGCAATAAATGACTGTATTTTTCGGACTATAAGACGCACTGGTGTATAAGACGCACTGAGATTTCAAAGAGGAAAGTAAGAAAAACAGTTTTGTCCTCCCCGGCCCCCAGAAGGACTCTGCAGGTGCCAGCAGGGCTGGGGGAAGGCAAAAATGCCCCCATTTTTCACCACAACAGGGGCATTTTCCCCTTCCTCCAGCCCTTCTGAAGCCTGCAGAGTGCTTCTGGGGGGGTGGAAGAAGGCAAAAACACCCCCATTTTGGTGGGAAATGGCCCATTTTTTGCCCATTTCACAAAAAGTGGATGCGGGGGTGGGGCTTTGGGAGGCCAAAAATGGCTGTATTCGGTGTATAAGACGCACCGACATTTCCATGCTCTTTTAGAGAGCCGAGGTGGCGCAGTGGTTAGGGTGCAGTACTGCAGGCCACTGACTGTTATCTGCAGTTCAGCAGTTCTAATCTCACCGGCTCAAGGTTGACTCAGCCTTCCATCCTTCCGAGGTGGGTGAAATGAGGACCCAGACTGTGGGGGCAATATGCTGACTCTGTAAACCGCTTAGAGAGGGCTGAAAGCCCTATGAAGCGGTATATAAGTCTAACTGCTATTGCTATTGCTATTTTAGGGGGAGGGAAAGGTGTGTCTTCTTATACTCCAAAAAATACGGTACTCAGAAGTAACTCCACATGTTGTTCTTTGTCTGTTCTGTCTGACAAGATGGTGATCATCACTGTTATAAATGGGGCACCTTATTTTATAGGCAATTTTAATAATCAGTGGTTAGCAAATAAATGTCTTTGTCTTGGCCCTTCTTTGCAATATTGTTTCTGGCAGTATTGTACATTCATATGTAGGAGGAAATCTCCAAGATTGGTTTCAACTGGAGTTGAACCAAATGGTCCTGAGGATTGGACTAAATATTTTTTGGGGTCCCTTCCAGCTCCATGAATCTGATTCTTTGAGTTGACAATGGCGCAAGCTGGCAGGAGCACAAGCAAAGAGAACAAATCCAGACAGATCCACTACTAAAACATGGTGGAGATGTCATCTGGATCCAAGGTTGAGAAATGAGCAGGAAGAGCTCTTTGCATGACATAAGCTTGGGTGAATGAAATTCAAGATTCAAACCAGAGGGCCCGGTGACTTTGTTCTGCAGTAGTTGATCTTCATTATTTGCATTCCTTGTATGTGAAATTAGAATAACCTATCAATCCCAGCCTTGGCCTAGATTCTTTGGAACTAGTTTCCAAGTGCAGATTAGAGTTTGTAAACAAAGACTTGTTTACAAGGGGTTGCCACACATAAGATGAGGGCATCCTATTCCCTAAAAGCACTGGAAGGCAAAACAAGAAGAAGTGGTTGGAAACTAATCAATGCTACAGGGCAGGAGTGGCAAAGTCAATTTCATTGAGGGCTGCATCAGGGTTTTGTTTGATCTTGGGGAGGCCAGGGTAAGTATGGCCATCTCCTGTTGGGGGCGCCTGTGGTAGCCTGAGCACTTTGCCAGTAAAAATGGGTTCCCAAGCTCCATTTTTGTCTGCGATGGCCTCCTGCTACCCTCTGTCAGCTAAAATAGGACAGCCCATGAGGGCCGTCCATTTTTGCTGGCAGAGGCACCACAGGCTGGTCCTTCATTGTTTCCAGGGTGGCCATGCGGGCCAGATCTAAGGTACCTCATGGACTGGATCTGGCCCCCAAGCCTTTAGTTTGACACCCCTGCTATAGGGTGTCTTGCATGAGCAGGGGGTTGGACTAGAAGACCTCCAAGGTCCCTTCCAGCTGTTATTCTGTTATTTATTACCAGGTCTTGGTTGAAGCTGTGACATTATCACATAATTGACTTTGGGTGTTTAATGAAAAGAAGGACTACGGGTGACATGGTAGCATTGTACCAATATTTACAATACAATACAATAGCAGAGTTGGAAGGGACCTTGGAGGTCTTCTAGTCCAACCCCCTGCCTAGGCAGGAAACCTTATACCATTTCAGACAAATGGCTATCCAACATCGTCTTAAAGACTTCCAGTGTTGGGGCATTCACAACTTCTGGAGGCAAGTTGTTCCACTGATTAATTGTTCTGTCAGGAAATTTCTCCTTAGTTCTAAGTTGCTTCTCTCCTTGATTAGTTTCCACCCATTGCTTCTTGTTCTACCCTCAGGTGCCTTGGAGAATAGTTTGACTCCCTCTTCTTTGTGGCAACCCCTGCGATATTGGATCACTGCTATCATGTCTCCCCTAGTCCTTCTTTTCATTAAACTAGACATATCCAGTTCCTGCAATCATGTGGCAATGAATTCTCTACGTCATTTGGTGAAGGCTTTCACAAAACAATTCACAGCGCTAGCATTGCTGAGAAGGAAATGCTTCTTTCCCCCTACTTTTTATGTAACAGGCACATATTTCTCCCCTAATCTTTACACATATTTTAGCTTCCCCTCCAATCCTGCCCTTCCCCCCACAACAGTTTTAAGTCTTTGATTCTGTCCAATGTAACTGTCCCGACTGGCCAGGATTACTTATGCATTTTGGCTCTTGTCCTGTTTCCATGATGCCGTGAGAAAAAAGTGTGTGCCCCACCAGGGAGTAGGAAAAAGCAGGCAGTGGGGAGCGGCAGAATGCCAAGAACCACAGGTGTTATAGACATCATGAATCTGAGGAAACTTCTCACTGAGGACATTTGGAGGTCATCCCATCCAGCCCTGGAATGAATTCGTTCGCTTGAAACTCAGGCCGCCTAATGGCCCAAAGGATGGGACAGAGCTTAGCATTGCAATGCGGCCCACGGACTGAGCTGCAAATCAAGATGTTTACACCTCACCTCTTGTCTGCAGTTCACTCCTGCCGTGAACTCAAGTCAGGTGAGCACAAGTCGGGCCAGGAGCTAATTCCTCAGCCTCACCTTTGCAATAAAAAAAAAAACCCAGCCTGTTTGCTTTATAGGGTTCTTGGAAGGATCACGAGGAGCGTACGTACAATGAGTTCCAGAAGACTCCAGAAAGTGCTTTGTGTATGCGGAATAACCTTAGACCAGGGGTGTCAAACTCGATTTCACTGAGGGCTGCATCAGGGTTGTGTTTGACCTCAGGGGGCCAGGGTGGGCGTGGCTGGGGCAGACGTGGCCAGATTGATATCATTCGTGTTGGGGGCCCCTGGGGTGGCCCGAGTGCTTCTGCTAGCCAAAATGGGCTCTCAAGCGCCATTTTCAGCTGCGATGGCCTCCTGCAACCCTCTGCTGTATGGGGGCCTCCCGAGCTCCATTTTCACCGGCGGAGGGTTGCAGGAGGCTGTCACAGCTAAAAACGGAGCCCGGGAGCCCATTTTGGCTGGCAGAGGCACCGCAGGCCAGTCCGCTGTTTCCAGGGTGGCCCTGTGGGCCAGTTTTAAGTACCTACAAGCCGGATTCAGCCCGTGAGCCTTGAGTTTGACACCCTGTCTTAGACCATTAAGGGAAGGTCATTAAGATGCCAAAAGGTTAAAGCAATAGCAATAGCAGTTAGACTTATATACCGCTTCATAGGGCTTTCAGCCCTCTCTAAGCGGTTTACAGAGTCAGCATATTGCCCCCAACAACAATCTGGGTCCTCATTTTACCCACCTCGGAAGGATGGAAGGCTGGGTCAACCCTGAGCCGGTGAGATTTAAACAGCCGAACTCCAGAACTGCAGTCAGCTGAAGTAGCCTGCAGTGCTGCATTTAACCACTGCGCCACCTCAGCTCCCTAGGTCCTTCCTCAGCCATCTTCATAACATTCCTCAGGACCAATCCCTGACAGGACAGCATGAGAACCTAACAATAAGTAGCATTTATTTTTAAAAAAACCATAAAAGCTGTGCTGGATTAGAATTAATATAATTTACCCATCTTTTTTTCCCTAGTTGGACCTATTCAAGCAAGACTAAGGTAAACAACCCTCTTGCTTGTTGTCCAGAAGCTGATACACAGAGGAAGGCTGCTTCTGAATAGGGAAGTTGCTAATCATTGCCGATCACTTTGAAGGCACTACTTTCAATTATCAGTTGATCTGAATCTTTTCTAGAAACACAAGAATTTTCTGGATCAGGCTGAGGACTGTTTCATCCAGTGCTCTATTTATCCTAAAGATCAACCAAACAACTTCAGGAAGTGAAGTTGGTTATGAAGGGAACAACTTCTCCAGGTAGTATCCCTCAACAACTGGTATTCAAAGACACACTGCTCTCAATACTGTATAGAGCAGTGTTTCTCAAACTTTGCTACTTTAAGATGTATGGACTTCAACTCCCAGAATTCCCCAGCCAGAATTCTGGGAGTTGACATCTATGCCTATGAAAGTTGCAAAGGTTAAGAAACACTATATATTATATTTCTATATTGGCATCATGGGCACTGGCACACAGACATACACACATAGTTTTTCCTTGTGTAAAACAGGGGGGGAAACCCTTGCTTGCTGACATCTTTGGCAACAAGAAATCAAATTACTTCTCATTTTTGTCATTTCAAAAAAGTTCTGTTGATTACAAATTTAGTTCAGGAACTTGGTATTCCTCTTTAACAGTCCTCCAAATGGATTGGACTGCATTTCCTAACTTCTCTAGCTATTAGCAGCATCTTTCTCCAAAGTTGCACCTTTCAAAAATATTGGATTACAACAACTGCCATCATCCATCCAACATCACAACTAAGGATCTTAAGTACTTCAGTCAGTCCCATATATTTGCATGGTTTATGGCTAAGGAAAACTACCTTCTAACATAATTCAAGCCCAAGATTAAAAAGAGAATGAAAAATTCAGAAACAAGCAGAACTTAACAAAGTCACCCCTTTCTTACTCATCTTATCTTTTCACTTCCCCTCTTTTTTACTGGATTCTGCAGCTGCTCTGTATCCATCCTTAAAGCAACAAAGAGAATTGGCTATCCTCTCCCAATGCTCCTTCACTTTTTAACATCTTCTATCCGCTATTTTCTGAAGACTCTGTGCAACACAAGTGGCTAAATGTAGTAGAATTGCAGAAAACATACTGTATTTTTCGGAGTATGACACACCTTTTTCCCTCAAAAAAGAGACTAAAAATCTGGGTGCGTCTTAAACACTGAATACAGCATTTTTTTGCCTCCTGACACCCTGCCCCCTTTGCAAAAATGGCAGTGCATAGCCTTTAGGAGGCTTATGGAGTGCTCCTGGGGGCTGGGGAGGGCAAAAATGAGTGAAAACAGGTTGATTTTTGCCCCCCGCAGCCCCCAGGAGCACTCCATAAGCCTCCTAAAGGCTATGCGTGCCCTTTTTTTTTTTTGGGCAAAAAATGGGCCCATTTTTGCAAAAAAAAACACGCGTTTTGCACATTTTTGCCTCCCCAGCCCCCCCATTCCTACAAGCCTCCTAAAGGCTATGCATGCCCTTTTTTTTGACAAAAAGGAACCCATTTTTGCAAAAAATGGGCCATTTTGGGGAGGTCTGCAGAGTGCAAAAACTTTTTTTTTAATTTGCCTCTTCAAAATCTTGGTGCGTCTTATACTGTGAAAAATAAGGTAATTGCCAGCCTCTCTCCCCCTGAGGCTACTCACTTCTCCTCTCCAGAAAGATTAGCCCACCGAAACCTCCTCATTAAATGAGAATTGAATAGTTTATTCATTTTTTTTCCCATTTGGGTTCAGAAGAAGAGCTAAAAGCAACTGACCACACTGAAGTCTACTATTTAGATCGCCCCAAACACTCTGGCCAGTACATTAAAGGGAAGGTGCTATGTCCATCTCCCAGATGGTTACTCGCCTAGATCCTCCATCTTTCTCACTGCTAGCAAGGTGGATCTGAAGTTAACAGTTCAGCAAACTCTGAAGAGTTTCTCTCTTTGCCAAATACTTCCTAGACTATTTTCTGTTGTGGCCCGCCAGTGGCCAGCAGAGCTGGCAGCAGATTCGGACAGTGAGAAGGTTGGGGAGGAACATGGGCCAGTCCTGGAGTCTGGGGAAGGGCTCTGTGTCGGAGGCAGAGAAGGGGTCAGGGCCGTATGCCAGTTATTAGCTGCCTTTGGAGTCAGACATCAGTGAGGCAGATGAACAGCTGGAGCCTGTTCCCAGTATGCACATGTGCAGAGTTGTCAGACGAAGGGAACAGCTAAAGAACAGAGGTCAACTTGGGAGTAAGGCCATAGGTGGAAGATGACTGGCCTTCCCAAAGGAAATAGGAGCGAAAGGGAGTGGAGTTTGCAGGAGACAATTAGTTTGCTTAATTGGCTCGTGACTCTCCAAGACTCCTTGCCAGGTTTTGCAGATATCAGCCTGGCAGCTCCAAGCCAGATAAGGCCTGTGACTGTAAATCCTCCCTTGAAAGACTTTGCTGGATGTGAATGAGCAGAATTCACAGTAAATTAATAAAAGGGTTTTTTTGTCGGGACAAGGAGTCTGCTTCATGCTTTCGGTCAGAACATTTTCATTCAGTTATTTTCATTCGGTTACAGCTTTTGAGAGATCAGTGCTTTGGGAACCCAGATGCAGTTTGCTTAAAAGCCAGAACTGGACTATGGAGGGGAGGAGGATGGGTGGGGTGAAAGACCCTTAAAAGGAGAAGATATCATTTGAACTAATCTTACCAGGGACATTCTCAATGTGGAAGGGCCTCTGGAGGATGTGACCACATCCTCTTCGCAAGCCACAGATGTGCCTAAACCCCAAGGGATTCTGTATAGTGTATATCCAGGTCCCCATATCAACCCCCCATAACCACTGACAGCCTCCCATTCCTATGCAATGCATTTGAGTATGGAACAATGCATATCCTTTCAACAGCTTTGCTCCAGCTCACGTCAGCGCTGAAGCCCAGCAGGGTGAGATAATCAGTCAATTGTTTCTGGAGTACAAGCCTCAAACCAGATCCTGAAGTGCCTTTGGGCAGGACGGGGTTGGGGTCTGGGGAAACACTCTGGAAATGCCAGGATATGCTTCAGTCTGTCACCCCCACCCCCCCAAATAGGGGGGAGGAGTAGAGGTCCTTCTTTCTATCTACTCTGGCAGAAGCTAGTTTCCAAAAGACGGTGAGGTTATTATTGTTTTTTTTGAATGAATGTAATGCAAAAAAAAAAAAAAGAGGAAAAAGAAATAAAAATAACCACTCCATTTAAAACTGGTTCTTGTTTTGTTTCTGGTTCATTTCTCCCAGTGGCACAACATGGACAAAGCCTTCATTGTGGATCAAAATCTTCTGGATGAACAATTCATCCTGGTGACTAACCAAGCGATGGGAGCTTCCTGCCTCGCTCTCGCCACCCTGAAATGTCAGACCCGGTTCCTGAATGAATGAGTCCAGATGACGGCTACGTTGGGCCTGGAGTGCCTCGAACAGAAAAGCCTGTGCTCCTCCCTGCCCCTCCTTTGCTCTCCCAACAGCATAGGGGGAATCAGTTGGCCTTGAGGAAAAGGCACTCTGCTCATGTTCAGATTTTTGCAGAACTCTGCAGTCTTGTTGGAGACTCAGCTCAATGGAAAAAGAATAGAAAAGAGAGCGGGGGGGGGGAATCCAACAAAGATTTTCTGGATCTCAGAAACGTGGCATCACTTGGTGCAGTGGTGGGTTCCGGATCCTGTCGCAATCAGGGACGTGCAGTCAGGGGAGGCAGGGGAGGCACAGCCTCACCACTGTCATCATGAAAAGGGAAAAAAATGTAAAAGGAAAAAGGCAAGAGCTGAGGTCAGGCTGAGCTAGTTGCTGCCAGAGTCACAGTGGATGACTCTGCTTAGTGCTTAACTGTTTAAAAAAGCCTCTAAAAAGCGCCCTCTACAGGAGGAGGCAGGAGAACGCCGTGCCTCATCTAGTCTGACTTTATGATCACTCGAGCAGAGCTAAGCAAGGGTTAAAAGCCTAAAAATTCCTGACGTAGATGAGGCACGTCGTTCTCCTGCCTCCTGTAGAGGGCGTTTTTTAGAGGCTTTTTTAAACAGTTAAGCAGAGTCATCCACATGGTGACTCTGGCAGCAACTAGCTCAGCCTGACCTCAGCTCTTGCCTTTTTCCTTTTACATTTTTTTCTTTTCATGATGACAGGCAAGAGCAGAGTTAAAATCCTCTCTGAAACAGGTGGAAAAGGTATGTGTGGGTCGAAGGGAGGGGGAGGAATTCAAACTTCATCCTACTGGTGCAACTTTGTATGTGTGTGTGTGTGTGTGTGTGTGTATGTGTTTGAGAGAGGGGGGAGGGAGCATATTGAGACAGTTCTTTAGTCTATGCACTATATAACACTCTAATACTATGCCTTTGGGTCTTCTGAAATTTTAATTATCCAATCATAAGCAAAAACAATCTTTTCAGAAGAATGAATTTCCACTTCTACTTACACCTGCCAGCCAAAATGCTGCTAGTGGTATTGCTAACATGGGCTGAGGAGGAAAACCTAAATTTTCTGAATCCTGGTGCAACTTTATGTGTGTGTCTGTGTGTCTGTGTGTCTGTGTGTGTGTGTGTGTGTTTGAGAGAGGGGGGAGGGAGTGAGAGAGGGAGGAAGGAGGGGAAGGGAGAAGAAAAAGAAAAAGAAAGAAGGAAACCTATTTAGCAAAGGAGAAAAACAAATGCTGTCGCTTTAAATCGGAACTGAGCATGCCTGGCTGTGGAATTCTGTGGAAGTCCACAAGTCTAAAAAAATTGCTGCCTCACCAGCCATAAAACTCACTACACATCACTGGTTGCAATCGGTGTGCTGCGACGGGGCCGGGCGTCCACCATGGGCACGCATGCTGCGCACATATGCGCACCACCACCCTGCGACGCTCCAGCTGCTCGGCAGAGGTCACACAGGCACCATGCACTGGGTGTGTGTGCACAAATGGGCCAGTTAGCTTAAATACAGGTAACGAACGAGGGCGGGCGGGATGGGCCCTCCAAAGCACCGTTCTGGTGCAGTGGCCGCTGCTCCCAGCAGCCACTGGTACGCTTGTACTGGGGCGTACTGGCCGGAACCCACCACTGGCTTGGTGGTGTGCTTTTCACTTGGCTGCTGTTAATCAGAGTAGAGTGATAGAGTCAAATCTAGTCCAGGATCTTGTGGATAACCCTGGCGGTATCCTGTCTCCTACTATACACAGCCAGAAGCCTCCTGGGAAGCTCACAAACAGGGGGGCAGAGATTGCAGGTAGTCCTCAACTTATGACCACAGTTGAGCCCAATGTTTAAGTTGCTAAGCGAGATAGCTGTTAAGGTAAATTCTACAACTTTTCTTGCCACCCTTGTTAAGTGAATCAGATCAGTGTTAAGTTTGTTAGGTGAATTAGGTTTTCCCATTGACTTTACTTATCAGAAGATCAAAAAAGGTGATCGCAGAATCCCGGGACATTGCAACCGTCATAAATATGAGCCAGCTGCTAAGCATCCAAATTTTGATCATGTGGCCAAGAGGATGGTGCAATGGTCATAAGTGTGAAAAACGGCCATAAATCACTTTTTCAGTGTTCTAGCTTTGAATGATCAGCAAAAGATTGTAAGCTGAGCATTACCTGTAATCAATTATTATTTCCTAATAATTATTGTTGCACATAACGTGAGAAATACCTTATGCTGTTTAAGACAGAGCAACAATTTCTCCTCCTCCATTTTCAAAGCACCTAAAACTTAAGGCCATTTGAACACCCGAGACTGAAAAATCCCACAAATATGCTTCTTTCTATTGTGAAAAAAAATCAAAATCAAAATAAATAGCCCTTTGCTACCTGATAAATAAAGTCTGCTGAATGAAGGCAGGCAGAGGTAGACTTTTTCAGTACAGGGAGGTTTCATTTTGCTAACACAAGAGTTTTGGAAGGTCCATTTACTAACTCCACAATTGGTCTAAGTCATTACAATCTTAGAATAACAGAGTTGGAAGGGACCTTGTAGGTCATCTAGTCCAACCCCCTGCTTAAGCTGGAGACCCTATATCCGGGATGGCGAACCTATAGCACATGTGCCACAGGTGGCACGTGGAGCCATTCGTCACGGCACGCAAGGCGTTGCCCTGTCAGCTGGCCAGCGTGCATGAGCGCGCTGGCCAGCTGTGTTCAGCCTTTTTTAAAGCCATTTTTTGCCCTCCCCAGGCTCCAGAGGCTTTATAGGAGCCTGGGGAGGGCAAAAAGAGCCTCCCCACCCTCCTGGAGGACCTCCGGAGGCTTCAGGAGCTCATGAATGGACTTCTGGTTTGCTCGTAGGGTCGATTTAAGCCCTGCGGAGGCTTCAGGGACCTTCAGGAGGCTTTCCTGAAGCCTCCAGAGGACTAAATACGACCCTATGAGCCAACCAGAAGTGATGTACATTCGTTTTTAGTCCTCTGGAGGCTTCAGGGAAGCCTCCTGAGGTCCATGAAGCCTCCGTAGGGCTTAAACCGACCCTACGAGCAAACCAGAAGTGACTTCAGGGAAGCCTGAAGCCTCCAGAGGGCCTCCGGTGGTGGGAGGGGGAAGCATGCAAAAATGGGGGGGGGAGCGCCGCACATGTGCACTGGGGGTTGCGCGTTGCATTATGGGTGCAGCACGCTTGCGCATGACCCCCCCTGTGCTCCCCCTTTATGGCACAAAAGCCAAAAAAGATTCACCATTGCTGCCCTATATCATTTCTGGCAAGTGGTTGTCCAGTCTCTTCTCGAAAGCCTCCAGTGATGAAGCTCCCACAACTTCCGAAGGCAACCTCTGTTCCATTGGTTGATTGTTCTCACTATCAGAAAATTTCTCCTTATTTCTAGGTTGAATCTCCTTGTTTCCCTCCATTATTCCTTGTCTGGCCTTCAGGTGGTTTGGAAAATAGGTTGACCCCCTGCTCTCTGTGGCAGCCCCTCAAATATTGGAAGACTGCACTCATGTCTCCCCTCTTCATTAGACTAGCCATGCCCAGTTCCTTTAACTGTTCTTCACATGCTTTAGCCTCCGGGCCCCCAATGATTTCTGCTGCTCTTCTCTGCACTCTTTCTGGAGCCTCAACATCTTTTTTATAGTGTGGTGACCAAAACTGGATGCAGTATTCCAAGTATGGTCTTACTAAGGCTTTATAGAGTAGTATTAGGACCTCACTTGATCTTGATTCAGTTCCTCTGTTAATGCAATTGCATTGGTTTTTTTGGCTGCTGCCACACACTGTTAGCTCATATTTAGCTGGTTGTCCACTAAGACTCCAATATCCCTCTCCCGGTTCCTGTAGCACTAACTTTAAGCAGTTTAGATTATTCCTAATCTTAAACATAGGCTATCTGTAATTTCTTAGTCCCGTATTTGTTTTGTATATAGTCAATCCATTTTTTCCAGTCTCATTTATATCTCTCATTTGAATGGTCTTTAAGATATGCCGATATTTTAGCCATCTCGGCTAGGTTTGTAACTTTCAAAGTCCATTCTTGAGTTGTAGGCAAGTCTTCCTTCCTCCAGTATTGCGCCACCAACAGTCTTGCTGCCGTTATTAAGTGCAGAACCAAATTAGTCTCTACCGCTGTAAATTCAGTACATATACCTTTACTTTTGTCTACATTGGATTTCATTTTGTTAGATAGGACTAAAAACGGTCCTACGAGCAAACCGGAAGTCACTTCCAGTTTGCTCCTAGGGTTGTTTTTAGTCCTGCGGAGGCTTCAGGGAAGCCTCCTGAAGGTCCATGAAGCCTCCGCAGGGCTTAAACCATATCTGCGAGATCCATCTGACTCTTAAGCCTATCATCTAGGGCAGGGGTGTCAAACTCGTGACCCATGGGATGGATGCGTCACACGCTGGCCATGCCCACCCCCAGTTTAGCGAAGGAGGGGGGGAAGTCGTGATAGGTCACATTACTACAATATGGCGTGCAAGTTTGACACTCCTGATCTAGGGTGTTGGCTGTTCCAGCCAGCTTAGTGTCGTTTGCAAATTGGATGAGTTCCATTTCTATTCCCTCATCCAATATTTGCAATATTTGCAAATTTCACTTGCAAACAGCGGGGCAGCCCATGAATGGCAGGAAATCATAAGCAGGGATGGAAAGAATCAGCCCTGCCCAGTGCTTATTATCCCTGGAGGTAGACTTCCTCCAGTCATGCGGTTTCCATTCAAACGGATGGACCCTAACCCACTTTCCTGAAAAATTGGTAGGAAAACTCCAGGGTTTTTCAGCAGCTCAGGCATGGACCTGAAGCCAAAATCAAGCTCAAACAAACCAAACATTACTTCCCAAGCTAAGAAAGACACGAATTGAGCAAAGGCGAGACGGCTGTTTCTGAAGTCGCTGGTGGAGGAGACATTTCGGTAAGAATGAGCAAGGTCTACCTTGTTATCTGTCTGACACACACACACACCATTTTTTTCTTGGTTGCCTGTGACTATGCATGTTAGGGGAATCCAGCTGCTGTTCCCTGGGGTGTAAACCAGATTATCAAGCTAAGCTGCAAGGCCTATATACACCCCACACCAGAGACGGCTAACGTTTTCTGGATCGAGTGCCCAAAGCGTGCTTGCCTGAGCTCCCCAAATGCAATGCACGCGCCCCCCTGTACATGCGGGGGGGCCGTGCATGCATGCACACACAAGCCCCTTGGACATTGAAAGTCACAAACTTAGCCGAGATGGCTAAAATATCTTTAAAAGAAGGATAAAGTTTACTCCTCAGCTATTCTTGCTAGGTCTATGTACTGACTTTACAGTGGTAGAGACTAACTTGATTCTGCATCTAATAACAGCAGCAAGACTGTTGGTGGCGCAATACTGGAAGAAGGAAGATTTGCCTACAACTTAAGAATGGACATTGAAAGTTACAAACTTAGCCGAGATGGCTAAAATATCGGCATATCTTAAAGATCACTCAAATGAGAGATATAAATGAGACTGGAAAAAATGGATTGACTATAAACAAAATAAATACGGGACCAAGAAATTCCAGTTAGCCTATGCTTAAGATCAGAAATGGATTAAATTGTTTAAAGTTAGTTCAGCAAGAAGAAGCTAAGCTCAATGCAGAATGTCATTAATTTCTTTATTTCTTTTTCTTTTTTTCCCCAATAGATTTTAGACTGTGTTTGTTAAAAATCCATACCGTGTACGGGTTCTGGGAAGCCGGGAGGGGGGAAGGAGGGAGGGGGGTAGGGGGGGTGGAGGGAGGGAGGGGCACAAAGGCAAAAAAAAATTGTACTTCAATGTTTTAATGATTGACGAATGATGAAATATTTGTGTTTTAAAAGAAATAAAACCTTTGATAGAGAGAGGTGGGAGGGAGCATATTGAGACAGTTCTTTAGTTTATGCACTATGTAACACTCTAATACTATGCCTTTGGGTCTTCTGAAATTTTAACTATCCAATCATAAGCAAAAACAATGTTTTCAGTAGAAAAAAAAATATTATTGTCCTTTATATATCATATAAGTAGTACTCTATTTCATAATAGAAAAAATAAAAAAGACAAAAAATAAAAAGTTATTACACACACAAGCCCCCCCCCACATGCATGCACGATCCCTGCACATGCACGCACGCCCCCTCCCGCATGCATGCACGGACCACCTGCACACCCCGTGCCCCCATGCGGCAGAGACCCGAAGAGCAACTGGGCAACGGGAGGCACGCACGCATGGGCGGCAGACCTGAATTGGGGCGACAGCTCGCTTGCCATCAGAGAGGGCACTGTGTGCCTCCCACCTCTGGCACACCTGCCATACGTTCGTCATCACAGCCCTGCATCCTTAGCCAGTTTTTTTTTTGTCTAAGTTCACGCAACCCCTAAAATAACCAAGTCAGCTGCTAGACTTGTACAAGCCTGCAAACCTTCAAAAGTAAACAAGGCAGAGTCATCGTATGTAAGTTACCTATATTGAGTAACCTACATGCAGGGCCAGTTCTTAACGGAACTGATTAAGGCTCCTCTGTGAGCAAAGCCCTTGCAGTCCCATTTCTTTAGGCGCTGCCTGGAGTTCAGCAAGCTCGGATGAGCCCAACGATATCTCTGGCTTTGACAAATCCAGCCTAGTCTATCAGGACAGTGTTCGCATGTCCTTTCCTTCCGCTTCTCTCACTGCCGTTTCCGCTTAAAGAATCACGTTCAACTCAAGAGAAGTAACAGCTCCACTAAAGCCTTCATTGATCCCGTTTCCCACCTTAAGCGCTGCAAGAAGAGACTGAAGAACTAGGAAGAACGTTTTGCCTCGATAACGACACGCTGAAAATACCTGCAGAAAAAGGCCAAGAAATCTCTTCTCTTCCCCCCACAAAGAACGATGTGGAATGCAGGGAGTTCTCATCTTAAGGCCTGGAATTTTGGTTGCTAAGTAAGTCAGTTGTTAAGTGAGTTGCACCCAATTCTATGATATTTTTTTTTGCTGTAGTTGTTAAGCTGCAGTTGTTAAGTGAATCACGTTCATCTCACTGTTAAGCAAATCTGGCTCCCTCTGCCCCATGGACTCTGCTTGTCGGAGGTGGCTGGGAAGGTTACAAATAGCAACCCCATGACGCTGGGATGCTGCAACCGTCACAAATACAAGACATTTGCCAAGTGGCCGGACTTTGATCGTGTGGCCACGGGGATGCTGCAAGGGTCGTAAATGTGAGTCGTAAGTCACTTTTTTCAGCCCCATTGTAATTTCAAATGGCCACTAAATGAACAGCAATAAGAGAAGGACCAGAGGTGGGATTCAGATTGTTCGGACCGGTTCATGCAAACTGGTAGTTCTGGCGATCAGTTAGCTCCGCCCATCCTCCTCCGCGCTAGTCTGCACGTGCTCAGCGAACTGGTTGTTACACTGCTTGAATCCCACCACTGATGAGGACTACTGGCAGTAGCTCCTGAATGTTAAGAAAAGCATTCCTAACACGGATGGGAAACAGCTGAAGTGTGGAAGCAACAGCCTGCCACCCCCTCCCTCCCCCCAAATTCACTAAAGCTCTTCAGGTTGGGTAGACCAGTGGTGAAATGCAATTTTTTTTTACTACTGGTTCTGCGGGCGTGGCTTGGTAGACATGGCAAGGGAAGGATACTGCAAAATCCCCATTCCCTCCCCGCTCCTGGGGGAAGGATATTGCAAAATCTCCATCCCCACCCTACTCTGGGGCCAGCCAGAGGTGGTATTTACCGGTTTTCCAAACTACTCAAAATTTCTGCTACCGGTCTCCAGGATCTGTCAGAACCTGCTGAATTTCACCCCTAGGGTAGACCCCTTGAATGGGGATACTATATAATAATACAATAATACAATAGCAGAGTTGGAAGGGACCTTGGAGGTCTTCTAGTCCAACCCCCTGCCTAGGCAGGAAACCCTATACCGTTTCAGACAAATGGCTATCCAACATCTTCTTAAAGACTTCCAGTGTTGGGGCATTCACAACTTCTGGAGCCAAGTTGTTCCACTGATTAATTGTTCTAACTGTCAGGAAATTTCTCCTCAGTTCTAAGTTGCTTCTCTCCTTGATTAGTTTCCACCCATTGCTTCTTGTTCTACCCTCAGGTACTTTAGTCTGGATCTTCTCACCATACAGGGGATTGAACCTTTGGGTCTCAATGGCACCTTCCAATACACTGGTTCTAAAATTGTGTTCCAGGAATGGGCAAAACATCACGTGATGCTATGGGAAAGCCAAAAACCGAGGACCAAGATAAAGCAGCAGATGCTCGGAGGTATGTATGTGAATGGAGGACACCCCGCCCCCTCTCCCACACCTCCCTCGTGAGCGTAAGAGAGCAGCTCCATTTAATCTCCATCCCACTCACTCACCAGGGGAGGGAAAGCAAATTTGGCAAATCCTCCCTCCCGACTTTTGTTTTGAATTCCACCCCACTTTGTTTGCTTTAATTGTTCCTGACCCCATTGGGGAAGATACTTTCGGAATCTGGAACTCTCCTATAAATAGCTGTTGATGCGGCTGGAAGGGACTTGGGAGAGAACAAGATGTGAGTGTGTGGTTTGTGCGAGATGGCGGAACCTCACAATGGACTGAGGTTATCTTTCTCCCCTTTGGGAGACAATCTCCCTCCCCCATACCATGGTCAAAGTTAAAACGGAGTGCAGAAGAGGGAACACCCCCCCCCCCACACACAAATCTATGTTGCCAAGAATCATAAACATTCTCGAAAGTACTGTAATGCATCTGAAACATCCCTTTTTACCCAATTAGAGACAGATTTATTTCCTTACTTAAATGCTGATTTATTGTTTTGCTTGGAGGGCAACCTTCCTGCCCCCCTTTCAAGTTCTGGAAAGCCTTAAAAGACAAAATGCCTGCAGGAAGCTTCAGAAGACAAAGACAGCTGCTCTTTCCCACTGCATGTTTCCAGATAGAGTGACTTTGCAGTGGGAGGTTCCATTTAATACTAAAAAAAAACATAGAAGACGATCTGATCGAAGATACCTTATTCATCCTACAACTGATTTGCTCCTATGGAAAGGCAGAGGCATCTAACAAACTTTAGGTTTGTTAGAACAATTTACTTTACCATTT
This sequence comes from Thamnophis elegans, assembly GCF_009769535.1. Taxonomy (NCBI): domain Eukaryota; kingdom Metazoa; phylum Chordata; class Lepidosauria; order Squamata; family Natricidae; genus Thamnophis; species Thamnophis elegans. Next base: position 166,626,564 of record NC_045541.1, read on the forward strand.
ACTTGTCCAGAAAATGGAATTTTAAACGGAAGAACACTTTCCTCTTTTCAAGACAACAGGATAGCTGTTCTCATCCAACGGAGAGCCAACCTGCAACTTTTCCCCCTGGCCGACAGGATATTTGAGATTACTTTAAAAGAGAGAGAAACATATCCATGAAGAACAGGTTTAACTGCTAAGGGGAAGTTCTTTGCGGAGAATCTGTGAGTCCTGGAACACAAAGGGGAGGATTTGCTACCAGAAAGATTTAACTATCTACTGCTAAAAAAAGAAAAAAAATATTGAGTTAGGTGTTAGTTTGTCCTTCTTCAAGCTCATCCTTATGGAACCTCTGAACTAGGAGCGCATAGGACCCAGAGAAATCCTCCCCCCACCCACAAATCCTCTTACCAGAGCGGATGGGCCACAGTAAACCTCCTCTGGAGACGAAGGTTGGGGATCACGCTCATTTTCTCGGAGTGGACAACAGGTGAGCTGCTGGTCTTGGAGGATGGGGAAACTCCCGGGGAGTTGTGTAGCTTGGAGCAGGAGGAGAGCATTCCCACTTACATCACGGCTGCTGTTCCACAGAGGCAGAGAACTCAAGCAGTTGCCCCCACCACAGCCACCACTGCCACCGCCCCCAAGGCTCCGCACGAAGCCAAGGATGGTAGCTGATGGCCGAAAGGCTAAATTAGACTCTGGAGCTGGAGATGCCCAACGCGGTGCGAAAACAGGGGCCCAAAAGGACACCGTCACTGTCACAGAAGGAAGCCCAGCTGGGACCCATCCTCTTTGCAAGAAGCAAGCTCTTCTCTCTCTGGTTCCTCCACCTCTGCTGTCCTGGTTTGTTTGCTCTCCGTGTCCAGAGATGTGACAGCCTCCACAACGTTAGACGTCCCGGCCCCGAAGGAGCTCACCATCCTCTGATTTGGTGGCCCCTTGAAGGGACCCCAGCCATTATTCAAGGCCAAAGCAAGATGCACACAGGCACTATCCCATCCGCTCTGCTCTGGGGAACTTTCTGCTGTCGCTTCACCCCCAGCCGGGAAGCTAAACAAATGGCTTGGCGTGGATCCAGCTGACAGCAGGGCCAAGTTTCTCTCGTCACTGTCTCCAGCAAGGGTAAGCCAGGGACAAGGAGCAAGAGGCTTGTCCCATAACTCACCTGCAGCTCCTTCTAGCTCCCTCCCTTAAACGCTTAGGCCATCCTCAGGTAGACAGTTTGGGTCTGCTCGGGTCAGCCCCACCAAGACAGCGGAGCCCTTCCCAGAAGTTCAAATGCAAAAAGACTTTTGCCTTTACAGAGCTGCCTCCCAGAGCAGCACAAGCTGTTGGAAAAGGCCACACTAAACCCTCGGGAAAGCCACAATTCCTGCAGGGCACAGAAGGCCGGGAAAACCTAAACCAGTTGTGTTCAAACCTGCCCAGCAGTCCTCGCAGTGATGCGGTGAGTCCAATTACACTGATAGTTGATCACCTCTGCTAGCCCGCCCTCCGGCCTCCGGTGAGTCCGATTTCACTGACAGCTGATCACCTCTGCCAACTCGCCCTCCCGGGGGCCTCGGTCTCCCAAACCCGTCTGGCAAATGTAAACATTTGCTCTGACCTTTTGCTGCTGCTCCGGGCTGCTTGCAAATAGCCGTCTAATGCAAGAACGGCGGCGGTGGCGATGCGAAAAGCAAAAAAAAAAACGAGCTAACAGTGATGAAGATGGGACAGCCAATTGCCCCTGGGGAATCTCTTGTCATTTGCTAACTTTGGCACAGTTTGTGTGGCAGGAAGGTGCGTGGGTGGGGAGGGCGCGCACGTAACTTGATCTAGGCTATTAGCATATGGCGCTTCCCATCTTTTCCAGAACGAAGTCTTCTGACAGGCAAACAGCTTGCTGGACTCACTCTTGGTCAGAGAGCAGCAATCCTTTCTTTCAGTGCAGAGGCTGACGCTGGGATGGACTGCCTGCGAAACATGTGATGCGCCACCGAACTAAAAGTAGACAAGAACAGCTGCGGATTCGTTTCCAGTTGGAGGGATGGGTGGCCTCCTGGGACAACACCCCTGGGGCCAGGTGGTATCATCATCTAAATCAGTGGTAGTCAACCTGGTCCCTGCCGCCCAATACTGGGCATTCCAGCTTTCGTGGTGGGCAGTAGGGGTTTGCTGTAACTCTGCTTTATAAATTTTATAAAGTAAATTTACTTCCTTACTTTATAAGTCACCATTACTGTGGAACCGGTGGGCAGTTAGAAAATTTTACTACTAACAGAGATATAAAGTGGGCGGTAGGTATAAAAAGGTTGACTACCCCTGCCAATTACCTCCACTAGACCGATTAGATCCCACAGATTAGGCCTCCTCTGAATTCCATCCGCCGGCCAGTGTCGACTGGCGACTACCCGGAGGAGGGCCTTCTCTGTGGCTGCTCCGACCCTCTGGAACGAACTCCCCGTGGAGATTCGCACCCTCACCACCCTCCAGGCCTTCCGCATAGCCCTTAAAACCTGGCTGTTCCGACAGGCCTGGGGCTAAAGAATTGTTGCCCCCGTCTCGAATGGTATGACTGTTGTGTGTTTTAAATTATGTATTGTTTTGTGTCGTTTTAATTTTTTGTTTGTATCCCCCTTCCCTGGTTTGAGTTGTGAGCCGCCCTGAGTCCCCTTCGGGGGAAAAGGGCAGCATATAAATAAAATAAACATTCAAACAAACATTCAAACATCTAGATGGAATCCTTCCCTAGCAGCATTTTTCCACAAAGAGCAAGAATGGAAGAATGAGAGCCACTTTGGAGTAGTGGTTAAAGGCACCAGGCTATAAACACCAGGAGGCTGTGAGTTTTCGTCCTGCCTTAGGGAGAAATTCAGCTGGGCGACCTTGGACCACTCAGCCTCTCTAAGTCCTAGGAAGAAGGGCTGAAAATGACACTTCTTGGTTCTGAAAGCCATTTCAGGGGGGGGGGGGGGGATGACAAAAAATCTGCAGGAATTTGAAGGCACCTGTGCCACCAAAAGCAGACCAGTTTCCTTCTTCAAACCCACCTCATTTCTATGTGCGGAGAGAAAACCATGACCTGGTGGATCTACCCCACCGGGGCTAGATTGTTCTGGTTACAAATTAAAAGAGAGAGAGGAGTCTGCTTGGGAAGGAGAAACAGGCTATGATGGGTGAAGCAAGTAGGTCTTCTCCATGGTCACCCTGTTAAATCTCTCAGCAGGTGGGGCTTGGGGGAACTTCATTCAGGCCTCAGTGGGTCATGTGGGGAGATTGCACAGGGAAGTGGTCACCAGCCAGTGGTCCGCGAGAATATTTTGGTGGTCTGCAGAAAAATTATTTGAATTTTTTTATATTGCACTAGATACTATTTATCTTTTTTTTTTAAATCATATTAGTGGTCCACAGGATTTAAAATTATGAATTTAGTGCCCCTGAAGTCTGAAGGTTGGTGACTCCTGGCCCAGGGCATATCTGACCAATGGGCTCTTAAAAGCTGAATGAGAATATTGAGCTATTTTATAAAGCCTTAGATGGTGTCCTTCGGGTGTTCAAATCCAGTTCTACCCAGGAATTCTCCAAGAAAAGAATTTTTGGCTGGAATCCTGTATACTGACACATGTCACTGAGTGTGAAGTTGGAAGCCCTTTTGACGAGGCCTTTTGGCTGGGCGCTTTGCAAAGGACTTCCAGGAATGCAAAGCAACAAAGGTGGAAGGGATTTGGTAGAATCTGAATTCAAAGGGGGCTGAAACCCAGAATCCCATAAACACCATTCCTTCTTGACTGGCTGATCGTGTATTGTCCTTCATCAGAGGTCGCCAGCAGAGATCCAGGCTCAGGAGGGTGGGAGAAAAACAAATGGGCTTCCTTGAGAGTAAATTCCCACTTGCTCCTGGATTCTTGCTAGGTGATTCTTGGCTTCCCTTGCACCCTTGGCGGAGTTGCTGGACCACTACCTTTACCTGATACTTAGGGAGCTCTGAAAATTGGGGGGCAACCAAATACCGATAGGCAATGGGCAGAAAAGGAATGTCAGATTTCCTCCAAAGGACTGTTAGATGTGTGTATCCCACCTCCTGCCAAGTGACTATATAAGGTTATAAAGCAGAAGGAAAAACAAAAGCCTGAGATTTGGGAGGAAGACTGGAAACTTTTTTCTGGTCTTGATGCTTGATTAGTGTTTTCATTTTTAAAAAAAAAAATAAGGAACCTAAGCTGAAAACATTTCACGTTTAACAAAGAAACTTTGCAGAACATTTGCTTTTCCTGTGAAAACCTCCCTTACTTCCTGAAGCAAAGACGATCTGCATTTTCTCCTGTACCTAAAAAGATGACAGTTTAAAGGTATCCAGTAGATGGGAGAATCTTTTGTAGATTAAGTGGATGGCTCTAATTCACAAACACTGCTGCTTTTGAAATTTGCAGGCTTAGGTTTTTTTTTTTGTTTTTTTTTTTGCCAGCTTGAGGGGTGCTAGTCCTCAGGAATTTGTATTCTTAAGTTTTCATTAAAAATATCAGAGGCTGTAGCCTCTATTGGGAGATTTGCCTTGTAAGTGTATATAAAGATGGGTGAGGAAAAACAGAGATGCTAAATGAGGCTGACATTAATAGAAATATAGGCCAAATTATTTCTCTAACTCCCTAAACTTATCATACAGACTTTGACAGACAGCTGCCCTTCTTACAGAACCTTTTTGTAGCCACCCCTCCCCAACCATCATTTAGCTGGAGATGCCAAAAATAGATCTTCATTAAGGCGGAATTAGGAGAGTTGCATTTAATCAAGAAATTTCACACCTGGAAAGCAAACCACGTTGTGAATGTGTTTGGTTTGTAGGAGAAATCTGGACGTTATTTGTTGCAACACACCACTATCTCCACTAGGTGGAGGCAGTTTACCATACCAAAATTCTAAACAAGGAGATTTTTTTTTTTAAATTGCAATGCCAACTTGATTTTCCCCTGCTGTTGAGCTGTGGTGTTCTCTTCCCTTCTCTTAGTTAGCAAAATACTTGATTGGCAGGAGGTTGGCTATCCCCATTTGCTGATGCTGTTCTTGCATCCTTCTCTTCCCTGGTTTCTGTCCAAGTCATTGTCTGACAAAGCCTAACCACCCTTACAGATCTCGAGGCTGAGCTTGGAGGGTGGCAGAATCAGGAGAAAAACACTGCTTTAACCCAAGTACGGCTAACATAATCATGATTTAAGCCTGCCTCACAGACTGGAATACAGCTATTCTGTCTGGAACTGGCACTGCATATCGGACAGTAATACAATTGAGAGAGTCCAGAGATATTTCACAAGATGAGGCCTCCACTCCTCTACTTGCAACAGAATCCCTTATGCCACTAGACTTGAAATTTGGGGCTTAGACAACTTAGAACTACGCCACCTTTGGTCTGACCTGAGCATAGTACATAAAATTATCTGCTACAATGCCCTACCTGTCAATGACTACTTCAGCTTCAACCACAACAATACACAAGCACATAATAGATACAAACTCAAGGTAAACCGCTCCAAACTCGATTGCAGAAAATACGACTTCAGCAACAGAGAGGTCAATGCCTGGAATGCATTACCTGACTGTGTGGTTTCTTCCCCAAACCCCCAAAACTTTAACCTTAGACTGGCTACTGCTGACCTCACCCCATTCCTAAGAGGTCTGTAAGGGGCACGCATAAATGCACCAAGGTGCCTACCGTCCCTGTCCTAACAACCCCATTTATTCGTATCCATTTCCTGTATTCATAATCTTGTATGTACTTATATCTATTATCTTATACACACTTGACAAACAAATCAATAAAATAAAATAAATAAAACATGAAAGGGAAACAGCAGAAAAACGGAATGGCCAGAACATCTTTTCACCATAGTCAAGTGCAAGTTGGAACATGGCTCCATTTTTTCTGAAATCTCAATGTTGGGTGGTTTTTCAATTAAAACAGTATTTACATCATTAGGAATCAAAGAATATTCGACACACCGCAACTATATTAACATTGGATTCCTTTTTCATTTAGGGTGATAGCATTCATCCACAGCGTTAAGAAATTACTATCTGTTAGGAATATAATTCTAACGGTTGGGTTGGCAATGCATAAATCATATAACAATGTTTGTACCCGTTTCTTTAAAGCATACTGTAAAATGTGATTGGGTGCTGTTTTCCTCAATCGGCCATAAGAGGGAGCCAGAGCGACTGTTAGCTCTCTCTCTTTGTTAGATGCTGGGCTGATCTGATCTGAGTGCCTGAGCTATTGTAAGTTTTGCAACTGTTAGCAAACTTTGTGTACCCAACTGATTATATGATACTAGACTATGTTATTTGGCTTATCCCTTAACTGAAAGACTTTGATGACTGACTGTCTTATCCGTGTATGACTTGGACTGTTTGATGGACTCTGATACCTCTATTTCCATGGAAGTAAAAGCCTATTTAAACTGTAGTGTCTCTGTATGCTGGTTTGTGTGTTCTCCAACACAACTCTCACAACGCTTCGCTGAACGTACTCGCTCTCCCAACGGGGAGCTTACCTAACACCATCCCATTTTCTTATGTTCGTATTTTAAACTTACTTCAGAAATTTGGAAAAAAAGTTAAACTGCTTGGCTTTCTGATTTTCTCATTCCCGAGGATAAATTTGTTCAATCTAAACTGAGATGATAAAACATTTGCTGGAGAGAGTTAAGAGATTGAATTCTGGATGGAAATCCCCTTGCAGCTGAGCTTATAAATGAATGGTTTAAATTCCAATTTCAAGTGAGTCAAATACAATATTTTTTTCAGAAACTGTTGAGACTTCATTAGTTAAGACCATTAACAGCATATGAAGAAGGGTGGAAAAATGATCCAATAACAAGACAGGGTTCTCTCTGGCAAGTGGGTGGTGTTCTGTTCCAAGCCTCTAATATATACTGACGCAGACTTGGCTGTCTACCACAACTAAGGAGGGAGATAAGCAACCCCTTGGCTAGTAGCCCAGAAAATTATCTCTATGAAAACAAGGCTTGAACTCACGAAATTCTCCCAATCTTTCTCTATCCCCGGATTAGTAAACTATTGTTTCCTGCAAAAATTCCCCCCCATTGCCCCACCTATAAGCTCTCCTGGAGGGGCCAATCAGTAGCCACCTGTTCCTATTTCCTTCTGTGAGCCTTTTTCCAAAGCTGCTCCCTCCTCCTCTCAGCCCTACGCATACGTACGTCAGGGACAGCCTCCCTCTGTTCTTCCTCACTACTCCTTGACTCAGACGCCATCTGTGGCCAACAGGCCTCTCTAGTCTCTGCTCCGACTTTGAACACCCCCAGAGTCTTCCTCAGCCTCCAGGACAGTCCCATAGTGTTCATCGCTGTCAGATTCCATCAACAGCTCAGTCGGCCACTGTTGGGCCACAACAAGTTGACTTATCCCCAAAGCTGAGAACAATGAATTGGTCAGAAGGTGCAGAACAAAATAATAGAATCAGAAGGGGCCTTGGAGGTCTTCTAGTCCAACCCTCTGCTCAAGCATTTCAGACATGATTGGTCAATTTCTTCTTAAAAACTTCCAATGTTGGAGCACCCACAACTTCTGAAGGAAGTTGTTCCCCTGATTAATTGTTCTGTCACGAAGTTTCTCCTAAGTTGGTTCTCTCCTTGATTAGTTTCCATTCATTACTTCTTGTTCTGCCTTCAGGTCCTTGGGAGAATAAATTGACCCTCTCTTTTTTGTGGCAGCCCCTTAGATATTGGAACACCATAAATCATTATAACAACAGGCCTGAAGATTAAGACTGGCCCATGTTTGAGAGGGTTGTTCGCCTTTAACCTGTTCTCTAGTACTTAAATGGATCTATTGTTCCTTTTCGTCTCTCTGTCCAGTTCGTCTTCCTTTCGCTGTACTTAAAACTGTCTTCAATCACTGAATAAAAGGAATTTCCTATAAAATGTTTCATTTATTAAATTAATTTTCCATATGCATAAACTGATCATTTTTGTCTTGCAAGGAAAAATAAAACATCCGCGCTTCCAGCAGAAACAGCAAAAAAAGGAGGGAAAAAACAGAACAGAAATGGTGTGATGAGAACATTCATTGAACCGGGAAGGAAATAAAAAAGACAAGTTGTATTTTTTCTGACTAATAAATGTTATTAAAAGGACAGCTTCCCCAAATCTCCTGTTGTTGCTGTTGCTGTTGTTATTGTTGTTGAACAACTATAGACTTGGAGTTGGAGAATGACTGGACTGAGTCTGAAGAATTGGTAGCAACTCCAACCTTCTTTGGAATGATTATGAGTTGATTGGTCTCCAAAGGAGTGGATTGGACAATGTTCTTGATGGGAAGAGTTTTTGCGTGTCCCTCTAGGTCCGTGATGGCAAACCTATGGCATATGTGCCACAGGTGGCATGCAGAGCTCTCTCTCTGGGCACGCGAGCTGTTGCCCCAGCTCTGCTCCACCAGGCATGCCCGCGAGTCTCCCACTGGTCAGCTGATTTTTGGTCTCTGCTGTGAATGCGCATGGGGCAGGGCGCATGTGGGAGATGTGCACACATGCACAGGGGGAGGGAGTTGCACATGCATGCATGGGGGAGTGGGGGGGGATGTTGCTCCCCACATAACTATTTTTGCTCCCTGAAGGCTGTAGGGAGGCTTACTGGGGTGCAGAGAGACACACACGCATATGCGCAGGAGGGCATAAGGGGGCATGCGTGCCTGCACAGGACATTATGAGTAGGGGGGGGGCACATGCATACTGTCCCTCATACACACATACACTTTTGGGACACAACGACAAGAAGGTTAGGTCCTCCTCTAGGTCCTGTTCCTAGGACTTGGGTTGTTCTATTTTTGGGGAGATCCCTCACTTCCCACTCAGGATTCAGTTAAATCCCTCTGGATCAGATTGGTAAGGTATCTTCTGAACTCCTGTTTCTCAGTTCTCATAAGGCCCAGAGCCCTTAATCTCTGAAATGTAACCCATTATCAAAGAATCCAAACCATTCTCAGTAGTGCCCTCTGCATAGCCAGTTCACACCATTTTCTCTTCCCCTTTTCAGCCTTCAACAAGAACGAATGAAGAGTTCCCCCTTTCCCTGGGTCCTTCACCTCCTGTCCAGAAGCTCCTAGTCCCTTGCAGTGTCTTCAAGACTGGGTCATTTGTCTCCATAGGGATCCGGAGTAGGAAGGGCTATTTGTCAGTGGGCTTAAAGAGTCTTGGGAATCTTCCTGTCAAGATGTCTTGATAGACTGACCAACAGAAAGACTGCTGGTTCAGTCCCTCTCAACAGAGAGTTCCAGCCACCATCATACCTCCTCTTTGGGGCCAAAAAAGCAATTCCACCTTTGCAGAACTCGTGGACTCCTCTTTACTCCTTGAGTCTTAATGGCAGCATTTTTCATTCAGGGGTCCAGAAACTTCATCACTGACAAAACGCTGGTGTATTTTGAAATCCACAAAAGCAAAAATCCCCCTTGACACCCGAGCCTTTGTGTCACGTAATGAAGCTCTATCATGAAGATGCCCTGAAGATCTATCTGTCCCCTCTGCCTCTTGTCTTTCGGGAAGCTTCTTAGGTTCCACAAATACTTCTTTCATCTGATGCAAAAATTCTTCACTTTCCCGGAAAAACTGCGGGGTTTCCCCCAGCCCCTTCTCCTTCTCTTCTAGGAGGACAGTTGTTGAGGTTCGTCCATCGTGTTCGAAGAGGACCTTGACATCTAATAGGTTGTGGGCTGTCCATGATGTGTCCGCAGGTGGCTGGTAAGGCCTATATGGGCACAAAATGTTCTGCCACATGCCAGGCAGACATGTGTGGGCATCATTGTTGCAGCATTTGCAGCTCTGGCTTTGCGGAGGGCTCGCTTCTCTTGTGCTGTGGTTATTCAACCTGTCCTCAGATGCCCGGAAGCCTTGGTGGATGAGCGTGTGCTGTGTCGATCGATCTTGTACCAGGGATTCCCAGGAGGTGGTGTCGATAGCCAGGGACTTGAAGGAGGCTTTCGACATGTCTTTCTATCGCTTCCTTTGCCCCCCCTGTAAGATCCCTTTCCTTGAGACGGGCTATTTTGGGATGCAGTGGCCTGGCACCCTTGCAACCTGGTCTGCCCAGCGTGTCTGGGCTTTCATCAGCAGGGTGTGGACTGATGGCAGGCCTGCTCTGGAGAGGACTTCTGTGTCTGGCACTTTGTCCTGCCTCCGGATCCTCAGAATTCTACGGAGGCAGGTCGTGTAGAAGTGGTTCCATTGCCTAGCATGCCTCCTGTATACAGTCCAGAGGTGGGTTGCTCCCGGTTTGGCCCAGTTCGACCAAACTAGTAGTGGAATTCAGGCCTGGATCACATAACTGGCAATGATTCAGGCCTGCCATGTCCCTGAACTGGTTCCCTCGCTGCTGCTGGGCCGCCACCATTTTGGTTTTTAGGGACTGCACATGTGCAGTTCACTGTAAATTGTTCTGCGCATGCGTGAAGAACAATTTACACTGAACAGTGCATGCACGCACAGCACACGTCGGGCATTGCGAACCATTAGTAAAAGTAGCAGCAACCACCCCCACCCCCCCCCGATACAGTCCAAGTCTCACTGGCATACATCAGGGGAGTTAGCACTATTGCTCGGTAGACTTCGAGCTTTGTAGCAAGGCTTATTCCATGGCGGAAAAATTATAGGAGGACAGTAAGCCTCGACTTACATCATTTCCTTTGTTGCATTGAATCCTATGCATGCCTAGGGGGCATGCAATGTTCCCCACTCTCCTATCCCCACTCTGGAGGCTACGGAGATGGGACCTGGAAAAGGGGCTGGCAAGCAAATGAGGAAATGTTTGCATATCAGACAGCATTTGCACGATAATCTCCCTGGGTGTGCATCATCATTTTGGCACCCTTCTGCTTTGCTCTGGACCTTTGCTGAATAACAAGTTAAGCAAAACAGGCTGGCACAAACCTTTATAGTTAGACTCCTAAGTAGGCTCAGTGAGCCCAGCCTCCAGGTAATGGAAGGAAATTGGCCTCTTTGTTATCTCTTCAAAGAAGGGGCAGAATTCACTAAGGCTGCGCAATTGAGCTGGTTCCCAGGAGGGCAGGATGCTTCGAAGACTATTTGGAGACTTTTATTGATCAGTCAAAGCCTTGGACATTGGATTTAATAAAGCAAAAGAGTCATTTTAATTCTACCATCCTTTTTATGTCTCCTCAGAAGTCCCTCTGGCTGTGCTCAATCAAACCCTGCCATAGTTTGCTTAAACTTAGTTTCTTGAGTACTCCACAAGGTGTTCGATTCACACATAGTAAACTGCAAAACATGAATGATAGACTACAATATACAGAATTCTCGAGGTTCTCTAAATTTGGTTATTTGCATTAGTCCAGGGGAGAGTGGGGTTTGCTGTCTGTTTATAGAGTATATACTAGCTTGCCCTGCCTGTTTTGGTGGGAGGGGTAGACTTTCTTCCTTTGTGGTTCCTTGATCAGAATATTGTCTTCTGCCTGATTGTTTGTGTGGTGTTAATCCTGCTTATCTGAATGCTTGACTGCAAAATGGGATATGTTCTAGCATTTTTGTTTCCATTCTACATTTTTATTGTCTCCTTTGAATGTATAAATGTGATTTATCTCTATATGTCTATTGATGACCTATTTGTCTGAATGCCAACCTTCTAGGAGCTCCCTGGAATTTTATTTTAAGATTTGGCTTGGTCTAATAATTTCCCAGTTGAAACTGTGGTTGAATCTGTCCACGTCTTGTGAGATTAAGTTTTCATCAAGTCTTGTGCCTGCTACTTGGTTTTCATGGATGCACTCAAACTGATGATGTTACCTAGTTGGGTAATGAAACATTTAAAAGCAAAAAACCAAGCTCAGAGAGCACCAAGAACTCCACAGTTGACTCTTGAGCTGCAGATGTTCTTTCTCTTGAAACTACAATATTTACACATTGTTCTTAGCTATAAGCAAGGAGATCGTGCTATGCCCTGAACTGTTGTGCCAGCCTAGTTCCCGAATGTAAGTTTACTTAGGCAAACTGCTACCAAGAGCAGCTTTAACCTGTTAGCTACACTATGGATCACAGGGGAGGCAATGAGCTTGTTAAGTGAGATTGAGCCATGAGTTTTTAGGAGTGAGTCATGCAGAAGAAAAGGCTCCCTTTTGGTGTCATTTTAATTTTGCGTGATCTGGATGCAAAAGCCCTAATTATTTATAGGATATATATCCCTGAATACTGGTCACTGCATCAATTCTGCTTTGCCAATACTTTTGTAAATCAAATTACCCCAAGGAAGAAAACTGCTCACAGCTATAAGCTACCAACTCTGGCATAATTGAATTAGCTGCCTGCCTGCCTGCCTGTCTGCCTGCCTTATTTATTCTGGATTTAAAAAGAAGTGGTCCCACTGCTACCAGTAGATACCTGGCTTAGTCCCCAAGGAATCTTGGTTATTCACGTGGCTTCTTTCTGTAAAGCAAAGGAAGCTGGGAGGATAAATAATATAGGCTGGTAGCATCTGACTGACCTTCTGCAGGCTCAGAACATACAAGAACATTCTCAGAACATACAAGTGGTATAGGGTTTCCTGCCTGAGCAGGGGGTTGGACTAGAAGACCTCCAAGGTCCCTTCCAACTCTTCTCTTCTCCTCTCCTCCCTCTCCTCCCTTCCTATTCCTATTCCTATTCCTATTCTCTTCTCTTCTCTTCCTATTCCCCTTCCCCTTCCCCTTCCCATTCCCATTCCTAGTCTAGTCTATTTCTCTTCTCTTCTCTCTCTTCTCTTCCATTCCTATTCCTATTCCTAGTCTAGTCTATTCCTCTTCTCTTCTCTTCTCTTCTCTGAGATGTGGGTTTGCATATACAGTCAGAGAAAAACAAACAGTGTCAGATCTGTTTGTCACCAAAACAAGAGTAAAGAAAAGTTGTCCCAGCTATTGCAAGTCTCAAGTAGGAGACAGGCACAAACATTTGAATACCGATTTTAGTAAAATATGTCTTATATTTGATGTGCAGCAGTCACATGGCTCATTCATTTACATATATATCAGAAGTTCCTGGAGTTTTGTGAGCCTATTCATATGTTCTAGGCTGGCCAGCCACAGAGAGGTGTAGTGTTGAATTAGGTCAGTCATGGTTAGTACAAGAATAGAAACAGTATCTAAGTTTTATGAGACACACAAAATTGGCTTTGTGAGTCAATTTTTCCTGCATATCACTAGTAACTCATTACAGGTAGTCCTTGACATACAACAGTTCATTTAGTGACCATTCAAAGTTACAACATCACTGAAAAAAGTGACTTAGGACCATTTTTTACGCTTACAACAATTGCAGCATCCCCATGGCCACGTGATTAAAATTCAGATGCTTGGCAACTGGTTCATATCTATGACGGTTGCAGTGTTCCGGGATCATGTGATCAGCTTTTGCGACTTTCTGACAAGCAAAGTCAATGGGGAAGCCAGATCCACTTAACAATCATGTTACTAACTGAACAAATGCAATGGTTCACTTAACAACTGTGGCAGGAAAAGTTGTAAAATGGGGCAAACTCACTGAACAAATCTTTCACTTAGCAGCATAAATTTTGGACTCCATTCTGGTCGTACCTTGAGGACTACCTGTATATAAACACTCAAATTGCTAGGTTATGAATTTTAATTTTATCTTTTTAAAAATAAATTAGAGCAAGGGGCTGCAAGATTACAGCCTACATAGTACATTCCGCCATGCCAAGGTTTGCAAAGTCTTAGACAACAAGGAGAAAGGAATAAGATTGTCTAAAGAATTATGATTTCCCAACTTTATCAGCCTTTCTCATACTCCCAAAATTCCAGTTTTTTTTAAAAAAATGAGCAAACATACAGGCAAAAAAAACCCCAACCCCCCCCTAACCCTCTGCCATTCCAATATTTACAAACATTACCCAGCTTCATACTTCGTGCTACGTTTGTTTGATAATAGTTAACTCAATAAACCACAATTAATTGTCTTTGCACTTAGCCCAAAACAAAGAAACTAGCGAGAAACTCAGTTTGCATAACATTCTAACTGTAACCTTGAGTTAACAAAGCACCAGTGCTGTGTCTTATGCAAACACTACGGCTGTTCAATTTTTGAAAATGGTTTAGAAAAAGACTTGCCAACTACAACATCTCTCTACTATTCATTCAACCATCCTTTACCAGCCTCCAATGCCAGCTTGGAAAAAAAAGGATAGTGGCTTTAAAAAGTCGACTTCTTAAATAATTCTTGTTTTCTCACTTTCCGCAAACCCTATGTCCCCTCTCTTTTTTCCTCAGCTGCTGAGTAACCCAAGTGGGGTTGATGGCAAGGTGGTGGATTCTTATTAATTCAAGAGAGTCCAATAATAATAATGAAACCTGAGCCGATTTAAGGGCTACAGGATTACTCGGGTCCTTGTAAAGGGCTCTTCTACAGACTTGCCAACCACTCATCTTGATTATTATTTTTATCCGTACAAGAACAAAACATCATCTTCAGAGGTGATAAGTGCTAAGTTGATTAAATAGCCAGAGGGGTTTAGAAATATTAGATTTTTTTCCCTCAACTCTCCAGTTGAAAAGAGGGAAGGCACACAGCAAGGGCCCTATTTCTACGGTCCCTGCAGGGCCCAGAACTCTGTCTATTGAAAAGCTACCCTGTTCAGCATCAACTCCGGAGCGTGGAGCTCACCATGGGGGATAATTTTACTCTGCAGAGACTTGTCTCTGGGCTCAAAGCTATAGAATTCTGCACCAAGAAATGGTGGTTCTGTTCTTTTTTGTATCACGACTGCTTGGTGAATTTTTTTTAAAAAATTATTTATCTGCTCATGCTGGGGACTGCAAGAAGTTACACAAGGGAGCTAAGAAGATTAAAACAAGAACCTGTCTGTGTCACTATTGGGAGCTTGAAGCTTCTCTTCAAACAATTGGAAAGGCTAGACTTCGAAACACAACGATGTGGCAACCAATCTTTCCTGGGGCAGCTGACATTGAAATCAAGCGAGGAAAAGCCATTGCTTGAGTCCACAATTAAAAACAACAGTCTAAAAACCAATACTCAGCTTTACTAATAGGAAATCGGTACATTAGAGAAGTCATTTGGTTTGTGTTTCACTAATGACCTAGCCAAACGGCCAAGCAAAACAGAAAAAGCAAAATCAATATGAGACAAAAATCGTTTCGTCCCCCAAACTGAAGCCTGATACTGTACAACCTAAAACAGGCTTATTAGTCTGACCCAGACAATAATATAGGGCTTCATAGCCATGTCCTTGATCATTCTCACAGTGCTATTATTCCAAAAAAATTGCAGATGAATAACAGAATTGTAGTACAATGAGGTTATCTGGCGCCTTCTTCCTGTTTCCTACCAGCTTTGTAAAAAAAAAAAAAGATTGTAAGCTTTGGTTCCTTTTTAGGGCAGCAAATAAACCCTCTGGGAATGAGCTTCTGGATTCATATCTCAGTGACTCATATTAATGAACAAAGAGGAACAACTTCAACAAGTGCAGTGAAGCCAGTTCATCCCCAATCAAGATCACGTGAAGTGTTAATACCACTTTATAATGCCTTGGTAAGGCCACACTTGGAATACTGCATTCAGGTTTGGTAGCCACGATGTAGAAAAGATGCGGAGACTCTAGAAAGAGTTCAGAGAAGAGCAACAAAGATTATTAGGGGACTGGCGGCTAAAACATATGAAGAACGGTTGCAGGAACTGGGTATGTCTAGTTTAATGAAAAGAAGGACTAGGGGAGACATGATAGCAGTGTTCCAATATCTCAGGGGTTGCCACAAAGAAGAGGGAGTCAAACTATTCTCCAAGGCACCTGAGGGTAGAACAAGAAGCAATGGGTGGAAACTAATCGAGGAGGGAAGCAACTTAGAACCGAGGGGAAATTTCCTGACAGTTAGAACAATTAATCGGTGGAACAGCTTGCCTCCAGAAATTGTGAATGCCCCAACACTGGAAGTCTTTAAGAAGATGTTGGATAGCCATTTGTCTGAAACGGTATAGGGTTTCCTGCCTAGGCAGAGGGTTGGACTAGAAGACCTCCAAGGTCCCTTCCAACTCTGCTATTGCATTGTAATCCCCAAAGAAATCCCCTTGTTATCTCAAATAACCAAAGTTTGATAACATTTTCTTAGACAGATGTAATTCCACAGGTGGACTCATATTCTTAGTTTGCACTCTCCTTCTAATAGGAAGGCAACCTTACTCTCAAACAGAGCCATGTAAACTCAGTTTGAAGGAATCGTAGGGATTAGGCAAGAAGTCACACTGGAAGATAGGTCTGTAGTGGGATGGGACCGTTAGTCTCCTACCCTTGGCCACGCCTCCTTCTCCACCGGCGTTTCTCCTTGGGCGATTCTCCTCTGACTTTTCTCCTTGGCTGACATGCCCGCACCCATTTGCCCTTGGCAATGGGTCATAGCCCCTTCGTCCCACCCGCTTCAGCGCTGCCCATTTGCCGAAGGAGGACTCGTCCTGTTTTTTTTTTGCCACCCGGGACAATTAGCTGCCAACCAATCGCCTAGCTATCAATCGCAGTGTTGGCGTGGAGAAGGTGCTGGTGGAGAAGGAGGGGCGGCCAAGGGTAGGAGACGAAAGGTCCTAGACCTGTCTGTAGACTCCCATGGACACTGTGGCCTCTTAAGGATATTGGTTGCAGCTAGTGCAGAGGTGGGTTCCTACCAGTTCGCACCTATTCTGTAGAACCAGTTCATCAAATCTACCAAACCGGTTAGAAGAGGTTCCACTAGTGGACCCGGAAAGCAGGCCACACCTACAGAAGAGGTTCCAAAAAATTTTGAAACCCACCACTGACACACACACACACACAGAGAGAGAGAGAGAGAGAGAGAGAGAGAGAGAGAGAGAGAGAGAGAGAGAGAGAGAAATAAATAAAAAAGAAAAAGAAAAAAGTGAGAGAGAGATAAAAGAAAAAAAGAAAAAAGGGACAGAGAGACAAAAGGAAGGAGGGAGAGGGAGAGAGAGAGAGAGAGAGAGAGAGAGAAAACACATGGCCGGCAAGCCACTCCCACCAGGTCACATGGCCGGCAAGCCACTCCCACAGAGTAGGTTCCAAAAATTTTTGAAACCCACCACTGAGCTAGTGAGTCAAGAAAGCAAGTAGGATGCCGTTTTTAGTAAGGTTTCTTTAATGCTAATCTCGGGGTAAATACAACAGGACATTTGTAAAACGCAAAAGCAATTCTCCACCTTGCTTTATTAGTGAGTTTGTTAAGCAGGAGTCTCTTGAAATGTTTTGAATGGCTTCTTCTGCTAGCTGGCTTCTGTTGCCATTTATGAGATAAGCTAACAGTGGATTCCCCTCCTATCTCTTGGTTGTTTATGTTTAACATTCCTTCCATTGCTCTCTCTGTTTACAGAATGCTAATTGGGTAGATGAGAGTTGGCCTTGGGGCAGAGTAGTCCAGAAAACTATTGCAGAGAAGTTCTGATGTCTCCCTGGGTGGCGGGTTTTCTCAGCAGGCCTATTTAGATGGTTGGGATGGAAGAGAACTATGTCTTGATCAGCAGTGGACAATCAAGTGTAATCCCTTAAGAAAGTCATGGAGGAATTCTTGTGCAGAAGAGGTGCCTGAATTAGGACAGGATGGTGGAAGATGTGTGTTCCTCAACATAATACGCATGTGCCATTCGCTCTCCCAGGCTACCCAGTTCTCTATTATTATTATTACCTCTACTTTCAAAACACAGACGATCCACATTAGGAAGCAGCAAAGAAAGCCATCCTTTTCTGAGACAATGACCTGGTTCATGCATCTCACCAATTCATAACTTGTTTGGTATGTTTTTCTAAATCTGACCATTGTGGTTGGAAACCAGGGGTGGGCTGCTGGGGGTTCGCAGGGGTTCAGGAGAACCTCTAGCTAAGATTCTGTGCAGTTTGAAGAACTCCCAAATCCCACTCCTGGCTGGCCCCGCCCACCCCTCCCCTCCCTCCCAAGAGTCCCCACGCGGCCCGTTTTGGATGCAGGTAAATGCAGGGTGCACGCAGGGGAGGGTGAAAAATGTGCCTACCACAGGTTCGGGAACAGGTCCATTTCTGGCCTCCAGAGGGCCTCTGGAGCCCGTTTTCGCCCTTCCGGAGGCTCTCCAAAAACCTCTGGACTCCGGATAGGGCACAAACACCCCTCCCCCCATGGTGCAGAAGGCCAACTAGGCCACGCCCATCATGGCTATGCACACCCAGCAATTGGGCAGAGAACCCCTTGCTAAAATTTATGAAGCCCACCCCTGTTGGAAACCATAGTTTATAGTTAAATGTTAGGCAGAAACAACTTATGTGCTTTAGCAGAATGTGCTTAAACAATTCATGGATTTGCACAATTGCAAGCTTGATAATGGATACTTCCAGATGCTTCTTTCATTAACTAATCAGTGGTATAGCTTATATCACAGCTTTCCACAATACCTCTCTATTTCTTCATCTTTTAAAAACACGATTTAAACAGGAGAAAAAAATCGAATTGGAACAGCTGCAGAATGCCCTCTGATAAACAGCACTAAAAAGACATCCCCCAGAGGTCTCATAAGTGTCATCCTCTGAACTTTATCTATTGGATTCACATAAAGTGTTGGTAACAGAAGAAGCTTATTGAACAAGATTGAATTCCGATAATGATTTGGCTTATTCTGCTATAACAGAATATGCACTTTAATGCTTCAGGGGTAAATGTATGCCCCCCCCAAAAAAAAAGTTTTGGTGCATCTAATTCCCAGATTCCTTCCAAAATTTGCTATATTGGGATGCAACATTTAATACAATACTTGGCAATTAATTATGAAATACTTGGCAATTAATCACATTATCTGCTTTTATTTTCAGTTTCAGTTTAGTCAATCAAATTCAGCTTTTGATGTAGCCCCGCTTGATTCTTTACCCTAACCCTTCTTTTTGGG
The DNA here is from genome assembly GCF_009769535.1 of Thamnophis elegans. Taxonomy (NCBI): domain Eukaryota; kingdom Metazoa; phylum Chordata; class Lepidosauria; order Squamata; family Natricidae; genus Thamnophis; species Thamnophis elegans. The sequence goes on from NC_045541.1 coordinate 166,645,444, forward strand.
ATTCTGGACCCACGCCTGGCATTCAAAACTCAAGTGGAACCCCTAGCCTAAAATAATTGTTGTGACTTCATTTTTCCCCCTGACCTCATGTCTATAGAGTTTTTTTCAATAGTCCTATGGAAGTGGTAGCCAGTGTTGTTTTACAAGATATTTTCACCTTCTCTTTCTAGCCTGCAGTTCTTATACTCCTTGGTGGTCTTCCATCCAAATAAAAGATTCCCATGCATATCTGGCAAAATATTTTAACAAAATATTTTCATTTGCCTAGTATTATTGGAAAACTAATCTCTGCTAATGGAAAAAATTGTGCTTCTCTATACAAAGATGGGAAGGAAACTAAATTCTCATTTTCTATAATAGCCGTAGCAAAAGCACTTACACTTATATGCCGCTTCACAGTGCTTTCACAGCCCTCTCTAAGTGGTTTACAGAGTCAGCCTATTGCCCCCAACCATCTGTGTCCTCATTTTACCCACCTCGGAAGGATGGAAGGCTGAGTCAACCTTGAGCCTGGTGAGATTTGAACTGCCAAATGGTAGGCAGTCGGTAGTCAGCAGAAGTAGCCTGCAGTACTGCATTCTAACCACTGTGCCACCAAGGCTGAATCTAAAATCTTGATTGTAAACACATTTAGGTACAATTAGAGTTCAATTTTTTTTTTATTGAGCTCCAAGGACTAAGGCAACCTGATGACCATAGGAAAGCTGCCATTAATACCACTGGCAGTTGGCAGGATAGTTTTATACCAGAAGTGCAATTGGATGTTTCACTGCAATACTTAAGTTCTAGTTTAGATCAGACCAAGGAGACATTGAAACGTAAGTTTAAAGTTGTAGGATGCTTTTATCTTCCAAAGAAAATGAAAGTAAGCTTCAAGTGGGTTACTTAAAGTGACTTATAAATCCTAAATATCAGAGTCTCGATCGCTTCAATGCTCTCCTGTTGCCAGTTCTAGACACAGGATTCTATAATGCCCCGGTTGTTCAGAGCAACACCCTTGTGAACCTGGGGAGATTATTACAACTGAATATGAGATCTTGAAGTGCAGATTCTGGGCTATTATCATCCAATTTCCAATCTTCCTTTGCGGGGAAAGTTGTAGGGAAGGTAGTTGGATGGCAGCTATCAGGGATCTTGGAGGAAACAGATTAGCTGGGCCTATTTCAGTTGGCTTTCAGATGAGGGTATAACACAGACACAAAATTTGTCACACTTGTCGATGACCTTGGTAGACCAGGATGGAAGTGATGCATGCATTTTTGTGCTCCTTGGCCTTCCAATACGATTGACCTGTACTCTTCTGCATTCTTCTGTACCAGCTGTGGATTTTGGGTATGGGGGGCACTCTAGTAGTTCTTCTCCTGCCTCAGTGGTTACTTCCAGTTCAATGTTGATGAGAGTGGAGAAATCACCCTCATGGCCTCTTCCATGTGGGGTTTCTCAAGATTCCATGCTTTCCTTCTTCTTGGTTTACATTGATATGAAACTGACGGGTGAGATCATATTTCAGTTCAGGATATTATTGGTATGATGGTGATACCCAGCTGTACAACTCATCCCCAGATTGTGCAGGTGAAGCTGTTTAGGTACTGATCCAGTGTTTGGAAGCTGTTTAGGTCTGGATGAAAAGGAATAGATTTTTGGAGTTGGGGGGGGTGTCTACAAATCAGCACCTCCACCACCATCATCAACATCATCTGACCTCTGCTTAAGACTACAGCAATGCTTATTAATGAATATATCATTTTTTAAAACCAAGAGACACTTGCTGAGATGGACAGATCAATCCATCTGTCCACTTGGATGCTTTGGTAGGTCAGACTAATATATATTATTACTACGACACTCTTTTCTGGCTGTGTTTTATAAGGTACTAGCTGGATACCTGTGCTTCGCGATGAAACTATGTGATTGGGCAATGCAGGAGAAATCCGGTTCACTCCGGTTCAATCCATTTGGCTCAGTAGTGGTCGGTGATTGAAATACATAAGGGAATATCACTCCTGCTGCTTTGAGTCCGGAAGCAGTTCCAGAGATGGAAGGTGTAGACATTGTGGTGAGGTACCGATGTTTAGTACTGTAAGGAGCCCCAGACCACTCCTGAGTGAAGGAGTGTTCACAATCCGTTGCCTCAGTGGTGGTCGGTGATTGAAACACATAAGGGAATATCACTCCTGCCGCCTTGAGTCCAGAAGCAGAATATTGCATATTCTGCTGCATATACTGCAGAATATTTTTTTTCATAGGTGGAAGGTATAGACATTGTGGTGAGGTATTGACATTTAGTACTGTAAGGAGCTCTTGACCCCTCCTGAATGAAGGAGTGGAACGTCTTGAATTGAGGTAACGGAATGTGAGGCAACTGGCAGTTGGAACAGAGTTCTTTTCAGGTGGGGAGTGGGAGTAGAACTACTTAGCATCAGAAAGTGTTAATTACTGTATAAGAAATACTAATGATCTGATGGTCATTTCGAAAAATCCTTTCTTAGCAAGCACCTAGAAGCCAAGAGGAACATATGTGCCAAATTTCAAGTTTGTAGGCTTTACGGTTCTGGAGATTTCGTGATGAGTGAGTGGTATTTGGCTTTTACTGTACATATATATAGTTTGATGATATAAGTGTGTAAGAAAGTTTGTGTTTCATTGGCTATATGTTGTTTAGACCAGTGTTTTTCAACCACTGTGCCGCGGCACACTAGTGTGCCGTGACATAGTGTAAGGTGTGCCGTGGGAGAATTACTTTATATATAGTCAATATAGGCACAGAGTTAAAATTTTTTAACATTTTCTAATGGTGGTGTGCCTCGTGATTTTTTTCATGAAAAAAGTGTGCCTTTGCACAAAAAAGGTTGAAAAACACTGGTTTAGACCTAAGTAGGGAATAGTACGTGTGTGTATATAGAAAATGGCTGTGCAGAGCCTTGGATTTAATTTCGAAAAAGTGCTTCAGAGCCTTTAGACACCAACATGGTTATTGCCTGCAACATTTTTAAGCATCCATCCCACTGCAGAATATTTTTTTTGGAATCAATTCCAAAGCCCTGCAGAGCCCTGCTGTATAATTTATTATCCAGTGTTATACTCTGTACATCTGCTGATGTGGGCTACGATCCACAAGATTGATTCTTTTTCAAGCCGATTACTCTTGCTTGAGGTTGTTTTTTTTTTTTGCATCAAATATTTTCCCCCCGGTTGAAGGATCTTCTCTAGTTTGTTCAGGTACGAAAGGGCAGTCCTTCAAGAAATCAATCGGAAATTAACAATGGCCACGGCTTATAAAGAAAATTTGTACAAGATGTTCTACAGATGGCATCTTCCCCCAGTACAGCTCTCCAAAATGTTTAACAATTTGGCCCCAAATTATTGGAAGTGCAAAAAAAACCCCAAAAAACACCAGGCACCTTTTCCATATGCGCTGTGGACATGCAATGAGGCAAAAAGATATTGGAGAATAATACAATTATGGCTGGAACAAATGGTGGGAGATCAAATTCTGTTCAAACCAGAAATTTTCCTCCAAGGCATAATACCAGGGGGGCGGTATAAGAAAGATGTGCTCTATCTAGTTACCCATGTATTGACTGAGGCGCGAATAACCTATGCGCAGTATTGGAAAAAAGGAAGTATCCCATCAGAGTTAGAGATACCGTATTTTCGGAGTATAAGATGCATCTTTTCCCCCCCTAAAAGAGGGTGAAAATGTGGGTGCGTCTTATTACACTGAATGTAGCCCCACCCACCCACCGGCCTCCACCCTTTGGCCTCTGCCTCCCAGCAATTTACCTCTTTGCAGCAAAAGGGGGCTTGCGGAGGCTTCAATAAGCTATAGAAACAGCTGATGATCGGGAGAAAGTGAAAGTGAAAGTTGCTGTTTGCTCCACATGGCAAATTGCTGGGAGGCAGATTTTTTTTTTCTTGTGCTAACCAGGCTGTTTGCTGCAAGGAGGTAAGTCAACCACTATAAATGCCTATAGAATGTTCAAATTATTAGACTTATTTTTTAAAGACTGCTTTATTATTATTCTAGACAATTTAATAAAATGAAGAAGCTTTTTAAAATAAATGCTTGATCTGAAGAGCAGTGCTATTGTTTTTAAAAGTGCTGTTCTTTTAAATAGCAGAGAATAACTTTACTTCCAGAAAGAAGCACATCAATTTTAACAGCATCTGTACAAGTATAGTCTGAAATATAACACTACAAACAGTGTTATAAACAGAGGCAAATAGCTGGGAGGCAGATATTTCCCCCTTGTTTTCCTCCCCACAATCTAGGTGCATCTTATACTTCGGAGCATCTTATATTCCGAAGAATACCGTAATTAGGAAAATTTTGGCCCGTGCGGAAGCAGATAAGCTCACCCTAGAATTAAAAAATAAATGGGAGTCAGAATATTATGAAGATTTTATTATTGGTATAAGACCAGGTGACAAGACTGGAATAAATTGTAAACAATGTGATTGGGATAAAATGATAGATAATGTACTGACAGCTAAGGGATGAGATTATGCGTATATACTGTGATTGTATGGCCATAACGGTTTTGTTGGGCTGCACTATGTAAAAACAATAAAAATATATTTTTAAAAAAGAAAAGAAATCTTACCGAACTCATTACTGTAATGTTTGGGTTTTAGTTATTGGCTTAAATGGTTTTAAATTGGAATTAAGGGTAGTCCTTGATTTATGCCTAGGTGATTGTTTGAAGTTGCAACCTATCTGCCAAAAATATGACCCAGTTCCAGAGTTCCTGCACCTTCCACAGTCACGTGATCACAACTTCAAGGGCTTGGCAACCTGGCGGCATTTGCAACTGTTTGCAGCGTTCTGCAGTCATGTGATACATTTTAGGATGACTTTCCCAAAAACAGTTACTTCTGGTTTTCAGCAAAACAGTGTCATCCTGAGGAATGGGTTCACTTAATGACTGTGGCGTTTGTGCCACAGTGCATTGATTTTACAATGGTCATATTTGCTTAATGATTGTTGCAAACAAGGTAGCAAAATCATGTCAGTCATGTGGGTGACCTGATTTACGACCGTCAGGGTCCATTATGATTGTATGTCAAGGACTACGTATATATGGAGGCCTTCAGCAATGGCTCCTAGCCATGAAATATATTTGAAATAGCTCTGTTTGGAAGCCATGTTTTTTTCCAATATCCATTACTAAGGACAATGATGGGGTATGTTGTTGCCTTTCTTCCTGTCCTACTTCTTAAATGTATTTGGCTGGTCATTAATCATCATCACATAACAACCCCATAATCCCTTGCGTGGTGAAGTCTGAGCAACTGAATGGAGCAAGCAGAGTGTTTTCATGGCCGGATGCCCTTCCTGTCACCAATGCAGAGCTTTGTTCAGCAGATATTGTCCTGGGAAGAGATTCCTTGGATTTATGGTGTTTGTCTGCCTTCTTTTCCCTCCAAAGAACCCTTTTTTTTTTGCTTTCCAAACTGAGCTCTGCGCAACCCTGTGGTTCTCTGCATTGCTGAGGGTGAATAAGTACTTTTTTTTCCCAAGCCAGTAAAAGAAATCAGAAAAGAAATTATATTGTAAACATGATTCCAAAATATGTCAATATTTTGTACTAAAAGGGAAAAATGGAACAACGAGAAGAAAGTATTAAGTAATTTCCTATTTTTAATGACAACCCCTTCAATTGAATATAAAGTCCAAATCATTATTATTATTATTATTATTATTATTATTATTATTATCAAAGTGTTATTACCCGCCTTCCATCCTGGGCTGGTTTGTCGTTTGCCTCCCAGGCAGTGGCCTCATATAAAATTCCCCACTGATTACAAAAGAGAGAAATGACCAAGCCAATCAAATGTTTTGCTTCTGTTCACCACTTTAGTATTCCACTTAATAAGATTGCATTTGTTTATTTTTAATCTCCATAGCTAAACGATTTGGGTTTCTACAATTTAATTAAGGAGAATATTTGGCTCTTCTATCAATATCACACATCAATACTCTCCTGCAGGAGAGAATTGAGAGGAAGAAAGGGGGGGGGGGGAAAGTGCTACAATGGGCCAAAATAGAAAGAGCTTCTCTCGGAAAGTTGGAGAAAAATTTAGATCTGCCATTGCAAATCATTCAGACGGTTTATAAAGCTTTTTTAAAAAAAACAACAACACACCATTAGCTTAATCAGCATGAAGTCAGTTCAGAATTAAGCAGAGGTTTGCAGCAGAAAAGAATTGGCTGATATCAGTGAGTTGTTATCAGGAAGGATCAGGAAACAGACTCCCCAAAAACTACAGGTAGTCCTCAACCTATGACCATAATTGAGCCCAACATTTGTATTGCTAAGTGAAACATTTGCGAAATCAAATTGGCCCCATTTTTCAATCTTTCTTGCCGCAGTTGTTAAGTGAATCACAGCAGTTGTTACATTAGTAACACGGTTGTTAACTGAATCCACATTCCCCATTGACTTCGCCTGTCAGAAGGTCCCCCCAAAAGAGCATGAGATTCCATGACACTGAAACTGTCATAAATATGAGTCACTTGCCAATCCTAAGAGCCTTGGGGGCGCAGTGGTCAGAGTGCAGTACTGCAGGCTACTTTTGCTGCCTGCCGGCTGCCTGCAATTTGACAGTTCAAATCTTTACAAGTGCTGGAGCAAAACAGCCTTAAAATGCCCCCAAAACAGGCTGTTTTCATCCCATTTTTTGTGCCATTTTCAGGTTGTTTTGGGGCCAGAATACAGCCTGGAAAAGGCCCCAAAACACCCCAAAAACAGGTATGTGAGCAGGCCAGCTGGTCTTTGGGTTTCCAATGCTCCAGTGCACACACATGCACATGCATTCTGATTTGGGCACTCGGTACCGAAAAGATTCACCATCACTGCCCTAGAAGATAGGCTCAAGATCCAGAAGGATCTTGACAGACTTGAAAACTGGGCCCTATTTAACAAAATGAAATTCAATGTAGAGAAAAGTAAACTCCTACACTTAAATTAGAGAAGCCAAAAGTACACATACAGACTGGATAAAACCAGGCTTAATAGCAGTGACTGTGAGGGGGATCTTGGAGTCTTAGTGGACAACCAGTTACATATGAGCCAGCAGTGTTCAGCAGCAGCCAAAAAAGCCAATGCAATCCTAAATTGCATTAACAGAGGGATACAATCAAGATCAAGGGAGGTACTAATACCACTCTATAAAGCCCTAGTAAGACCACACCTAGAGTACTGCATCCAGTTTTCGTCACCACATTATAAAAAAGATTTTGAGACTCTAGAAAAAGTGCAGAGAAGAGCAACCAGGATGATTAGGGGACTGGAGACCAGGATGATTAGGGGACTGGAGACTAAAACATATGAAGATGTTTTGCAGGAACTGGGCATGGCTAGTCTAGTGAAGAGAAGGAGCAGGGGAGACATGATAGCAGTCTTCCAATATTTGAGGGGAGTGGGTCAAGCTATTTTCCAAAGCACTGAAGACCAGACAAGCAATAATGGATGGAAACTGACCAAGGAAAGATTCAACCTAAAAACAAGAAGGAACTTTCTGATAGTGAGAGCAATCAACCAATGGAACAGAAGTTGCCTTCAGAAGTTGTGGCAGCTTCATCATTTGAGACTTTGAAGAAGATATTGGACTGCCATTTGTCAGAAATGGTGTAGGGTCTCCTGCTTGAGTGAGGGGTTGGATTAGATGACCTATAAGATCCTTTTCAACTCTGTTAATGTGTTAAAGCTTCAACTGAAGTGGATGATGGGTAAATGCAACAATTTTCAGGAAACATTGCCTATTTGCCGACAGTTTTAAATAAATGAGTCAATTACTTTTTGGCATCTGAATTTGGTGGCTCCTGTAAAATTCATCTGCAGCCTAATGTTTTGTCCTGCTTGACATGCAATTATGTTACATGCTGGAGAAAAGAGACAGCATCGTTCCCTACGAAATGTGACAAGGAATTATATATACCCTCCTTTAAATATTCATCTACTTTCATAAAATCCCAGGCTCTGTCAATGCTACGACATAGAACAGTCCTTATCAGCCCTTGTAGCACTGCAAAGAAAAGCCGAGATCCTGTTTAACAAAATGTTATAAAGTAGAGGAATCATTTAATATACAAATATTATAACACATATGCTAACATTTGATGCTGTTAAAATGAATCACAATAAAACGAAGTGCAGCAAATAGATCTGCAAATAGATCTACCCTCCCAGCCTTCCGCAAAGCCACCAAGTCCTGGCTGTTCCAGCAGGCTGTGGGGAGCTGAGAAGCATCTACCTCCATAGAAATTGTGAATGTTGGTTTTGTTTTAATATGTTGTCTTTGTCTTGTTCCCCCCTTTCCCTTGTCTTTTATGAGCCGCCTGGAGTCCTCCGGGAGTGGGCGGCATACAAGACAAATAAATAAATAAATAAATAAATAAATAAAAGAATTCTAGAGCAATCTTCTCCAAAGTACTACGTTTTAGCTTTACTAACTTGTAACTCCCATCATTCTCTGGACACCAGGCAGAGGTGATATTCAGCCGGTTTGGTAGCGGAAATCGCGGCCTGACCAGCTGCCCTGGCTCTGTTGTCCTATTTGGACATGTTTTTGAGCCCGGTGCATGCGCGAAAAGCGCGCACGAGCAAAGCACATGCACAGAAGGTCGGGTTCATGCATGGAAGTGGCACGTGCACCCGCAAAGCAGTTGGACCTGCACAAAGCGAGCAGGCACACAGGGGCGCAACCAGTGGTAACAAAATGTGAAACCCACCACTGACACCATGGTCCTTGTCATGCCCCAGCATAGAACCTTTAAATACTGTTGTTGCTCTCTAGCCCCATCTAGTGGTTGGATAGGCAAATATGCCCCAACATACTATCTATATATATATATACTGTTGTTGCACTCTAGCCTCATCTAGTGGTCAGAGAGACAAATACCAAGTATATTGTTTGAAGCTGACCCCACCCCATTACCCATTAGCCCACATTCTCAAAACAAGTGCATGCTGGAAGCCAGACTCCATTTCCTTTAGCATTTGGAGAAGGCAGAAGCACAAAGAAGAATCCATTTTAATCAGTGGCACATGGTCATCCAAGACAAACCCACATCCCACGCACAGAGCATCGCTGCTGAGATTTAAATTGCTTGTATTTATTAATTGTTATGTTCAGCAGTAACTCGATACTGTCTGCCTTGTATTTGGTTCTCATTGTATTTTCCCCAGTTTCACCATGACCTGTTCTTTCAATAAAGCATATGCTCTCTTTTATTGGAGGATAGATGGACTTAGTTGCATGTCGAGCTACACACAGACTGATGTGTAGTGAAGACAGAACAGTCCTAATGGCCAGGAATGATGGGTCTTGTGGTCCAAGGCACCTAGAAAGCACAGAGTGAAGAAGGCTGGAGATATAATTGGGAGAAGGTTCCTTTCTTGAATCTTGTTTATTTTATTTAAAACTAAAACATACAACCATCAATCTGAAGTTGTTCAAATCAAGGCACCTCTCCTGAAATGGGTATTTCAAACTACTGCTGGCATAATCTTCAGCAGGCAGGCCATTTTGAGAAAAAGTACTGAAATTAGTTTAACCTCCAGTTAGAATCACGCAGAACACCAGTGACAATTTGTACGCTCTGCGTGGCTACCTAATTCCCCTTAAATATAGATTAGCAATCAACTTTGGCAGCAAAAAAGGGCTGTTTTAGCAAAGCAATTTTGCTGTTAATATTTCAAACCCAAACAAGGGCAGAAATGGATACATTAAGTCTCTGAGACATAAAAGTCACACATTTATAATCCCCCAGCCCTCTGAAATATGCCAAAAGAAATAAATTGAAATTTTTTAGCCTTGATCATTCAGTAACATTACAGTTATCACCAGATATTTCCCAGGAGGAGAAAAAAACGTTGAAATGCTGTCCAAATGGAAGAATGTTTTCTGTATAATGTAGTCCTAATTTATTATAAATCTCTTAATAAATTATTTTGAATCTCTTAATGCTAATTGCTTGATGAAGGCTACCATCTTTCTTTCATGTCTTTAAAGGAAGAATTAGGCAGAGTCTAATGGAAGAGGAAAGTAACAGTGAAAATTACATGGAACCTTCAGAGCCAGAAACAGTCTATCTTGGAATAGCAGTTGCTAAGCAAAAAAGCCTTGGTAGAAACTTTTTGTTCTCTTCATGGACATTTTATTCCACTATTTGGCTGGTCACAGGGGAAATAAGAGGCTAGATGAGAGAGACAATATTTTGGCTCTTACAAGAAACTGCATACGGGAGGGCTTAGTTTATTTGGGGTAGCAAGTGATTCCTAACACAGGTGAGTTTCACACAATTTTATCACCGGTTCACTGCACACCGAAAATGTGAGCGCCTTCCACGCATGTGCTTTGCTCATGAACGTGGCTTAGAAAATGTGGCTAAACAGAACAGCATAGCACCAGGGTGGGGGGGGGGGGAAACCTGCAGGTCACCACTACCGGTTCGCCTGAACCGGTCCGAACCGGCTGAATCCCACCACTGATTCTTAATAAGAAAGGAAGAACATTAGCAGGGTACAAGTATTTTCCCAGCCTCTGGAGAGAATTAGCAGATATATCCAGCCACCTGTCCAATGACTCTTCAGATCTATCTGTAACAGGATCCAATTTATGTCGGTAACTGGTACCAAAGGTTTAAGTCTTCCAAACTTTTGGACTCTTGCTGGAGTCCATCCTCAGAGAATTTCTCTCTCTGGACTGTGTACACTAGACTGTTCTGTGTTTTTTTTTAAAAAATTTTTTTTTAATTTTCAAAACAAACACAACATCCTTCTTTACATGCTGTAGAAAGTGTATCAGTTGGTTACAAAAAGACTTTCGTGCATCTCTTCCACAGTCAACAAACATAATTCATATTAACTCAAGTATTTTAAGTCAGATATTTATACATGTCACCATCATCGTATCTCCATTTTCATTTGACTATAATTGTTTAAACGTCCTTCATCATAAAATATACCAAGATTTAATTCATAACCACATACTGGCCTTTCATTTACTGTTTCTAAAATCCTCCACTAACACTGAATCCTTATGTCCTATTCTAGCTAAACATCCATAATATTTAATAACAAAATTTTCTAGTCCTCCTTTCCAAATCACTGTTTACAATCTACATCCAGTTTCCTTATGTTATACTCATATCTATATATACATCGTTATCCTTATCCCTCCTTTATTTAGCTACATATATCCTGTATCATAACATTTCCCCCCTAATAATCAAAACTTTAACCGTATCTAACTTAGTTCTTTTTATTAATCTTTATATATAATCCAAAGGGATTTCTAATCTTCCTTTCATGGGTACCATTCAATATTCATATCCAATTATTACCCATCATGACACTCTGTGTGTAGTATTTTTGTGGTGCCACCCACAAGTAGGCACCACGCAAGTACTATGCATAGAACAGCTCAGTGTACACAGTCTGAAAAAAGATAAGTTCCCTGAGGATGGGCTCCAGCATGAGTGCAAAAGCTTGGGAGACTAAACCCCTGGTCCTGGTGACCCACTCAGATTGGATCCGGCAACATTATCCTGGGACGCGTAACTTTTGCCTGTCTTGTACTTTTGGCTCCCAAAGAAGAGAAACCAACTGGCACATTTGTACGAGAAAGAGACGTGCCTAGAAGAGTCATAGCTAGCAGCAGGCAAATGCAAGGCCAAGACTGGGATGCCTAGTGCTCCCTCCCCTGCAGCTGTGGATGCTAGATTAAGGCAATCTTTTCCAAGGTGGCTTCATTTCCTCCCAAAAATATTCCTAAGAGGGTGGGGGGAGGGGGAGGGAAACCCATAGCAACTGATCCATGTCTTTCTTTAAAGGGAAAGAGTACAAATGTCTCACACAGAAGGCGTTAATCCCCCAGAAGTCGACACAGAGGCGTAAGAGGAGCTGCATCAAACAGCTTCAGGAGATCCTTCCTGAGAAGCCCCAAATATACTTGTTCAAAAAAAAATTTCCTGGCATCTGCTTCATCTGGCAAAAATGTATTCCAAAAGTTAAGTGTTAGATTTGTTGTCTCCTGGGTCATCTGTGAGTAATCAACTGGCAAGTTACTGTGCAACTGTGGCTTTGATCAGGACCTACGTTATTAATTTTCCAGCCATTTCATCGCCCCCTGGGCTATAAATTAGGGATAATTTCCCTTCCTTTCAACCACACTGCTCTCTATCACATCTACCTGCTAGAGCTCCCTGCTGCTTAATGGGGTTTCTTGGCTAGGAGAGGCATTGGCTGCTTCTCCTTTGCTACAAAGCCAAAGTAAGGGTAAGACAACAAGGGTTTGACTTGAAGGGAGCCGAGGGAGATTTGCAGTCTTTCCACGTTCAGCTGGTCCTCTTAAAAAAACAGAGAACACTTTAATGGCACAGCATGAAGAAGAAAGGGCCAAGAGGCACTGCTGAGTGACTCATATTTTTGTCACTGTCTGTCACACACACACACACTTCTTTTCCAAGGCTGCCCTCTGCGCTCTTCTCTCTTAAATCCCATCATTTTCTATTCTTGATGGAAATAGTTTTTTCTTCTATCTGAAGGAAACCATTACTAACGGCTACCAATTATGGTTCTGCTTTTACTAGGGCAACTTTGTGCACAGGCTCAATGAAATTAAATGCCAAGTACCCATCTATCTGGTTTAATGTTCCTCTGTTTCTCACAGCTAGCCAGGTGTATCTGGGACAGCCTAGAAAGATTTTGGGGCAGTTTTTAATATTTACAGATAGCCTGGATGTAGAGGCCCTCTCTTGATTAGTGCAACAAATTTTGTAGGGGAATTATCCTTGAAAAATGTCTAAAAGTTGCAAAGAGGGCAAACTTTATTTATTCTTTTTAACAATGTTAACTGAGTTATGTATATGGCAATAGATCTTTGTTTGATTCCAAGAATATCTGAAACAATATTTCTGGCAGAGTGCTCAGAGGACGTGCAGACCAACTGGCAAATGTTTTCACCGACATCTTCAACATCTCTCTGAGCACCACTGTTGTCCCAAAGTGCTTCAAGACAACGACCATCATCCCCGTGCTGAAGAAACCATCAGCCTCAATGACTACGTCCCATTGCACTTACTCCCATCATCATGAAGTGCTTCGAGAGGCTCGTCATGAGGCACATAAAGACCCCGTTGCCCGTAACATTGGATCCACTGCAGTTTGCATACCGCTTGAATCGCTCCACCGATGACGCCATCTCCACTACACTCCATCTAGCCCTCACTCACCTAGAAAACAAAGACTCATACGTATGAATGCTGTTCATAGACTTTAGTTCAGCATTCAACACTATCATTCCCCAACATCTGGTGGGCAAGCTGACCCTGTTGGGCCTGAACACCTCCCTCTGTAACTGGATCCTGGACTTTTTGACTGGAAGACCTCAGATAGTCCGGATTGCGAACAACACTTCTAATACAATCATACTGAGCACTGGAGCCCCTCGGGGTTGTGTGCTCAGTCCTCTGCTGTTCACCCTGCTGACGCACGACTGTGTAGCAATGCACAATTCGAATCACATCATAAAGTTCGCTGATGACACGACCGTGGTGGGTCTTATCAGCAAGAACGATGAGACAGCATACAGAGAGGAGGTGGAGAAGTTAACAAACTGGTGTAAAGCCAACAACCTGTCTTTGAATGTAGACAAAACAAAAGAGATGGTTGTTAACTTCAGGAGGACACAACACGACAGCTCCCCGCTGAACAATCTATGGCTCCTCCGTGGAGATTGTAGAGAGCACCAAAATCCTTGGTGTTCGCCTGGCGGAGAATCTCACCTGGTCCCTCAACACCTGTTCCATAACAAGGAAGGCCCAGCAGCATCTTTACTTTCTTAGGAAACTGAGGAAGGCATAGCTTCCACCACACATCCTCACAACCATCTACATAGGGACCATCAAGAGCACCCTGAGCAGCTGCATCATCACTTGAGAGAGCCGAGGTGGCACAGTGGTTAAATGCAGCACTGCAGGCTACTTCAGCTGACTGCAGTTCTGCAGTTCGGCTATTCAAATCTCACCGGCTCAGGGTTGACTCAGCCTTCCATCCTTCCGAGGTGGGTAAAATGAGGACCTGGATTGTTGGGGGCAATATGCTGACTCTGTAAACCGCTTAGAGAGGGCTGAAAGCCCTATGAAGTGGTATATAAGTTTAACTGCTATTGCTATTGCTACTTGGTTTGGGAATTGCACCGTTTCGGATCGCAAGACCCTACAGTGAATAGTGAGGACGGCAGAGATCATCGGGGTTGTTCTTCCCTCTGTCATGGACATATACACCACACATTGCATTCATAAAGCTAGAAACATTGTGGCTGACCACGCACACCCCTCATACACGCTCTTTACTCTCCTGCCATCTGGAAAAAGGTACAGAAGCATTCAGGTCCACACAAACAGACTGTGTAACAGTTTCTTTCCACAAGCCATCAGACTCCTCAACGCAAAGAAACTGGAACCATAAATACTTGTGTATTTAGCTTGTGTATTTTTTCTCTTTTTAAGTTCTTAGATTTAGACCTATATGTAGCTCTTTGTCCTGCTTTTTATTTTTTTATTTTTTATCTATGTTGTCTGATGTAGCACCTTGGTCCTATGGAAACGTTTCATTTCACTGTGTACTGTACTGTACATTGTTGAAATGACAATAAAACTTGACTTGACTTAGCAATAGCAATAGACTTATATACCGCTTCATAAGGCTTTCAGCCCTCTCTAAGCGGTTTACAGAGTCAGCATATCGCCCCCACAGTCTGGGTCCTCATTTCACCCACCTCGGAAGGATGGAAGGCTGAGTCAACCTTGAGCCGGTGAGATTAGAACCGCTGAACTGCAGATAACAGTCAGCTGAAGTGGCCTGCAGTACTGCACCCTAACCACTGCGTCACCTCGGCTCTTGTACAGGAAATGCATTGACCAAATCCTTACCAGGAAGGATTTGATTTTTGGAATTTGGAGCTATATTATCATTCTTACTTACTGTCAAGTATTAAATATTAGAAGTCAACAAATGGTGTTAGTTTTTTCAATTTGAGCAACTTTGGAATATACATATATAGCAGTGGTGATATTTTTTTTACTACCAGTTCTGTGGGCATGGCTTGGTAAGCATGGCAGGGGAAGGATACTGCAAAATCTCCATTCCAACCCCACTCTGGGGCCAGCCAGAGGTGGTATTTGCCGGTTCTCCGAACTACTCAAAATTTCCGCTACCGGTTCTCTATTCTTTTAGACAAGCCCAGGACAGTTCACAAGCTGAGGTTAAAAAAATTAAAAATGGTGGCTGCGCAATAGTGTAGTGCTCATAAAAAAACAAAACAAAGGGAGCTTTTGTCCCACTTTTGCAACTGCCATCTTGATATTATTATTATTATTTTTCCCACACCTCGCAGACTCTCCTGGATATGCACTAAGAATTTATATTTTGTTGTTATTGAACTTTTTGCATTCTGGTTTGATTACTTTCCCCTTTCCCTATACTTTTTATTACTGTTTAATGTCTTCAATATTTTTCATTTTAATGTTTAATCACAGAGAGGAGCAAATATTCTATCAACGTTCCATTACAACCAACACTAGTTGTGAAAAGGATAACAGTTACATCCAAAACATGTCAAAAACAACCAACAGATAATTGCAATGACACTATTTCACCCTACAAAAAACAACCAAAACCCTCTGAAACATCTAAACTTAACCAAAAGACCCAGAAACCCATGAAGAAAAAAAAAAACAAAAGTTATCTGCAACATACAGGAGATAACATACAGGACAAGAAGGCACTATATATGGCAGAGGGCAAAAGACTAGGAGAATGTATCCATGAACACTGGCTAGCAATCAGAGAGATACAATAAAAACTGAATTTGACGACACATGGAAAGATTCAATCATTGTTTCAATTAGAAAGTGTGAGCCACCTAGACCAAGCCAAAACTAAAAACATTAGGGAATTCCTAAAATCTTGGCATTCAGACAAATGAGCAATCAACAGACCATTAAGATAAACTATATCTACATATTATCTTAGCCATGGTGGTGCAGTGGTTAGAGTGCAGTACTGCAGGCTACTTCTGCTGACTGCCGGCTATCTACAATTCGGCAGTTCGAATCTCACCAGGCTCAAGGTTGACTCACCCTTCCATCCTTCCGAGGTGGATAAAATGAGGAACCAGATTGTTGGGGACAATAGGCTGACTCTGTAAACCCCTTAGAGCGGGCTGTAAAACACTATGAAGCAGTATATAAGTCTAAGGGCTATTGCTAAAGGAGACCCCCCCAAAAAAAAACCTTAGAAGGAAACAAAAAGACAGAACACATCCTCTCTCGCAGCCAATATCCAGTTTAGGAGGGATTAACATCAGACAAATAATGCCCTAATCAAGGAACTATCATTATCAAGAAGAAAATCACACCCCCAACAAAATTATCTGGGCAAACTAGTGTACAGGTAGTCCTTGAATTGCAACTGTAATGGGAATTTGCCCACCATGATTGTAAGTCATCGCGATTGTAAATCAGGTCACCCATGTGACTGATCCAATTTTATGACCTTTTTTTGAGATGGTCATTAAATGAACAGCATGGTTATAAAGCAAATGCCGCATTCATTGAGTGAATGCCAAGGATTTGCCATAGTCCAGTTTTGCTAAAAATCAGAAGTAAATGCCAGCTTTCAGGAAAAAGTCATGTGATCATGGCAGGGGGGGAGCCATTGAAATTTTAAAACATAAGTACCCCCAGGAGATTCATTATAACTTCAAATGGTTGCTAAGCAACAGGTCATAAATCAAAAATTATCTGTATATAAACAGGGAGCAAACCCCACACTCACTCACACTGATGATGTTACCTAGTTGAGTAATGAAATGTTTACAAGGAAGCAATGAAGCTCAGTTGGTGGAGGGTCTACATTATTTTTGACTTACCGTATTTTTTGGAGTATAAGACGCACCGGAGTATAAGACCCACCAAGATTTTGATGAGGCAATTTTTTAAAAAAAGGTTTTGCACTCTGCAGACCTCCCCAAAATGGACCATTTTTCATGAAAACGGGCCTGTTTTTTGTCAAAAAAAAAGGGGGGACATGAATAGCCTTTAGGAGGCTTATAGAGTGCTCTTGGGGGCTTGTGGGGCAAAAATGGCCCATTTTTTGTGAAACTGGGCCCATTTTTTGTAAAAAAAATAAATAAAAGGCATGCATAGCCTTTAGGAGGCTTATAGAGTGCTCCTGGGGGTTGGGGGGGGGAAACAAGCAAAAAACGGCCCATTTTTTGCTCATTTCTGCCCTCCCTAGCCCCCAGGAGCACTCTGGAAGCCTCCTAAAGGCTATGCATGGCCATTTTGGTGAAGGGGCGGGGTTTTGGGAAGCCAAAAATGCTGTATTCAATGTATAAAACTCATCCTGGTTTTCAGCCTCTTTTTTGAGCGAAAAAGGTGCGTCCTATATTTCGAAAAATACGGTATATGCTAACTTGAGTCATTCTGAATGGGCAATCTACAAATGTGATAAACAAGGGATATATTGCACTGGGAAAGGAAAGAAAGGCAAAATAGCATTCCAAAACTGGACTGATGGATGGAAGGAAGAGATATTTGGGCAAGAAAGAAAAGCAAAGAGCTTTTTCTAGGCATTAGAAAAAGCATTAAAGTCATTGGGCATGCAAGGCCTCTCAAAACAAGGGCTAATCTTCAAAAGCAGTTTGCTTTTTAGGAGTTGCCTGCAGTCATCTGTACCATCTGTTTTCAACAACTATATTTATCAGCCAATTCACAGGTGGCTAAGTTATATGGGGGTGGGTGGGTGACTTTGTCCTTTCTATCCAACAAATATTATATTTTGTATTTTAAGTCAGAGCCAAGGAAGGTTTTCCAAATTCTTAATTAGCTGGCTTTAAGTCTGCCGGTTCAGATGCTGTGCTAAAATTTTCCATATTTTCAATGACAACAAGCAGTTCTTTCAGTTAGGATTTAATTTCCATTTTCCCTAACCTTCAAGTCAGCCTCCACCAATGTGTTTATCTGAATGACTTCATGGACACATCCATGTTATTTTTCCTGGCAACGGTCATAGAATTATGGAGTTGGAAGGGGCCACACAAGGATCCAATAAGCAGAATGCAGGAAAAGCAGCTCAACCAGTCTCTTCATTAAATGCTCCAGGTCTAAGACCCACATCTTCCATAAGTAGACTGCTGCGCAGATCTCATTTAAATAAGCCCCTTCTTGTAGTTGTATTTTATGCTCATTATTCCTGATCCCAGTTTCTGTGGAAATAGAATAGTGTCCCTGACAGGGGTGGAAACAACTTACCTTTGCTATCGGTTCGCAAATGTGAGTAAGCACAGAGCATCAAAAATGGCGTGGCACGACAAAACCGCGGTCCACTAAAGCGCGTCCGATTAAAGCGCGTACCTGACGTCATCAGCAGCGCGACAAATACGACCGCGGAGAAAAAAGGGCGCTTTAAAAAGCGCTTTTAAAGCAAGCCAATTCACGTAAAGGTAAGGGTTAGGTTTAGGATTAGGGTTAGGGTTAGGTTAAGGGTTAGGTTTAGGGTTAGGCTTAGGGTTAGGTTAAGGGTTAGGTTTAGGGTTAGGTTTAGGGTTAGGTTTGGGGGGGTTAGGTTTAGATTTATGCGTTAATTTTAACTTTACCGCTCACAGCGTGCTGCTTTCGTCGCGGTGTGATGACGTCACGTACGCGCTTTCGTCGAGCGTGCTTTAGTCTACCGCGGTTTTGTGGTGGAACCCAAAAATGGACGTTATGACATCTGGGTGGGTGGGCGGAGCCTGCTACTGAGCGCGCCTGCAAAGGTAAGTAGAACAGCGAGGGAGAGATCCGCTGTGCCACGCGATTTAGATTAGCTAGAAAGCAGGAAATCCTGCTTTCTAGTTAATATAAATCGCGCATCACGGCTGATCATGGTTCGCCCAAACCGGTAGCATTTTTTTTACTACCGGTTTGGGCAAACTGGTAGCATTTTTTACTACCGCTTCGGTCAATCCGGTCCGAACCGGTAGCATTTCACCTCTGGTCCCTGACCTTTTTCCCTATGGCCGTGGCATCCTTTTTTTGTACCAAACATGGATTCATATTTCCCTCAGTCTTCTTTCCTCCGAACAAAACAAAATGAGCATCCCCTCGTCCCTCATGTATCATCTGTTACCCTCCTCTGAATCAGTCTTAGCAATTAGAGATTGAATGGACATGCTCAGGAAGTGTTCATGACAGCAATATGGAAATTGCTTGCCAAGATTATCTTCTGGGATGTGTTTTTGACTTCACGGTCTCACCTACCACCTTGAATTTCCTGGAATCTTCCCTCCTTTATCTGATCCTGTTTAGTCCCCACCCCTCCGAATGAGCCTGGGTTGTCTAGGAGCTACCACCGATTGCAACCATGTCACGTAGGGAATCTCTGAGGTTTGAAATACCTTTAAATCCCACCCTGAGCTTTTGTTCTTGAGAATTAAGTCTACATGGCAACTGGGCTGAGGGCAATGGAAAATAGCACTTTCATTTGCATGAACAATAGCACTTTTCCCCCCTAAGCCTAATTGCCATGTGAGAACAAATGTGGTGATTGCTGGGAAAACGAAGCTTAATCTACATTCCACGCTTATTGATTTCCCCCAGATCAACCTGCGAAGGGTGAGGAAGTTTCCATTACGGCTTATGGAATCCTCCCCCCACCCCCGACATCTTCTAATATAATTGCTTGGAGGGTGTTAAAGGGAAGCCTGCAGTAGGAGAGGGGGGAAAGGAGAAAATGAGTAGGTGTTTCTTGTATTGTAGGAAAGACTGGCAAAAACACAGCGAGAGGTCAGAAAATTAACGAATGAAGTGCAAGTAGCAATAGCAATAGTACTTAGACTTATATACCGCTTCACGGTACTTTACAGCCCTCTCTAAGTGGTTTACAGAGTGATCCTATTGCCCCCAACCATCTGGGGCCTCATTTTACCCACTTCGGAAGGATGGAAGGCTGAGTCAACCTTGAGCTGGTGAGAATTGAACTGCCAAATTGCTGGCAGCTGGCAGTGGGCAGAAGTAGCCTGCAGTACTGCCCTCTAACCACTGCGCCACAAGCAGGTGTATTGTGATAATAGAATGGCATGCCATGGCATAGCATAGCACTGCACAGCACAGCATCGCAGGGAATAGAATATAATGTGGAAGGGACCTTGGAAGTCTTCTAGTCCAGCCCCCTGCTCATGCTGGAGACCTTATGCCATTTCAGACAAGTGACTGTCCAGTCTCTTCTGAAAAACCTCCAGTGATAAATGTTTTCATCAAAAAAATTCAAGATGGATATACAATTAATGCACACTGTAAGTGCAGGAACAGATCAACACTTCTACCTTTTACCTTAATATTGGACCCGAGGACCAGATAATATATCATCAATGTCCAGTGAAACCCTAAACCTGACAAGCAGAGAAAACCAAAGGAAAAATGTTTCTGCAAAAATGAATAATTAACGGAACAACATACAACGATGGTCTCTGGCTTAGGGGGAAAAAAAGATTTAAAAAAATGTGGAGACACTTCCTGGTAACCATAGAACTGGCACCCAGGGTGGTTTTACTAATGAAAGCCAGATGCCAAGGGCAGAGGTTAGGTCACCAGGCTCTTTGGCTCTTGGCACCAAGGTTAAGCTGGAGAACATTGATGTTGGAAGCAATATTAAAAATCCTGGAACACTGGTACCTGCAGGCCATGTAAACAGTCCCAATCCAGACAAGCAAGCCGTGTAACAAAGATCAACTCTGTTTCCAAAATCTAACCAGGTAATGCTATACCAACTGCTCCATTTTCTGATATTATTCAAAGAAAGTTCTGGGGCAAGTCCACATCGTAATCTACAGAGGGTCAAATAACCAGTTTTTATGTACAAGTGAAACTGATTTAAACAACATGATTGACCAGGTCAATTAAAGACTGAGGGACTTCACTGAGTCAGCTTTAATCTCAGGTCTATGCAGGGGTGGGATTCAGCCGGTTATGAGTGGTTTGGGCGAACTGGATGCTCATTTTACATCTTGTTCACCAAACTGGTCGTTGCAAGGACTGGCTGGCCCCACCCACCCCACCTCGCCCCTCCCAGCAGTCTCCATGTGGCCCATTTTGGATGCTAGGTAAGTAGGTAAGTGCCAGGCCCGTGCAGAGGCCCTGGGAGTGACAAACAGAAGGCCTGGAAGTCTGGAAACAGGCTCATTTCCAACCTCTGGAGGACCTCCATAGCTTTGGGGAGACCATTTCCCTCCTCTTGGAGGCTTGAGGAAAGCCTCCGGAGCCTAGGGAAGGCAAACACACACACACACTGCCATGGTTCAGGAGGCAGAGTAGGCCACACCCACCATGGCCACGGTCACCCAGCAACCAGGCAGAGAACCGGTTGCAAAAATCTTTGAATGTGTAAGCGGTGGTGGATTGGAAGGAGGGGTGGCTCAACAATCTGTCTTGTTTGGTTAGTTTAGGATCAAATGTATTATTGAAAACTGGATGCAAACCTACACAGTATGTAGAGCACACACTCAACGACCCAAAAGAAAAATGTAACATTCAGAAACCACTAAAGAAAATGTAACCCTACTGCTTGACCTCACAGTGGTATTCACTTGGCAAAGAGTAATTTTGAAGAGATGAAGTATGAAACTTCAGAGCTGCAAATTATCAAGAAATCCACGTCTATCAGTAGTAAAGGAATTGCATTGTCTGGTGTCTTCTAGGTAGATGAATGCTTTTACAGTACTCCCTCCACAATCCTGCTAGAGGCGACTAGAACTTTTCCAGTACAAATGTGGGGAACCAAATGGAGAGCAAATTGCATGACACAAATGGAAGCCAATAAAAATAACATTTTATTATCCTCCGGGCCTATTTTGTCCAGAATGCTATATCCAGAATACCATCTATCACTTTTGATTGGGATACTTGGCTTCCAGAAAAGTACTTAGACAGGTGGGAAGTCCAACAGTGGAATAATATATTTTGGAATTCCCCACAATGGTTCATTGTACAGTTTTGCACATTCCCCAAATTTAGCAATTTTTATGATCACGTTCTTTGCATTCTCATGGACTGCTGTGGCCTAGAGGTGGAGCTCTCGCCTCACAATCAGGAGGTTGTGAGTTCGATCCTAGGTAGAGGCAGATGTAGGGTATCCTGCTTGGGCAGGGGGTTGGACTAGATGACCCGCAAGGTCCCTTCCATCCCTGTTAATCTGTTTACATAAACATTCTGTATTTACAATTTAAAGTGATTGATCTGCTATATTTTGCACTTCTGTTCCTTTTCCATCACCCCCAAGTATAAGAAGCACATTTTCCCCCTAAAAGAGAGTGAAAATTTCGGTGCGTCTTATAGACCCACCCACCTTCCCCGTGGCCTCTGCCTCCCAGCCATTTACCTCCTTGCAGCAAATGGGGCTTGAAAAGCTGCAATAGGCTATAGCAATCCCTGCAGGAGCCTGAAACAGCTGATGATTGTCCTAGGGTCATATAATCGCCTTGTGTGACCTTTTGACAAAATATAAAATTTTTAATCAAGCCCCCCCCTCCCCCCCATCAATGGTGTCCCTCTTTACCAATCTGAAAATCTGGTCACCTTATGTATAATGACACAACAATGTTAATGTGATGATTGTAAGATGTTATAGAGGAAAAAAAAAACAATAAAATTTTGATCAACGAGGGGTGTATGTGTGTTGTATTAATGTCAGCAGTATTGCAACACAAGACCTGCCCTTTCCTGTTGTATCTCATCTCTCTGTTTTGCACACAAAGAAAATGAAGAGCCTGGGATATATTGTGGGGAATACTGAACAGTATTCCACTCCGCAAGTCTAAAGATCCATTCTTCTCTTGACTGACCCATCCCAACTACTGTGAAACCCATCAGAGCTACCCCGCACTCCTTTGAGCTAGTAAATGAGGCAGCATCAAATTCAGCTTCCTGCAGGCACCCCATCTACACATCTTGTCCAGTGGTGGGTTTCAAATTTTTTTAGAACCTCTTCTGTATGTGTGGCCTGCTTTGTGGGAGTGGCTTGCCGGCCATGTGACTGGGTGGGCATGGCCAACTTGTAAAATGCGGTGACACTCACTTAACAATGCTCTTGCTTAGCAACCAAAATGTTGGCTCAGAAACTCTGGCATTTGAAGCACACAACTTTTAAAGCTGTCACGTTACAAGACCCTCGCACCCCTAACCCTTTAGAAAAAAAACCCAGGGGTGTTCAAACTTGACAGCTTTAAGACTTGTGGACTTCAACTCCCAGAATTCCTCCTCTCGCTCTTCATCTTGATGATGTGCGGACGGGCGGGGGGGGGAGGGAGCTGGAACCGGTTCTAAACGGCACTGTAGATTTGTGGAACCTCTTTTATAGAAGAGGTTAGAACTGGCAGAAACCCACCCCTGATCCTGTCCCATCGTCCCTCTCAATGCTTGTTTTAATAAAGAGGAAGAAAATGTATTCAAAGCAGAGTCGTTGGCTGACTGGGACTCCTGAACTCCAAGGCCATAGCACTTGACCATCGTGGGTGGGGAAGAAGCGCAGAGGAACCAAGAGATAGGAATTGGTTGGAATGCAGAGTAACAAAATTGGAAGAGTTTTGGAGATTTTCTACTCTAGCCCCCTGCTTAAGCAGGAGACCCTATACCATTCTATACAAATGGTTGTCCAAACGCTTCTTAAAAACCTCTAGTGATGGAGCACCAGAGGTGGGTTCCTACCAGTTCGCACCTATTCGGTAGAACCGGTTCGTCAAATCTACCGAACCGGTTAGAAGAGGTTCCACCAGTGGACCCGGAAAGCAGGCCACACCTACAGAAGAGGTTCCAAAATTTTTTGAAACCCACCACTGGTCCTTGATTATTCTACACTATCATGCTCATATTTATAAAACTCAGTGCCTCTGTGAAAGGTAAGAATGACTACTGCGTTTGTGGTGCAATCAGAACATTGCGTGTGTTGAAGTTGTTTTAACGCAAACCAAAGATGCATTTTAAAAAACAAGTTTACATCATATTCTTATGCATGCCAGTGCTGTGTGTGAGGTAATTTAAGGTGGTTCTGACAAGTGTCGTCAGCATCTTCATATCTGGTCACATGGGCAGCAAGCGACTCCCATCCGGTCACATGGGCAGCAAGCCACTCCCACAAAGGAGGCCACACCCACAGAGTAGGTTCAAACAATTTTTGAAACCCACCACTGTGGAGCACCCACAATTTCTGGAGGCAAGTTGTTCCACTGGTTAATTGTTCTGTCAGGAAATGTCTCCTTAGTTCTAGGTTAGATCTTTCTTTGATAAGCTTCCATCGGTTACTTCTGGCCTGCCCTCAGGTGCTTTGGAGAATAGATTGGTTCCCTTTTCTCTGTGACAGTCCCTCAAATATTGGAAGACTGCTATCATGTCACCCCTAGTCCTTCTCTTCCCTGGATATATACAGTTCCCACAACCATTCGTGGTACATTTTAGCCTCCGGTCCACTAATCATCTTTCTTGCTCTTCTCTGCAGTGTTTCTGGAATCTCAGCATCTTTTTTGTATCACAGTGACAAAAACTGAACGCAACATTCCAATTGTGGTCTTGCCATCACAGTAAAAAGCAGTACTGGCATGTCATACGATCTCGATACTATCCCTTTGTTGATGCAGCCTAGGACTGCATCAGGAGTTCCAGCCAATAGGGAACTAGCTCATCCCTGGTCCTCAAATTGGTCCAGCATCTCATACCTCAAGCAGAATTTTCTATAATTTGAAATGTTGGATAGTCAAGTCTGAAGAAAATTGGCTAAAGTGCTGTGAGATATTTTGACATAGGGACACGCAGCAGAAAGCCTCCTGGGAAAGGACCCCCACATTCAAAAAAGGTTACCCCCCCCCCCCCGTTTTCTTTATTCTTTGGAGGAAGCAAAATCCAAGTATTAAAAATGCCCTACTGGTGATTGATAGATCATCTCTCCCCCGCCCCCCTGCTGTTCAGTTCTATCAATAATTTAAAAGATGACTCCTGGGCCTTCTTAAAATTCATTCATTCAAGATTAATAAATGTGTTTCCTAAAAGACATTTAGCTAATCAGATAATGTTAGGAAAATACTGTGAAATATGGGCACCTGGTGGGGGGCTGCTGCCACATCTACTCATCTGTACACTTATTGAATATTCTAAATTGTATACATTGTTCCATATTTTAAAAGGTAAATAAACTGTAGCCCTTCTGAGTATTTTGGCAATCAGATAAGGATAGCAATAGAAATAGCATTTAGACTTATATACCACTTCATAGTGCTTTTTACAGCCCTCTCTAAGCGATTTACAGAATCAACCTATTGCCCCCAACAATTTGGGTCGTCATTTTACCCACCTGGGAAGGATGGAAGGCTAGGAAAGGGTCAGATTTGAACTGCCGAACTGCAGCTAGCAGTCAGCTGAAATAGCCTGCAGTACTGCACTCTCACCACTGCGCCACCTCAGCTCTGGTTGGTTTTTGAGAACAAGAAGACTAAATTTATCATCACGATCATCATTTTTTTAAAAAAAATCATACTGTATCCCTCTCAAGTGGTAACCAAAATCTTTTTTCTTGCCCCTCCCCTAGACTTTTGGAAAAAACCTGAAGAGTGGGAGGCATACGGACTTACTGGGTGACTGTCAACCCTGGAAACCATCTTTTTCGTTGGAGCTTCAAGGCTGCTACATTTCGTGCCTGGGAACATGGGAGGGGGGATATCAAGAAGTGGTGGAGGATTAGCCATAATAACATTCCTTTCTCTGGGAGTCA
The DNA here is from genome assembly GCF_009769535.1 of Thamnophis elegans. Classification (NCBI taxonomy): domain Eukaryota; kingdom Metazoa; phylum Chordata; class Lepidosauria; order Squamata; family Natricidae; genus Thamnophis; species Thamnophis elegans. The sequence continues at coordinate 166,671,249 of NC_045541.1, forward strand.
AGGGCATTCAGCCTGTACCTGGATGGGAGTGACTGGGGGTTGTCTCCAGTTGGGATGGTGAATTGATTGGACCATGTGATGGACATGAGGGTGCTGGGCAGGGGCTTGGACTTTCTTTTGGGTGGGGAAAACCCAGAACTCTCAGATTCGGAGTTTTCCCCGATGTGCCAATATGACATCTCTAATAAAATGGAACTTTGAGGAACTTCAAGCCTCGGAGTCTTCTTTCGTTGGGGGTGTTACTTGGAACCCTGACAGTGACGATCACTGCCAGACTATCATCCTGAGCAGGCAAAATACACATGCAAAAAGCAAATGCAAAAAGAGGAAACTCACTCTTTGAGCCCAAGTCAGAAAAACCCCAAAATTACCTGTCAGAAGGTAAAGGCAGATGTCAGTACAATCCCAATTAGATCAATGTAGCAACAAAGACAGGCTGGGCTGGGATCTTGAGGGAGCAAACCTATTTTCTCAGATAGGATTTGGCTTTGACCCTGGGAGAGGATATAATAGCAATTTTTCCAACACCATAATATATCATCACTGAGGATCGGCTGCCCTTTGGATGGTATGCTCCCGGAGAAGATTTGGCACAGTCTGCTGGGAGAATAGAACTCTCTCCCTATTTCTCTGAAACATTCTCTGGCCAATTCAGTGAATTTTGCACCAGCCCTAAATGCCTCATAGAAGGAGGTTGAAGCTCTTCTCTCTCATTCCACAATTCAGGATATTACAATTAAGTTATAGGAAGGTCTCTGTAAAAGCGAAGATTTCGAATGAGATCATAATGGAACCGGCACTTGGAAATGAAGGGAAATAATGCTAGCACTATTAAACCCCGCCATGCACAGCCCAAGAGTTAGCACTGATTCCGTGGCCTGCATGTTCCTGAAAGGTATGACTTGCGTTTGAGAGAGAACTTTCACCTGGCTACAGTCAGGGCTGGCGAAGGTTTCTCTCTGAGCTTGGTTGTTTTGTTTTCATTACCTGGTTTAGGTAGTATCAGAGGTGGTATTCAGCCGTTTTGGACCGGTTCTAGCGAACTGGTAGCAGAAATTTTGAGTAGTTCAGAGAACCGGCAAATACCACCTCTGGCTGGCCCCACCCCTGATCACTGCCTCCCAAGTCCCAGCTGAACAGCTGGTCTTTTTTTGTTGCCCTGCACAGGAGAACGGAGCTGGAAAACAGGTGAGTGGGGTGGGGAGGGAATGGGGATTTTGCAGTATTCTTCCCCTGGAGTGGGGAGGGAATGGGTTCAAGGTTCAAGGTTCATTTTATTTATATGCCGCCCTATTCCCGGCGGGACTCAGGGCGGCGCACAAACCCAAAGGAGGGGAAGGGAAACACAAGAACTACAGCAAAAAGTACAGGGAATTTAAAACAACCAACAGCCACACGATTCGAGAGGGGAAGGGAACTCAACGACCCCAGGCCTGCCGACACAGCCAGGTTTTAACGGCTTTTCGGAAGGCCTGGAGAGAGGTGAGGGTCCGAATCTCTGCGGAGAGTTTGTTCCAAAGGGCCGGAGCCACCACAGAGAAGGCCCTCCCCCGGGTAGTAGCCAGATGACATTGGCTAGTAGATGGAACCCGGAGGAGGCCTAATCTGTGTGATCTAATGGGTGTTTGGGAGGTAATTGGCAGCAGGCGGTCTCTCAAGTACCCAGGTCAAATGGGGATTTTGCAGTATCCTTCCCCTGTCCACCAAGCCACGCCACACCCACCATGCCACGCCCACAGAACCAGTAGTAAAAAAAAATTAATCGTATCACTGGGTAGCATCATCAGTGAACTGCAAGGAAACAACTAACCAAGGATCCCTCGTTTCAACCCTGAGCTACTAATAGTCTCTTTTATAGATCTCTGCCTGCCTGGGACTTTGGAGGGTTGCTGCCAGCTCAAAGTGGACAGCCTGCCCAATTGACCTGGATCTATCTCTCAGCACAAAGCATTTCCATGTATTTAGGATGCTGCTTCAGTGCTAAAACACGTGCTTCATGGTTGTCTGCATTCATACAACATACTAAACACAGTCGTGAAATTAATCAGTTTTCGGGATTTCCCCAACACTGTGAATTCTAAACTAAAGTAACAGGCTGGAGTTGCCCAAAACACTAACCCAACCCACCTTTCCAAATATCCTTACGGGTAGGGCCAGTAAAGGAGTTGGCAAGTTCACTTTTTCCAAATAAAATACGTAAATTTAGAATGCTGTATCAATGGCTTTGTTAAATCTTCATTTGATCTGATTGCATTTTATAATTAGTTAAAGGTAAAGGTTCGCCTCGCACATATATGCTAGTCATTCCCAACTCTAGGGGGTGGCGCCTATCTCTGTTTCAAAGCCAAAGTGCCAGCTCTGTCCGAAGACGTCTCCGTGGTCATGTGGCTGGCATGACTAAACACCAAAGGCGCATGGAACACTGTTACCTTCCCACCAAAGGTGGTTCTTATTTTTCTACTTGCATTTTTTATGTGCTTTCGAACTGCTAGGTTGGCAGAATCTGGGACAAGCAACAGGAGCTCACTCCGTTATGCGCTAGGGATTTGAACCACAAACCTGGTGACCTTTCTGATCGACAAGCTCAGTGTCTTAGCCACTGAGCCATCATGTCCCTCTTATTTTATAATTACAACCATATAAAAATATCCCCAAGTTAATAGCTGAACGCTAAGCAGTGTAGATTTTTAACACAAACCCTAAGCATTTGTTGTCAGTTGTTACCCAGCTAATTGATTGCTAGTTGATTTAATAGTAAGAGATATCAAATCTTCCGTTTGTGCCTGCTCCTTTTCTGAAAGCCAGGACCCGAGCTCACATTAAGCAGAGACCTTAAAACAAACTCTTATGAAATAGAGGTAGTCCTTGACTTACAACAGTTCACTTAGTGACTGTTTGAAGTTACAACGGCACTGAAAAAAAGTGACATGAGCATTTTCACACTTATGACCATTGCAGCATTCTCACGGTCATGTGATTTACATTCGGATGCTTGACCACTGACTCACATTTATGACGGTTGCAGTGTCCCAGAGTCACGCCACCCCCTTTTGCAACCTTCGGTCAAGCAAAGTCAATGGGCAAACCAGATTCACTTAACAACCGAGTTACCAATTTATCAACTGCAGTGATTCACTTAACAAATTTGGCAAGAAAAGTCATAAAATGGAGCATGACTCACTTAACAAATTTCTCACTTAGCAACATAAATGTTGGGCTCGATTGCAATCATAACTTGAGGATTACCTTTCTAGTATTCTTGCTGTGTTGGTTTGAAGCAGTTCCCCATTACATGTGAGGAATTGCTTGTGTTTTACAGGCTACTGGATGTGAACTTCTGCATTCTATCAAATTTGTAATGTGAAACCTTTTATTTTGATTAGATGACTCAAGATTTAGTTTAAAATTCCTGCTTCATACTTGAGAAAACTCGCATTCAGCAACCAAAAAAAGAAGGCATCCTTAGCCTTTGCGATCTGTAATCATTATTTGAGTGTCCCCAAATGATCACTACTGAAATTATACTTAGATGTGGTTTAAAATTCAGTCTAACCAGCTGTAAATAGAAGCTGCATTAAACACTCAGTGAGAAAGAAGGAAAGGTCAGCAATAGAATTTATTTTTATGATGGCTTCAATTACCGGCTCTAAAAGAATTTTTAAAAAGGTTTTTACAGTGTTTATAAAACAGTGAAATGAAATCTGTGTATGTGAAAATAATGTTTGCAACAAGCTGCAACAAACTTTCCCTTTGCTATAAAGAAGGGGGGGGGGGAATCCAGGAGAGATATTGACACACACACAAAAAATAAAGGAGAGGAGAGGAAGGGGAAACATGTGACATCTTTTGGAAAAGTGGGGGAAAGAAAGAAATAAGTTCACATTTCTAGTCTTTCTTTCTGACAAAGCTATAACGTTATCCAGCCATATTTACATATGAATTAGAGCAGGGGTTGGCAACCTTAAACACTCAAAGAGCCACAAAGGTCCTAACTGGAAGCCCCCCATGCAATTCTGGAGCCGACCGGAAGTCTGGTTCCCCAATCATAGAGTCTCCTCCTAGCACGTTCCTTTTCCTCTGTCAACTGGAAGTCTGGTTCCCCCACCATAGAGTCTCCTCCTAGCATGGTGTCCTTTTTCCTCTACCTGTCCTAACTGAAAGCCCTATCAATTGTGGAGCCAACTGGAAACCTATCCTTTCCGATAGAGTCTCCTCCTGGCATGCCATGCTCCCTCCCCCCAACCGAAAGCTCCACTCAAAATTGTGGGGCCAACCAGCAACAGGGAGCCACAGCAGAGGGATGAAAGAGCCACATGTGGCTCCGGAGCCACAGGTTGCTGACCCCTGCGTTAGAGAATACAGAATAAAAGAGTTGGAAAGGACCTTAGAGGTCTTCCAGTCCAGCCCGCTGCTCAAGCAGGAGACCCTATATACCATTTCAGATAAATGGCTGTTCAATCTCTTCTTTAAAAACCTCCAGTGAATCAGGGCACCTGGAAAAGGGACACTATCTATGTATCTTGTAATTGTAGATAATAGTAATAACAATAATCTCTCAGTGAGGCACTACCTTGTGGGGCTTGCCTGTTCTGAGGGAGATGAAATCTATGCTAGAAGTTCAGCCGTACTGGGCAGATCTCACCAGAGGAGCCAGATAAATGTAGTGAGACATAACTTATAGAAACCTACTCCTATGAGTCATTGTTTGGGTCAAAAAGGAGTGTGCTACGTGTTGGACAACCGAGCCAGCAGATGCGCAGCTACTAGAAGAAAAGTTGCTTACTGGTTGCAAATAAAAGGTAAAGGTTCCCCTCGCACACAGGTTCCCCACTCTAGGGGTCGGTGCTCATCTCTGTTTCAAAGCTGAAGAGCCTGCGCTGTCCAAAGACGTCTCCGTGGTCATGTGGCCGACATTACTAAACGCCGAAGGCTTACAGAACGCTGTTCCCTTCCCACCAAATGTGGTTCCTATTTTTCTACTTGCATTTTTAATGCTTTCGAACTGCTAGGTTGGCAGAAGCTGGGACATGTAATGGGAGCTCACTCCATTACGCGGCGCTAGGGATTTGAACTGCCAGACTGCCAACTTTTCTGATCTACAAGCTCAGTATCTTAGCCACTGAGCCACCGCGTCCCTATTTGGTTGCAAATATACAAAGACAAAACCCAAGAAATAATGATTTGCTATTACAAATCAAGTCTAAAGAGAAGAGGATATCTGAAGAGTACAGCAGTTCTGGAAAGAACAACATCCAGAATCAGAAATAGCAGGACAGAGACTAGCAAACCAACGACGATTTATAATACAAAATAAAGTATTCACAGAAGCAGAATTGAAAGAACTACAAAGATCTAGCCAGGGCAAAAAAAATCGAACCTTGCCAGAAGTTGCTCAGATAGTAGAGACAAACCAGGGGCAGTCAGCAGTAGAGGAAGGTAGCATAAATATTGGATTGTTTTCGTTCCCAAACCAGGCACCATCTCCTCTGCCTTCTCCATAAAAAGAACAAATCCTCCAACAGAAAAAAACAAGAGGAACTGAAACAAAGAACAATCGAATATTTAGAACAGCACACAACAACAGAATAAGGTTGCCTGTGTTGGAGATTGTTTCAAGTAAACAACTAGAAGAGATTTAAAAAGCTGAAGAACAAGCAAATCAAACAATATCTGATTAAAAAAATATCACCTAGAAACAAGGAAGGTTAACGAAGTATTGTGAATAATAAAACAGCAAATAACCATCATAACCAAGAAGATCAGGAAATACGAAGCTCGAATTACACGCTATAGGCAGATTTCAGTCGAATCAGAAACATTTCTATCAATCCATCCATGGGGAGAATACTTTGTCAGTCAACATCTGATAAATAAGAAACACTTCCGTTCTGGGCTCAACTATGAGACAACCCAGAGACAGTGGTGGGATTTAATTTTTTTTTACTACCGGTTCTGTGGGCGTGGCTTTGTGGGCGTGGCAGGGGAAGGATACGGCAAAATCCCCATTCCCTCTCCACTCTCAAAATTTCCGCTACCGGTTCTCCAGGCTGAATACCACCTCTGCCAGAGAAATATAACAGAAATGCAGCCTGGATAAAAGAGATACGAATAAAAAAGAAGCTGAAATGAAAGAACTTGTAACAATAACAGAAATGGTGGGGGGGAAAGGCAAGGAAGATCAAGAATTAATTGGTTGGTACCAGGTAAAGATGAAGTGCAGGATTTTTGGTTCAAATATGTGACTGGTCTACACCTACTCATTGCCAAGCAGTTTAACAAAATGTTGCAAGGAGGTGAAATTGAAGATTGGTTAATGTCTGGCAGAATCTACCTGATAATGAAAGATCTAGAAAAAGGGACAGCACCAGGAAACTGCAGATCAATTACCTCCTATCCAACAATTTTCAAATTGTTAACAAGCATGGTAGCTGATGCATTCCAACAGCATCTATTGGAAAACTACCATATTTTTCTGAGTATAAGATGCACCGGAGTATAAGACGCACCAAGATTTTAAAGAGGTAAATTTTTGCACTCCGCAGACCTCCCAAGCCCTCTGCATGCCTCATTTTTTGTGAAAAATGGGGCATGCAGAGTTTGAGAGGCCTACAAAGTGCTCCTAGGGGCTGGGGGGACAAAAATGAGAAAAAAACACCCTGTTTTTCACTCGTTTTTGCCCTCCCCGGCACCCAGGAGCACTTTGCAGTCATCCCAAACCCTCTGCACATCCATTTTTGTGAAGGGGTGGGGTTTCAGGAAGCCAAAAATGGTGCATTCAGTGTATAAGAAGCGCCCAGATTTTCACCCTCTTTTTTTGGGGGGAAAGGTGCGTCTCATACTCCGAAAAATAGAGTAAACTCTTTCCACCTGAGCAGAAAGGAAACTCCCTAATCAACAGAGGGACAAAAAATCAGCTCCTGACAAGATGATTTTGGAAAACTGTAAGAAAAGAAAGACCAACTTGAATGTAGCTTGGATTGATCTGATCCAATGGAACATTCACCTCCCTGCCACATGACTGGAAAATCAAATGTCCTAGAAATAACAGGGGTCAATTGAAACCTCAGACGCCTTATGCAAAGATCAATGACACCATGGAAGATACCGTTGCTGGTTAATAGACTGGAGAGGTTAACACCAAGAGAAGAATCAAAAATATTTGCCAGGCTATTCCACCTCCTCTGCACAGATGCTCTGAAGCAGTAAGGAAAAACGATATCTCAAATGGAATTGCTGCTCATTACTGGATGAGTAATGAGATGCCCCCTGGAAATAACATCAAGAATGAAGACGATCCAGATAAATACCTGGGCATCTTTCAGGTGGACAACACCAAGCCCGTGACCCGTCAAAACCGCGGAGGACAAAATCGCGCTCGACGAAAGCGCGCATTTGACGTCATCACAGCGCGACGAAAAAAATTAAAAATTGAAATAAAATTAAAATTAAAGCAAGCCGATTCACATAAAGGTAAGGGTTAGGTTTAGGGTTAGGGTTAGGTTAAGGGCTAGGGTTAGGTTTACAGCGTTAGGGTTACGTTTAGCGTTAGGTTAAGGGTTAGCGTTAGGTTTAGCGTTAGGTTAAGGGTTACGTTTAGGGTTAGATTTAGGGTTAGGTTAAGGGTTAAGTTTAGGGTTAGGTTTAGGGTTAGGTTTGGGTGGGTTAGGATAAGGTTTTTGCTTTATTTTTACATTTTTCGATCACAGCGCGATGTTTTCGTCGCGCTGTGATGACGTCAAATGCGCACTTTCATCGAGCGCGATTTTGTCCTCCGCGGTTTTGTGATGGAACCCACCAAGCCCACTGAAGTCAAGAAGAAGGTTAGTAGTGAACATGTCAGAAGAGTGAAAAAGATCTTCAAATCCAAACTCAGTGGCAGAAATGCTACCATCAAGGCAATTAAAGCTTGGGGAGTTCCAGTCAATGGTTACACAGCTGGAATAGTAGATTGGATTTGTGCTGAAGTAAAAGCCCTGGATAGGAAGACCAGAAAAATAATGACAATGAATCATACCCTTTGTTCACACGGACTCTTTTGATAAACTCTGGGTAGACATGGACCAAAAAGCATGAAGACATGGTTTTGCCAGCAGGCCAGAAATCCCAGGGCACTACGGAGCCCACCAATGATACCCACCAAGGGGTATCATTATGCTTTGTCAACCATGAAAGACAGGGAAGGGCTTTTGACTATATAGGTAGTCCTCACTTAGTGACTTCTTGTTCAGCAGCCATTCGAAGTTACAACAGTGCTCAACAGGAAGACCTATGGCTGACCCTACAAGTTGTGGCTGTCGTAGTGTCCCCACAGTCATAGGATCATGATTGGGGCACTTGGCAACTAGCACACAGTAACAATGATCACAGCTTCCCACAGTCACCTTATCACCACTTGTGATCTTCACTGCAGCTTCCAATAAGTCAAGTCAGTAAGGAAACCAGCCACCACCTGATGTTGTGCTTAATGACTGCACATGATTCCTTAACAACCACAACCTGAACTGTCAGTGTACACTGAAGATCTCATTTAATTTCATGGTACAAGGTGCAATGACATTAAAGGAAACTAAACTAAACCAGACATTGAGGAAGGAAAAAGGACATTGGAAGAATATCTGAAAGGCAGTGAAGAAGATGCATTGAAGCTCATCTAATTCCAGACAACAAACTGGCTTATAAAAAGGGCCAAATTAAAAACAAACAAACAAACATGGCAAGGCAAAGTATTTGTAGATGCCATGTAGATGCCGCCGAGCGTGTCCAGTACATAAAAAAAAAAAAAACAGGCAAAACAAGTAACAATACCTGGCAATGGTTAAGAGTTGAAAGAGTTCTAAAGTTGAAGAAAAACAGTAGGGATCATTCTGGCTGCAAAAGCCTTAAGAGCAAATGCATATACAGCTAGAATTGAGACAATTGCAACAGTCAGTAAATGTCCTCAGCAAAGAAGCTGAAGAAACAATGGACCAAGCACTTAATTAGCTGCTGCAAAAAGACAGCAGAGACCGATCCCAAACCATGACATGGCAAAGTAGCAAGAAATACAAGAACTGGTGGATAGACAAAATAACAGAAAAATTAAGAGGTTAAAATGCTGTAGAATTCAAAGAGACAATTATCTGCTGCACAGCACCTGCAGACTTAACATCTGTTAAGAAAGACAAAAAAAAGTGGATAGTGGACTTTGCAATATCTGGAGAAAGCAAAAGAAGAAGAAGAAGAAGAAGAAGAAGAAGAAGAAGAAGAAGAAGAAGAAGAAGAAGAAGAAGAAGAAGTAGTAGTAGTAGTAGTAGTAGTAGTAGTAGTAGTAGTAGTAGTAGTAGTACAGTGGTGGGTTGCAGGCGGTACTGCATACCGGAGCCTGCCCAGAGCACCGGATACCGTTCCAGTACGGTGCTCCAGAGGGCCCGCCAACCTGAGCTCCTTACCTGTCTTTTAAGTGTTCAACGCTTCCGCACACATGCATGGTGCATACAGCACCTGCGCAATGCTCTGCTGAGCAGCTGGAGCATCACGGAGGTGCTAAGATGCATGCGCGTGCTGTGCACCTCCATGTAGATGCCGCCGAGCGTGTTCCAACCGTACCAGTTGGAACGACATCTGGAACCCACCACTGTAGTAGTAGTAGTAGTAGTAGTAGTAGTAGTAGTAGTAGTAGTCGGCATCCATATACTTTTAGGGATGGGATTCCACCAGTTCAGACCGGTTTGGGCAAACCGGTAGCTCCGATAAGCTGGGAGCGAACCGGTTCACTCCGTCTTTGAGCTGGACCTGCCCCCCCACCCGCCCCTGCGCTATACTCACCTATATTCCCTTTTATGAAGCCAAGCTGAGTGGTGTGGCAATATGTGCCCTCAGCGAACCGGTTGTTAAACCGGTAGGATCACAGCCCTGTGCAGTTTTCTTGACAGCATTTTTATAGGTGGTTTACCCTTGCCGTCTCCTTGCTTAAGGCTGAGGGAGAAAGAGTGGTCTGAAGTCATCCAGTTGCTTTCCATGTTTCGCTAACATTTTAACTCCTAAAACAAGCCGTTACAAATATTGTAAACCAAAGCAAAATCCTTCTCCTTCTCAACCCATAGCAGGTTTCCCTGGCCCATCTCTAGCTCTGAATCATCACAGGCAGGAACTGGCACACTGAATTTTCCCTTAACCATAAAACACAGCGGTGTTACTAGCGAGTGAGTCACAGCTCTAAGATAGAGGGGAAAGCCATTTCCAAAGTCAGGTGCAGGGAGAGAAAACGAATATTGATCTTACTATTGCTCCAAGTCCAATACTCAAGTTTTATCGCTTCCAGCAATAAAAAAGCTACGAGATGAGATAGCACCTTTGCATTTTCAGAGACAGTGCCCAGTGCCAAGACGATGGGGTGGATGGGCAGTGAGAAATAAGCTCACTACTTTACAATCAGAATAACCAAATTCCTGTTGCCTTCCCTCAATGGGGTGGGGGTAGTTCATTTTCAAAGAGGCTCATGTCTTTTTCTGACAGAATTACGGCCCTGATTTTTAGCTACCATTCCGCCAGGCTGAAGCTTCTTGGATTTTGATGACTGTGGTTGTTGCGAGGCTAATCTCTCAAATCTGGAATGGGGAAACCGGGACGTCAAATGTGAAACAGATTGCTTTCCATTCTCAAGCCATCTGTGGCTTCCAGTGGGGGCACAGAAGGCAAGGGGTTTACGAGGACATGCCCTTTGCCAAAATCAAATATTGCAAACATTCCTCCGGCATAGTCCAGCAGTCTGGCAGTATTCCAGAAGGATTCGTTTCTGGCCTCATCAGTTACTGGTGAAATTCAAATGGTCTTGGGATGGGTGGTACCCATCAATGGTGATTAAAGTATGTTTCACATGTTTCATGGTCAGCATCTTCAGAAATGGGAGGTGATGTAGAAAAACATTTAGATTTGACTGGAGAGTAATCCAGTAAGGTAAAGGTTCCCCTCGCACATATGTGCTAGTCGTTCCCGACTCTAGGGGGTGGTGCTCCTCTCTGCTTCAAAGCTGAAGAGCCAGCGCTGTCCAAAGATGTCTCCGGGGTCATGTGGCCGGCATGATTAAACGGCAAAGGCATACAGAATTCTGTTACCTTCCCACCAAAGTGGTCCCTATTTTTCTACTTGCATTTTTTACATGCTTTCGAACTGCTAGGTTAGCCAAAGCTGGGACAAGTAACGGGAGCTCTCCCTATTACGTGGCACTAGGGATTCGAACTGCAGAACTGTCAACCTTTCTGATCGACAAGCTCAGCATCTTAGGCACTGAGCCACCGTGTCCCTTTCCGGGGAGTAATCATACCAACTGTTTAATTTTAATTACATGCAAAATGAATGGAAATCAAATTTGTTTTGTTTTATCTTGGTCCGCTTACTCCTTTCGAAAGCCAAAGCTCCAAAATAGCAATCACGGATCAATTCTTACTTTAGGCTGGAAGATGTTGCATGCCTCTGATATGCCAGAGAGCTACTGACATTTGAGTTCACCATGTTATTTTTTTTGTTGTTGTTTTCAAAGCCAACCTTTTTGAAACCTAATGTCCTCCAGATGCAATTATTTATATATTAAATTTCGTATTTCGTATTTTCGTATTTATTTAGCATTTATAGGCCGCCCTTTTCCCTGAGGGGACTCAGGGCGGCTTACAATAGTAAGGGAAAGGGGGTGAAAGACAAATTACAGAGAAAAAAAAATGTGAGATAACTAAAAAGTACTAAAACACAACATTCACTCAGCATTCGGGAGGGGCAATAAAATTTATCCCCAGGCCTGACGGGCTAGCCAGATCTTGAGTGCTGTACGGAAGGCCTGGACTGTGGTCAGGGTACGAATCTCCACGGGGAGATTGTTCCATAGCGTCGGAGCAGCAACTGAGAAGGCTCTCCTCCGGGTGGTCGCCAGTCGGCACTGACTGGCGGATGGAATACGGAGGAGGCCCGCTCTATGCGATCTGATGGGACCCAGGGAGGTTATTGGCAGAAGGCGGTCTCTCAGATAGTCAGATCCACTACCATGGAGCGCTTTATGGGTGGTAAGTAAGACCTTGAATTGCACCCGGAGATCCACAGGCAGCCAGCGCAGCTCGCGGAGGATAGGTGTTATGTGGGCGAACCGAGGTGCGCCCACGATCACTCGCGCGGCCGCGTTCTGTACTAGCTGAAGTCTCCGGGTGCTCTTCAAGGGCAGCCCCATGTAGAGCACATTGCAGTATTCCAGCTTAGAGATCACAAGGGCTCGAGTGACTGTTGTGAGAGCCTCCCGATTCAGGTAGGGCCGCAACTGGCGCACCAGGCGAACCTGGGCAAATGCCCCCCTGGTCACAGCTGATAGATGGTGATCAAAACTCAGCTGTGGATCCAGGAGGACTCCCAAGTTGCGGGCCCTGTCTGAGGGGTGTAAAATTTGTCCCCCCAGCCTGATTGATGGTACGGTGGTCAAATTATTGGGAGGAAAACACAACAGCCACTCGGTCTTGTCTGGGTTGAGCACCAGTTTGTTTGCTCTCATCCAGTCTTTAACAGCTTCCAGACCCTGGTTCATCACGTCCACCGCTTCATTGAGTTGGCACGGGGCGGACAGATACAATTGTGTATCGTCCGCATATTGGTGATACTTTATCCCGTGCCTCCGAATGATCTCGCCCAGCGGTTTCATGTATATGTTAAATAGGAGGGGGGACAAGACCGACCCCTGTGGCACCCCATATGTTAGGGGCCTCGGGGACGATCTCTGCCCACCCACCAACACCGACTGCGACCTGTCCGAGAGGTAGGAGGAGAACCACTGCAAGACAGTGCCGCCCACTCCCACCTCCCGCAGTCGTCGCAGAAGGATACCATGGTCGATGGTATCGAAAGCCGCTGAGAGGTCAAGGAGAACTAGGATGGACGCAAAGCCTCCATCCCTAGCTCTCCAGAGATCATCGGTCAATGCGACCAAAGCGGTTTCTGTGCTGTAACCTGGTCTGAAGCCGGACTGGAAGGGGTCAAGATAGTTTGCTTCCTCCAAGGTACGCTGAAGCTGGAGAGCAACCACTTTCTCAACAACCTTCCCCACAAAGGGAAGGTTGGAGACTGGACGGTAGTTATTAAGAATAGCTGGATCCAAAGACGGTTTCTTCAGAAGGGGTCTCACCACCGCTGCCTTAAGCTCGGTGGGGAAGTGCCCCTCCCGAAGAGATGCAACAACAACCGCTTGGATCCAGCCTCGTGTCACCTCACTGCTGTTGGCAACCAGCCAGGAGGGACACGGGTCCAGTACACAAGTGGAGGTACTCACAGCTCGCATAGCCTTGTCCACATCCCCAGAGGCAACTTCCTGAAACTCAACCCAGAGATGGTTTGCCAAGTCTTTCCCCTGTGTCTCAGCTGGCTCTGCAAGAGTGGAGTCCAGGTCCGCTCGAAACCGGGCAACTTTGTCCGCCAAGAACTGAACATACTCCTCAGCCTTACCCTGTAAGGGGTCCCCCGTCTCCCTCCTATTTAGGAGGGAGCGGGTTATCCTAAACAGGGCGGCTGGGTGGGACTCGGCGGACGCTACCAAGGAGGCAATGTGTGTTCTTTTTGCCGATCTTAAAGCTCGAGTATACTCCTTGGTGCATGCTGTTACACGTGCCCGGTTCAATTCGGACCTGTCTGATCTCCACAAGTGCTCTAGGCATCTCCTCCGGCGCTTTATCTCCCGGAGCTCCTCGGTGAACCAAGGAGGCCTCCGGGGGCCGCTGACCCGGAGGGGCCGTAGTGGCGCAATCCGGTTTAGAGACCCTGAAGCTGCCGAGTGCCAGGCAGCGACAAGGGTCTCCACCGAACTGTGGGCGAGAGTATCTGGAATAACCCCAAGCTTTATATGCTGTCCAGCTCGCATTGGGATTGCAGTTTCCAGAAATTGCCATTGCCTAAGGCCGTGGTGTCTGCAAATTCCAGGTGTTGCAGGCCTAACACATCAGGAGAATCCCGACTTGAGAAGTCAAGCCATCATTTCCCACATGTTTGCTTATAAAACCAATGTGGCTCAAAGCAGCTTTTTGTAAACTATAAACAATAACAGCAAACCTGCCATTCCCATGCAATTATAAAATTGAAAGCAAAACAGCCTTAGCCCAGAAACAGCTGAAATGAATAGCCAATGCATTAAAATTGGAACAGCAGCAGCAGCAGCAGCAACAACAACCCAGAGAGAATTGCTTTGTTAATGTGGTTGCATTCTTTTTTAAGCAATGTGGGTTTTCAGGGATGCCCACATATGAAAAGCTTCATTCCCTGGCAGGAGGTAACCAGAAACAAATGCATTTCTAAGGGACCAGGTTTATTCATTAATATTTTAGATATGAAGAAATTCTAAGCATTACAGTTCTAAGAAATACCTGTATTCCACTGTAAACCCTGAGTTTTTGTAGAGAACCGGGTAGCTCAGTTCCCTCACCTTGTGCCTTCACATACCACATATTTAAAAAACCGATTGCATCAATCCATTTTCTAGATTAACTGATTGCATCGATCCATTTTCTAGATTAACCGATTGCATCGATCCATTTTCTAGATTAACCGATTGCATCAATCCATTTTCTAGATTAACCGATTGCATCAATCCATTTTCTAGATTAACCGATTGCATCAATCCATTTTCTAGATTAACTGATTGCATCAATCCATTTTCTAGATTAACTGATTGCATCAATCCATTTTCTAGATTAACTGATTGCATCAATCCATTTTCTAGATTAACCAATTGCATCAATCCATTTTCTAGATTAACCGATTGCATCAATCCATTTTCTAGATTCACACAATACATTGATTCCAAAGCCGCTCAAAAAGCCTAGGTCCACATAAGATGCTAAAGGCAACTAAAAACAAACCCAATGTAGCGTGGCGTACTAGTAAAGAAACAATTCTCATTTAGAGCCAGTTTGGTTTCGTGGTTAAGGCACCAGGCTAGAAACCAGGAGGCAGTGAGTTCTAGTCCTGCCTTAGACATAAAGGGCCATTGGTGACTTTGGGCCAGTCCCTCTCTCAGCCCAACTTGCCTTACAGGGTGGGCGTTGTGGGGGGAAATATGAAGATTTTCGTTGTAGATATTTGCTACCTTGAGTTACTTATAAAAATAAAAATGGCAGGATACAAATAGCAGTAGCAGAGCAATAGCACTGTAAAGCAATGCCCCTTTACAATGCTTTACAGTACTCTCAAAGTGGTTTTACAGAGTCAGCCTATTGCCCCCAACAATCTGGGTCCTCATTTTACCCACCTCAGAAGGGTGGACGGCTAAGTCAACCTTGGGCCTGGTGAGATTTGAATTGCCAAATTGTAGGCAGTCAGCAGAAATAGCCTGCAGTACTGCACTGTAACCACTAAGCCACCGCAGGGTTCTGGTGATACGGCAGTGCAGGAGGCTGCAAGTTTGATAGCACCATCTGATCATTTTAAATTTTATACTGCAAACATTGGGTAGGCATCAGTGGTGGGTTTCAATTTTTTTTAGAACCTCTTCCGTAGGTGTGGCCTGCTTTGTGGGAGTGGCTTGCCAGCCATGTGACCAGGTGGGAGTGGCTTGGCAGTCATGTGACTGGGTGGGCATGACCAACTTATAAAATGTGGCAAAACTCACTTAACAACGCTCTTGCTTAGCAACCAAAATGTTGGCTCAGAAACTCTGGCATTTGAAGCACACAAGTCTTAAAGCTGTCAGGTTACAATACCCTTGCACCTGTAACCCTTTAGAACACCCCGCCCCCGGGGTGTTCAAACTTGACAGCTTTAAGACTTGTGGACTTCAACTCCCAGAATTCCTCCTCTCGCTCTTCATCTTGATGATGTGCAGACGGGCGGGGAGAGAGAGCTGGAACCGGTTCTAAATGGCACTGTAGATTTATGGAACCTCTTCTATAGAAGAGGTTAGAACTAGCAGGAACCCACCCCTGGCATTTTTTTTAATTGAAGCACACAGCATCAGTATTAGTTATGGTTTGATTGCCACAAGCTAAGTTCTTATAGATGTGTGCTGTGCCGATAACAAGATTAAGGTGGAACTCCAGGTGTCTCATTTTAGCTCTCTCAACTATAATGGACATAGCTGGCTGGGGAGTTCTGGGAGTTGAAGTCTCCACATCTTTGAGTTGTCAAGGTTTAGAAACACTGAAATAACAAGAGGTAGCTACCTTCATCTAGGCTTAGAGCTAGAAACCGGAGTAGTAGAGGAAGGGAGGAGGAGGGAGAAAGTCAGGCCAAGAGTGTTTTCTGTCACCTGGCTCAGGTATTCCAAATGAAGGCCCTCTAGTGAAGTCATTTCATGACTCATCATTGGGGCCTCCCTGTAAGGTCATCCTCAGCATACGACCACAAGTGGGATCGGAACTTCTGCTGCTAAGCAATGAGGTCATTAAGTGAGTCATTGTGTGACCGCGCCCAATTTTGCAACCTTGTTTGATGTGGCTGTTAAACAAATCCAGCTTTTCCCATTGACTTCGCTTGTCAGAAACCAGCTGGGAAGGTCACAAATGCCGATCATGAGATGCCATGAGGCTGCAGCCATCAGAAACACATGCCAGTTGCCAAGCACCTAAATTGTGATCATGTGACAGCAGAGATGTTAGTGAAGAGAAGGACCAGGGGAGACAGGATAGCAGTGTTCCAATATTTGAGGGGCTGCCACAGAGAGGAGGAGGGTCAAGCTATTTTCCAAAGCACCTGAAGGTCAGACAAGGAACAATGGATGGAAACTGATCCAGGAGAGATTCAACCTGGAAATAAGAAGGAATTTTCTGACAGTGAAGCAATCAACCAATGGAACAGAAGTTGCCTTCAAAAGTTGTGGGAGCTTCATCACTGGAGGCTTTCAAGAAGAGATTGGACTGTCATTTGTCAGAAATGGTGTAGGGTCTCCTGCTTGGGTGAGGGGTTGGACTAGATGACCTGCAAGATCCCTTCCAACTCTGTTAATCTGTATTTGTAAGTTACTTTTTCAGCTCTGTGGTGTAACTTCAGTCACAGTTGCCAAGGTGGAGAAACACCGATCTAGCAAGTGGTCAAAAAAAGTCCTTGAAGAGCTTTTAAGCTGCCAAACAGAATCAGTAGAACTGGATCAGATTTATGGCTATGCAGATATAATTCACTAGCCTGGCAGGATACAGCTTTCCATAAACCTAATCTATTATAAAAGCCAAATACCACTCATTCATCATGAAATCTCCAGAACCGTAAAATCTACAAATTTGAAATTTGGCACACATGTTCCCCTTGGATTCTAGATTCAAACTAAGAAATGATTTTTCAAAATGACCATCAGATCATTAGTATTTCTTATACAGTAATTAATAGACTCTAATGCTAAGGAATTCTACTCCCCCTCTCCACCTGAAAAGAACTTTGTTCCAACTGCCAGTTCCCTTATATTAACACTCTCTAATGCTAAGGAGTTACACATTCTACTCCCACTCCCCACCTGAAAAGAACTCTGTTCCAACTGCCAGTTGCCTCACATTCTGTTACCTCAGTTCAAACTGGCAGACATTCCACTCCTTCACTTAGGAGCGGTCTGGGGCTCCTTACGTCAGTACCTCATCAAAATGTCTATGACTTCCACCTATGGAACTGCTTCCGGACTCAAGGAGGCAGGAGCGATATTCCCTTATGTGTTTCATTTTTTAGTAACAGAAAATTGCATTTGCAACATTTCAACAACAACCACAAAAACCCTTTATGTCTATTAGTAGGAATTAAATAGTTTGAGACAGAGATGGGTTTCAACCGGTCCGGTCCAGTATGCGCGTACCGGTGCCAGAAATCCAGTGGGCATTGTGTACCAGGTCCTCCGGAGGCCCTGTACAGGACCGGTCCCTCCTGTACAGGGCCTGCCCCCCCTCGCTCCCCTTGCCTGCCCGCCCGCCCGGCCGCCGCTCTCTCTCTCTCTCCGCCTGTCCGCAAATGCTTGCCCTGCCGACCCACTTCCTCTGCCAGACTCAGCTGTTGGAAGAAGCCTGCTCTTCCTTCTCTTTGACAAGCGCCTTGCAAAACCGGGACTTTGCAAACCACTTCTCAAAGACAAGGAAGGGGGGAAGGGGACAGACATCTTCAGTCGAGCCCAGAAAGGTCGCTTTGCCTCTGCTGCTCTCTTTCCTGCACTGCAGACACGGCCTCGAGGGGAAGATGTCTACCAAGGCAACAACTTCCCTCAGATCACAGTGAGGTGAAGCAGCCTCAGGCATATTCTGCCGACCTTGGGCGGCCAAGGCAGGTGAGTGGGAAGCTCCAAAAGTCTGGCAAGAAGGGGAGGGGGCATCGGGGGGGGCGCAGCTTCCCTTTTAGCCTCCAAAGCCACACTCAGCCTGCTCAGCTCCCAAGGATGCTTTCCCAGCCAGCCGCCAATTTATAAACAGAAATTAGCCATCTTCTTTTAAACTTTGCATTTCAATGAGAATATAAGAAGTTTTAGAAAAATTGTCATTGAAATGGAAAGTTTAAAAGAAGTTGGTTCATTTCCGTTTATGAAAGTCAAGTGTGTAGGGATAGAGGAAAAGTTACGTAAAGACATGCGCAGCACACTGCCATGATCTCAGTAGCTGGTTACCTCAGATTCCTATGATCTCACCTAATTAACAGCAACAGGCAGTACCAGGAACCATCTAGATACGTGAAGCCTCTACCCTGACTGGGATGTTCTTAGAGATTGACAAGGAGAATGTGCCAATTACAATACTGTTGCTATATGCTCTTTGCTTTGCTTGTAAAAACTGTATAAAAAGAATAAACTCTGAAAGAGGCAGAATACATTTTGGATGAAGCCTGTGATGTTTGCTCTCTGAAGCCATCACACGTGGCAGCAGTGCGTAGGCTGCTGACCGACCCAGGGCCTGGCCAGGGTGACGGGGCTGTCCTGGAGCTGTCCTGGAGCGTCTCCCAACCAGGAAGGTGCGTCAGGAGAAAGCGGGGCCAAAAGCCCAACTGCAGCCAGCAACGGGGCATGAAGGAGCGACCGCACAGCAGAAATGGAAGCGTCCCCAGGTTGGTGGAGTAGTGAGGAAGTTGTGCTGGCCTGAAGCAGCGGGAAGGTGGGGACATTCTCCCAGCGGCATCTCAGGTGCTCCCACCCTTAGCCGGGAGGGAGTAATGATGGCTGGGCGCAGTTTGGTACCTTCTGGCTCCCCTCAGATCATCAGGGGGCTTCACGCGCCTGCTCACTCGCATGGCCTGCGTCTTTCTAGCGGGAATGGGAAACACGGGGATCTTAATGTAGTAGGGCGGGGGAGACTGGAGCGGGAGGCTCCCTGGTGCTCGCGGCCGCGGCCACTGCTTGGAAGAAAATCAGCCGGAATCTCGAGTGAGAGCTGCGGGGTGAGACACAAGCAACAAAATGGGTCACAGTGGGCATAAAAAGTGCTGTTGAATCGTCTCCCATGGTCTTGGAACCAACCAACCAACCAAATAAATAAATAAAGTTGGCTTTGCTTCCTTGTGCGGCAAGAGAGAAAGTTGCCTGAGATGCCACTGGCCAGGACAGCAAGTTTCAAGGCAAAATGCAGCTGCTGTAATCGGTGCGCCTGCAACGTAATGTTCCCCAAGAAGCCTGTGTTACTGGGACCAGCAGCAGCAGTGGGTGCCACCTCCACCTCCCGATGTCCAGTGTCCTCCTTGAGAGGCTCACGGCCGTTTGCGCATCTCTTCTGAGCTTATCTTGGGAGGCAACTGCCGGCAGAGCCTCCAAGTGGAAGGTGAGTGAAGGGCGCAGTGGCAGGAGATGCTGGCCATCCTCGAAGCTAATTCTCAAGGAAGGAGGCAGAGATGAGGCCCGGGGCTCGCTTCCTTCCTCCTTCCTCCGAGAGCTGCGGGCGGCAGGGAAAATGAGGCTGCTTTGCCAGCCTCCCAGCTGGCAAAACAGAAAATTTCACCAACTGGAAGCTATGTGTGTGTGTGAGGTGGGGGCAAGAGAGAGAGAGAGAGAAAGAGAAAGAGTAAGAGAGAAAGAATGGAAGGAAGGGAGAGAGAGAGAGAGAAAAAGAGAGAAACAAAGATAGCAAGACAAAGAGAAAGAAGGAAAGAGAAAGAAGAGAGAGGCATAAGAAAGAAGGAAGGAAGGAAGGAAGAAAGTAAATAAGTAAGTGTGGGTGAGAGACTCAAGGAAGAAAGAAAGAAAGACAGAAAGAAAGAAAGAAAGAAGGAAGGAAGGAAGGAAGGAAGAAAAAGGAAGGGAGGAAAGAAAGAAAGAAAGAGGGAGAGAGAGACACAAGAAAGAAAGAAGAAAGAAAGAAAGAAAAAGAAAGACCATTTATAATCACAATTGAGCCCAAAATTTTGGTTGCTAAGCAAGAGCATTGTTAAATGAGTTTCACCACATTTTACAAGTTGACCACTCCCACCCAATCACATGACCGCCAAGCCACACCCACAAAATAGGCCACACCTACAGAATAGGTTCTAAAAAAATTTGAAACCCACCACTGGTTTGAGATTAAAATGTTACCTAAACTATTTTAGGACATTAAGAATATCCTCAGATAAGCAGAATCTCATTTTCCTGAATGTTGTCAGCTTTAAAATAAAATCAATCTCACTGCCTTGTGCATAGAAAATTACTGTGTCAGGGAGAAGGTAACAGTAGAGAACCTCTGATTACTTTCTAGCTTTTCAGCGTGCAAAGGTTGTGCTTTATAGGGAAGCAGTCGGTCACAATCACTACTGGGTGTTTATATAACCCATTTCATATATCTAAAGCATTCCAAAATATAACAGAAAAATCTCTTTACTGTAAAAGCTTACCAGTTGAAATTCTGCCTGGACGAGAAGGTAAATAGAGGACAAATAAGCAATTGTTTTATAGCAATAGCAATAGAACGTAGACTTATATACCACTTCATACTGTGTTTCCCTGAAAATAAATCCTACCCTAAAAATAAGACCTAGTGAAGAGGGTTGGGCATGGCCAGTACAGGAGGCAGAGAGCGCGCATGGGCCGATGGTGTCCAGCAGCAGCCACAGCCTCTGCAGTGCAGGTGAGTTGATTGCCTGTCTAAGCAGCAAGGGGAGGCAGAGGCAGGGGGAGGCACTCAATCTGGGCATGCTGCATGGGTCACGGGAAAGCCAAGAGTTGGTGGGCCGAAGCAGGTGGGTGCCTGGCTGTGGGAGGGTCATCTTTGCACAGCGGCACCAGCAGCAGATGGAGGCAGAGGCATGGGGAGGAAGGCAGGAGATCCTGATGCGCCATGTAGGCCTCAGGCAAGCTGAGAGACATGAAGATGAGACTCCTGCAGCCAGCTGCCTGCTCCAGCCCACCGACTCTCAGCTTTCCCGCGGCCTGCATGGTGCGTCTGGGTCACCTGCCACCACACCTCTGCCTCCGTCTGCTGCTTTGACAGGGAATCAACTCACCTGTGCTGTGCAGGCTGCACAGCCTCAGAGTGCGCTGACCAAGGGACCAGCAGGTTGCAGCTGCTGCTGGATACCGTCGGTCCCCCCGCTTGCTGCCTCTTCCTGGGGGGGTGGGGTGCCCAGCTGGGCTGATCACCCTGAAATCTATTTCTCTGGAAATAAGCTCTTAGTCCTTACTTTGGAGCCCTCAAAATATATAAGACTGGGTCTTATTTTTGGGGAAACACAGTAGTACTTTACCCCCAACAATCTGGATCCCCATTTTACTGACCTCGGAAAGATGAAAGGCTGAGTCAACCTTGAGCTGGGCAAGATTGAACTCCTGGCAGTGGGTAGAGTCAGCCTGCAATACTGTGTTCTAACCACTGTGTCACCACGGCTGTATTATTGTATGTTGTATGTGGAACCAATTGTACATTTGTCTCATACACAAACATACACACACATACACTCACAGGCACACAAATGTGTTTGTGTGTTAACTATGGGAAATAATTTATGCACACACATGCATACATAGGCACAGATACGGAAACATGTGTGTTTGTGTGTTAGCTTTGGGAGATGGTAGAGCGAGAGAGAGAGAGATGTTTATATGTTAATCATGACAAAGTCTGTTCAAAGAGGAAATAACTATGATCAGCTGCACGTCTACATTCCCCACCTGCCCCATGCCCTGTAGCTGTCAATCATATTAGATTCTGATATTAAAAATAGATGGTTTAGACTCAGAGACTGCTGCAAAGACCATCTGCTCTGAATTTCACAATTCAGCAGTCTATGTGCTTCCCAGGCAATTCAACCAGGACTTGTCTTGCTGATTAGCACCCTGTATGTGAGGATCAAGAATAACCCAACAAACTTGAGACAGGGTAATGGTGGTGGTTTTCTGAACTCGAGGGGTCCTTGGTGCTCTCTGAGTTTGGTGGTTTTTTTGCAGACATTTCGATACCCAAATTAGGTGACATCAGCAGTGCTGAGTAACACCAGCAGTTACCTACCGTATTTTTCAGAGTATAAGACGCACCTCTTCCCCCCCAAAAAGAAGGTGAAAATTTGGGTGCGTCTTATACACCGAATGTAGTCCCACCCACCCCCACCAGAGGGGTAAAAACGCAAGGCATAGAGGCAGCAATGGTCTGTGACAATCCCTGCAGCCTGGAACAGCTGATTTGGGGTATTCCATCCAATCCACCCAACCAATCAGCTGTGCTGAATCCGGCTGCAGTAAGTCCTGAAGCTGACTTGGCTGGTCAGAGTTTGCAGCAGCAATCACATTCAGAAAGCACACACCAGTAAGCAGGAGTCAAAATAATAATAACATACAATACAATACAATACCAGAAGCAGGTTTTCTAAGGAAGCAGTAAATACAAGCAAAACACAAGCAGTTTCACTTTCAGTTCTCAGCTAAGCCAGGCTCCTTCCTGTCTCCTTGTTGCTCACATGGCAAATACTGTTTCAGAGTCCAAATAGCCATTGGCTGACTTAGTTGCTATGCCTATTCATTGGCTGACCTTGTTAACATGTGTTCCAAATCAGGAAGCTAGCCAGCGGAATACCATGAATGCTGGTAGGCAGAGGCAGAATATTTCTTCTTATTATTTTCCTCCCCAAAACCTAAGGTGCATCTTATACTCCAGAGCATCTTATACACCAAAAAATATGGTAGTTTTGGTAATGAAATGTCTGCAAGAAAACCACCAAGCTCAGAGAGCACAAAAGCACTGCTCATGTCAATCCTGAACGACAAATATTTTCCTTCTCTGAACCTTTTCTGAAAAGCCACAGAAGAGATAAAGAAGCCCATGAGTGAAGTACCGTAATTAATTTTTAGTTGTACTTACGCAAAGTTAGTGTTTTCTCTTTATTCCAACATTTCCAAGTGAGAGAGCCTCAAGGAACATAAATATCACCTTTCATCTCTTATGACCTTGCAGTAAAGTGACATGAGAACAATCTGTATTTAGTGACCAAAACCAGAAATTCTGAAATCAAATCCATCCAATTCCTGGTGCAATACCCTACTTAGTAAATGTTTCCTTTGACTTGCTGTTAACATGTGTAAAATGAGAATTAAAAAAAACCCTCACAAATTGGGCAACATCATCAATGTAAGAATATAGTAAAGAAAAAGAAAGGAAATATATAAAGAAATGACTTCCCTCTTCATCACAAATATAAACAATTTTAGTACCTTTATTATATCTTAAAATACAAGGAATCTCTTCTTCCCATACTCCATCTTTTGTCTATAAACAAAATGTTAAAGCTTCATCATTCAGTCCTGATCAGCAAAAAGATTACCAGAAACAATAACACATATATATATATATTTAACCTCGATCAAATAAAGCAACTTTATATTTCTTCTCTTTACTTTTAACAATCTTGACTTTAATCCCTTCAAATGCAGGTAGTCCTCGATTTACAACCACAATTGAGCCCAAAATTTATGTTGCTAAGTGAGAGATTTGTTAAATGAGTGATCTACTCTTTTGGTTTATTATCTATAAGTCTCTTTTAATTAAGACATCAACTAACGCTTCAAGGCGCTAGTCGTCACTTATAAAGCCCTTCATGGTATTGGACCTGGGTACTTGAGAGACCGCCTGCTGCCGATTACCTCCACTAGACCGATTAGATCCCACAGATTAGGCCTTCTCCGAATTCCATCTGCCGGCCAGTGTCGACTGGCGACTACCCGGAGGAGAGCCTTCTCTGTGGCTGCTCCGACCCTCTGGAACGAACTCCCCGTGGAGATTCGAACCCTCACCACCCTCCAGGCCTTCCGCAAGGCCCTTAAAACCTGGCTGTTCCGACAGGCCTGGGGCTAAAGAGCTGTTGCCCCGTCTCGAATGGTATGACTGTTGTGAGTTTTAAATTATACATTGTTATGCTTTGTTTTTTAAAAAATTTTTGTCTGTATCCCCCTTCCCCGGTTCGAGTTGTGAGCCGCCCTGAGTCCCCTTCGGGGGAAAAGGGCAGCATATAAATATAATAAACTAAACTAAACTAACTAAACTATTTGTATATTTAGCACATCACTTTTTCATTTTTCTTGTAGCCTGTCATTTTTAATCCAGATTCAAACCAATTCAGTCTTGCCCAGTAGAACATGTCCCCCTCTGTAACATCATTTACACACAGTCTCCCTATAATGGCAGCTGTTCTTAAAGTCAACTTATAAATCCAATATTCACAAATATTTTTAATATGACATTGTTCACAAATACTTTTCAATATGAATTATTGAATATTAATTAAAATAATTAATTGTCCTCCTTTTTGTGTTATTTATTTCCTTTTGTTCTTATTTTTACAAATAACTCAAGGTGTTCAACATATCCAACACAACTGCCTCCTCCTATTTTCCCCATAAAAACAATCCTGTGAGGTGGGTTGGGCTGAGAGAGAGAAGTCCCAGCTAAGGTGGGACTTAAACTCATGGTCTCCTGGTTTCTAGCTTGATGCCTTAACAACTAGACCCGTGATGGCGAAGTTATGGCACATGTGCCACATGTGGCATGCAGAGCTCTCTCTGCGGGCACGACAGCTATCGCCCCAGCCCAGCTCCACTGCATATGTATGTGTACCTCCCACTGGCCATCTGGTTTTCAGGTCTCTACCACGCATGAATGGGGATGGGGACTTCTCCGATCTCCGCAATTCCCCCCCTCCCAGTGTGCCCTACCTTTCTCCCCCCCCCAAGTGCACCCTACCTTTTTCCTGCATTCCTGCCTCCCGTGCCTTCCCTGATCTCCACAGTTCCACCCTCTGCAGGTGCCGCTCCATGGCAGGAATGGAGGAGAAAGCTAGGACATGCTGGGGGGTGAGAAACTGCAGAAATTGCGATGCCCCTTCCCCATGCCCCATTTTGAGCCTGAAAAGCCTCCTGTACCAACATGGAAGCCAAAACGGGAGGGGGACGTGTGCAGGGAACACATGTGCAGGGAATGCGTGTGCATGTGTGGGGGCGGGGGTCATGCACAGGTGGGTGCTCACATTGCATTTTGGGGTTGGGGCATGCACACGTCCATTCGCCCACGCGCGTGCATGCTTTTGGGCACTCGGTACCAAAACGGTTAACCATCATTGCATTAGACCAATCTGGCTCAAGCAAATATGTTAACAAGCCACAGTTAAGTATTCTGTTCTAATTATAAGCTTTAGTTCTTTCTGGTTTTCCTTATTGCGCAACCTTTGAAGTTCCCTCCTATCACATTTTTGTTTCAAATTCAAAGCAACAGCAGTTTCCCATTGGAGGAACTCTTATAGTTAATTTCAACATCTTATTTCAAATCTACCTGGACCCTTTGTTTAACTTTCCAAAAACAACAATCTAATTACCCAGTTTGCCATTTGTTCTACAAAAATGAAAAAAAAAGAGTTTCTAAAGTCCTTAAACTCATAAAGTTTCCATTGGTAAGAGTTGACAGAAACTCATCCAGTGAATGTCATAAAATGTGCCCTTCTGCAGGTTCTTAATATTTGAAAAGCAATAAAAAAGTACTTCTAGAATAGATTAAAAAATGAAGTTCAGCTGAACTTTATGTACATACAGCTAGCCCTCCACTTACGACTAATTGCTTAGCAACAGTTTAAAGTTATGACCTACCTGTAAAAAGAGAGTTACAACATGGTTCCAAAACTCCAACAGTCACACGCACACACACACGCACACACGCACACACAGAGTCCCATGACTGCACTTTGGGTTCTTGGTAACACAGCTGCATTTATTTACGGCCATTTGCTGCATCCAGAGGTTATACGGCTATTCTTCACATTTCCCCCCCCCAAAAAAAACAGAACCGCACCTTAGCGAACAATGGGTTTGCTTAAGGACTACAGTGTTGGTTTTATGACTGCCATGTTCGCTTAACAACTGCCACAACAAAGGTCATAAAGTCAGATTGGTCATATGATTTTCTTATAATCATTGCATATATGAACATAATGGGTGTCAGGGTTCCAAATAGCATCCAAAATAAGATTCCTCAAAATTCCAATCTATTAAAAGAGCCATGTTGGCACATCTGGGAAAACCCGAATCTGAAAGCTTCCAGGTCCGTCCGTCCCCCCCCCCCCCCAGTTGAACATAATGGGTGTCAGGGTTCCAAATAGCATCCAAAATAAGATTCTTCAAAATTCCAATCTATTAAAAGAGCCATTTTGGCACATCTGGGAAAACCCGAATCTGAAAGCTTCCAGGTCCCCCCCCCCCCAGTTGAACATTCAAGATCCTGCCCCAACACCCACAAGTTCATCCCATGGGCCAATCTTCCACTGCCACGAAGACAGATTCCTCCCATACAGTTCTGACCAGGTTCAGAGACAAAGATGACCTTGAGTTTCTAAGAAGAATGTTATTGTGGCTACATATTACCCAACTCTGTATAATTCCCCCCTCCCATTTTCCCACAATAGAAAGTAGACAGTTGAAAGTGCGGCAGGCCTGAAGTCTAAAAGAAAAGATGGCTTGCAGGCATGACCATGGATTGGCTTCATCACAGTCATATGTCAAGGATAACCTGCATAGGCTACATTACAACTGTAAGTTAGATAGACTCCCTGAATTCCCAGCTCCTTGACTCACAAACCAACCACAAAACCCTCCGTCCCTGACATCTACTCACAAGGAGCTGGAGTGCATATGGGCAATCCCAGGATCTCTCTTTTCTCTGGAGAGATTTTGCCAGCCAGCATCCACCATCAAATTTCTAATCTCACCATAATGCCATCCCCAAGAACATGTAGTTTGTCACATCTGACTAGAAACTTCTGATCACTTCTGATCAGAAAGGCCAACAGTTCAGCAGTTCAAATCCCTAGTACAGGTCTCCTGTGGGGGATTGGACTAGATGACCTCCAAGGTCCCTTCCAACTCTGTTACTGTTAAATCCTCATAGAAATGCCATTCTTCTCCGTTCCGACTTTTATATGCTGCTGAACCTAATACCAGACAGGCCAGGTTCTTAATAAAAAATAAGTTATAAAAGTATTAATAACTGGAAAAGACATCTCTTATTTTCTTTTTCAATCTTCTTCCCCCCAGATCTATGTGAAATATATCGGTAATAAGCTCGGGACATAAAAAGGAAGGATTTCTTCCCAGAGTGCATTAACTTGTGGAATTTGCTATCTCAACAACTGATAATGACTCAATATACCAGTTTTAAAGAATTAGAAAAATTTGCAGGCGGAAAGAATCCTGGTTGACAGCTAAATAGATCCTCACTGCTTAAAGTGCTGTGCTTCTAAATAGGAAACCGGGAACTGGGAAGACACCTCCCAGGCTCCCCCTCCCCCATGATTACCAGGATTCTTGGCTTCTATTGGAAACAGGATATTGAGCTATAGATAATACTGTATTGGTACTGTAAACAGGATTCAGGGAGAATGTTAAAGAAAAAGTCACTTTTGAAAGGCACGGATACGGTAAGTGGGAGGTAAGAGGCTGAAAGCAAGAGAGTGGGAAGTGAAAAAGAGGATGAAATTGAGGTTAACGAGACTTGCAGTGATTGGGTTTCTGAAGAAAAGAGAATCATAAAAACCTAGAGGTGGGAAGTAGCATTTAGGCACCCGAGTCGAACCAAATAAGCAGCCTAAAATTCCATTTGCCTTTTTTTTGCATTGCTGGCTCATATTCAGTTTGTAAACATCTATCTTTCTACAATCTTTTTATCCTATCCTGTCCTAGCCTAGCCTAGCGTAACCTATCCTATAGCAATAGCACTTAGACTTATATACCACTTCCCAGTGCTTTACATCCCTCTCTAAGCAGTTTACAGAGTCAGCCTATTGCCCCCAACAATCTGGGTCCTCATTTTACCCACCTCTGAAGGATGGAAGGCTGAGTCAACCTTGAGCCGGTGAGATTCGATCTGCCAAACTGCAAGCTAGCAGTCCGGTGAAGTAGCCTGCAGTACTGCACTCTAACCACTGCACCACCTCAGCTCTTCCTATCCTATCTTATCCTATCCTATCCCATCCCATCCCTTTGATTTTTGTTCTCTTGGTAAAACAAACCTTGGCATTTGTCTCTGTTATTTTTATTCTCTTATTCTTACTTCCTTTTTCTAATCTTCAGTATAAATTTTGAATCTTATTTCTTTCTTCGTGCGTCACATCCCATGTTGTGCCCATCTCTCTCTCTCTCAGCACTCTCTTCCTCTTTGCTCCTAAGAAAGCTTACTTAAGAGTGACGGAAGATTGGTTGAAACATCTATCTCAGATTCGTTCCCTTGAAAGTCAGTCCCCGACTAGCTCAGAAGCAAAATTTGAAGGTAGCAAGATTTCCACACTCTGGACTTCAGAGAGAGAGAGAGAGAGAGAGATTGTTCCTATGTGAAGACATTGTAGGAAGGCAACCATGTCTGTCTATGGTGGCCGAAAATAAGAAGCCTGGTAGAGCACTTTTTCCAATGACCAATTTTTAAAAGCTTTCATGAGCTGGAGGTCACATCATCATATGCATAAAGTGACTAGACTGGTGTAGGATTTCCAACTAATGATGAGAGTAACGATGTAAAAAAGATGTGGAGACTCTAGAAAGAGTGCAGAAAAGAGCAACAAAGATGATTAAGGACTGGAGGTTAAAACATATGAAGAACGGTTGTAGGAACTGGGTATGTCTAGATTAATGAAAAGAAGGACTAGGGGAGACATAATAGCAGTGTTCCAATATCTCAGGGGTTGCCACAAAGAAGAGGGAGTCAAACTATTCTCCAAGGCACATGAGGGTAGGAACAAGAAGCAATGGGTGGAAACTAAGAGAAGCAACTTAGAACTTAGGAGAAATTTCCCTGACAGTTAGAACAATTAATCAGTGGAACAGCTTGCCTCTAGAAGTTGTGAATGCCCCAACACTGGAAGTCTTTAAGAATTGGATTTGGATTTATTATATTTCTATGCCGCCCTTTTCCCCGAAGGGGACTCAGGGCGGCTCACAATTCAGTCAGGGAAAGGGGTACAGACAGGGGATAAAAAAGACAAACATAACAGTACACAATTTAAAACACACAACAACCATACCATTCGAGGAGGGGGGCAAAAGCTCTTTAGCCCCAGGCCTGTCGGAATAGCCAGGTTTTAAGGGCTTTGCGGAAGGCCTGGAGGGTGGTGAGGGTTCGAAGAAGATGTTGGATAGCCATCTGTCTGAAATGGTATAGGGTTTCCTGCCTAGGCAGGGATTTGGACTAGAAGACCTCCAAGGTACCTTCTAACTCAGCTATTGTATTGTATTGTATTGTATTGTATTGTATTGTATTGTATTGTATTGTATTGTATTGTATTGTATTGTATTGTATTGTATTGTATTGTATTGTATACAGTACAGTTCACAAAAGCTGATGCTTTTTAATAAAATCTGTTAGTTGGAGAAGGGGCTCCATTCATATTATCTTAGCTGCAGCTAAGAACAAAGGAAAAACCCTATTGGCTCAGAGGGAGTACATTTCGTGAAGCCTCATGTTTTCTACAATGACCATTTCTCTTCCTCTTTTGCACCTTGGATTGACTTGACTAGTTGGTGTTGTGGAACCAGCCTGCAGGGTGAAATCTTGGGAAGAGGCCATTGTACAGACTCTGAATCAGAGGTGGTATTCAGCAGGTTCTGACCAGTTTTGGAGAACCGGTAGTGGAAATTTTGAATAGTTTGGAGAATCATTAAGTACCACCCCTGATTGGCCCCGCCCTCTATTCTCTGCCTCCCGAGTCCCAGCTGATCGGGAGGAAATGGGGATTTTGCAGTAACCTTCCCCTGCCATACTCACCAAGCCATGCCACATCCACTAAGCCACACCCACAGAACCAATATTTTAAAAAATTGAATCCCACCACTGCTCTGAATCAGTTGCTGACAGTTTCATTATCAAATCAAACCAGAAATTTACCATGAAACCAAAGGTTATCAGCAGAGCCATTAAGATTTTCCCCAGAGCAGAAATTATTTGCTTGGGATTTGTCCTCCCTTTTGATGGGAAAGCCCTGCAGTTCACCAAGAGGAGATGCAGACCAAGGTTAACAACCTCCTAGATTAAAAAAAAAATTGACAAGCAAATATTTGCTACACAGATGGCAAAGAGAGTGGGAAGGAGGACAGGAGGAAGAATGCAGACAGATAAAAATAGTGGCAGGGCAGATTGATCAGCAACAGAGAGGCTAAATTGTGATAAAACTTTATCATTATTCTTTTTCAATACTTGCTATACCAGGGTTTTGTCTGGGTTGCTTATGAAATATAGCAGCATCTGATCTTATTTCCTTGACCCATAGCCAATAGTCTGCACAGTACACCGTCGTATTAACTCTAAGCCTTTAAGATATTTTAGAATAACTATATTTCCCCCTTTATCTTAATGAATTGTGACTCCTGTGTTTTATTTGCTGGTCTATGACCAAATAAAGATTGATTTGATTTGATATGGGAGCACGCATGTGTCAGCTTCTGCCTTGCTGTTGCTTCAGCTGCCATGAAACGGGAAGGGGGGGGCTTGCATTTGGGAGGGGTTAATTGATGTGCTGGAGGAATGTTCTAGGATGTACCAGTCGTTGGGATTGCGCATGCGTATGTGTAAGAGCCAAGGTGGCGCAGTGGTTAAATGCAGCACTGCAGGCTACTGCTAGATCAGCAGGTCAGCGGTTCAAATCTCACCGGCTCAGGGTTGACTCAGCCTTCCATCCTTCCGAGGTGGGTAAAATGAGGACCCAGATTGTTGGGGGCAATATGCTGACTCTCTGTAAACCGCTTAGAGAGGCCTGAAAGGCCTATGAAGCGGTATATAAGTCTACTGCTATTGCTATTGCTATTTCCCGCCTGCATCAACGGCCTCGACATTCCATCGTCCGGCCTGTCTTTTTGAAGTTATCTCACACCTGACATTTGAAGGACTTATGATTGGACTGGAGCTTTGATCCTAAGGGGGGGGGGAACGGGCTATTCTATATATCAATTGCTTTCGCGCCATATTAATCAGACTTTGCTTTGCTACTGCTCACTTACCATTTATAATTAGTAAAAGTACTTTGGATTTCCAACCCATGGAGTCTCTTAGTCTTCTTTCCTAATTATGTAATGGAGTGGGACTTGACAAGAAGCAAAGTCTCTGACACGGAGCGGCGTTGGGCAGTTTGGGAGAAGGAGGCTTTTGCGGTCCGTTGGGCCCTCACTACTTGGCGCCACTTCCTGGAAGGCGCTAAACACCCATTTGAGGTTTGGACTGACCACAAGAACTTGGAAGCGTTGCGAACGCCTCGTCGTCTCTCCCCCAAACAGATGCGATGGGCCCAATATTTCAACCGTTTCAATTTCACTCTAAAGTATATCCCGGGCGGGAAGAACTTCATGGCAGATGCTTTGTCCCGATTACCTCAATATAATTGCTCTAAACTGAGTATCGTCCAACCGCTCCTGGCAGCTCCGGTACTCACACGTCAACAGACCCACGCTCAGAAGGAAGTGCCTCAAGATCTACTTTCTGACCTTAAAAAAGCTCTTCCTCAAGACGACTGGTTTCTGAACCATCGGGACGAGTGCACCATGAGGGACAATCTACCGTGGATTGGTGCTAAATTATACATCCCCGCTTCCCTACGACTTGTCGTCCTTCGTCGCGCTCATGACTCCAGATTGGCGGGTCATTTTGGTTTCGTAAAGACTTTGCACCTCGTGAAGAGACAATTCTGGTGGCCCTCTTTAAAAAAGGACATTGAACTTTATGTGGCCAGTTGCCCTGTTTGCGCTGCCGCCAAAAAACCACCGGGGAAACCGCAGGGACTTCTCCAGTCCGTCGCTCGCCCGGTTGCCCCTTGGAAGGAGATTTCTATGGACTTTATTGTTGAGCTTCCCGAGAGCCAGGGGCATACCGTCATCTGGGTGGTCACTGATTTGTTTTCCAAGCAAGTTCATTTCGTGCCTTGTCACAAAATTCCTTCCGCGAAGGCATTGGCTAAACTGTTCCTTTCACACATCTACCGTTTGCATGGGGTTCCCGACCGTATTATCTCCGATCGTGGGGTCCAATTCACATCTACTTTTTGGAAGGAGTTTCTCAAACGCATTGGCTCCGCTCAGGGCCTTAGCTCCGCCTACCATCCTCAGACTAATGGCGGCTGTGAACGTACTAATTCCGTCCTTGAACAATATTTACGTTGTTTCATCAATTATCAACAGGACGATTGGGTTGATTTGTTACCACATGCTGAGGTGGCCTATAACAACTCGGTTCACTCCAGCATGGGGTTTACCCCTTTTCGGGTCGTTTACGGCCAGGATTTTGTTCCTATTCCCGAATTGCCTACGGCCCAACCTCAGGTTCCTTCAGTTGCGGACTGGAGTGAGCGTCTCAGTCGCATTTGGCCTCTGACTCTTTCCACTTTGGACGCTGCCCATAAAGCCCATAAGAAACAGGCCGATAGGAAACGCTCTCAGCCCTATCAATACCACATTGGGGATTTGGTGTATTTGTCCACAAAGTTCTTGCACACTACACAGAAATCAAAGAAATTGGGACCCAAGTATGTTGGCCCTTTCCCTATTGTGAAAGTCATCAATCCTGTTTCTGTTCGTTTACAATTGCCCAAACACCTCAGCCGAATCCACCCTGTGTTCCACATCAACCTCATCAAGCCGGTTCGGGTGTCCCACTTACGGCCCCCGGATGACCCTCCGCCTGCTCCGTTGCTAATTGATGGGGAACATCATTTTGAAGTTCGTGAAATTCTTGATTCCCGCAGGCACCGTAATCGCATCCAATACCTGGTGGCTTGGAAACACTTCCCCCCATCCCACACGGAATGGGTTGATAAATCCCACGTTCGTGCTCCCCGCCTGCTACAGAAATTTTATGCTTCTTATCCCGACAAGCCTTGACTTTTCTCCCCTCCCTCTTCTTTTTGTGTTTTGTCGTTTGTCTGTTTTGTTTGTTTTTCTTCCAGGCCTGACAGCCTTTTTTCCGGGGGACGGCCGGATGTCAGCTTCTGCCTTGCTGTTGCTTCAGCTGCCATGAAACGGGAAGGGGGGGGCTTGCATTTGGGAGGGGTTAATTGATGTGCTGGAGGAATGTTCTAGGATGTACCAGTCGTTGGGATTGCGCATGCGTATGTGTTTCCCGCCTGCATCAACGGCCTCGACATTCTATCGTCCGGCCTGTCTTTTTGAAGTTATCTCACACCTGACATTTGAAGGACTTATGATTGGACTGGAGCTTTGATCCTAAGGGGGGGGGAACGGGCTATTCTATATATCAATTGCTTTCGCGCCATATTAATCAGACTTTGCTTTGCTACTGCTCACTTACCATTTATAATTAGTAAAAGTACTTTGGATTTCCAACCCATGGAGTCTCTTAGTCTTCTTTCCTAATTATGTAATGGAGTGGGACTTGACAGCATGTTTCGGTTAAAGGGTTTTGCTATGTTTAGCTTAATGAAAGGTAGACTAAAAGGTAAACATAAAGGTTCCCCTCCCACATATGTGCTAGTCGTTCCCGACTCTAGGGGCCGGTGCTCATCTCCATTTCAAAGCTGAAGAGCCAGCGCTGTCCAAAGACATCTCTATCATCATGTGGCTGGCATGACTATATGCCAAAGGCGCACGGAATGCTGTTACCTTCCCACCAAAGGTGGTCCCTATTTTTCTACTTGCATTTTTACATGCTTTCGAACTGCTAGGTTGGCAGAAGCTGGGACAAGTAACGGGAGCTCACTCCATTAGGGATTTGAACTGCCAACCTTCTGATCGACAAGCTCACCGTCTTAGCCACTGAGCCACCGTGTCAGGTAGGTAGACTAATGAGATATTAATAGGAGTCTTCCAAAATCTGAAGGGTTGTTACACAGAAATATGATGAACTTATTCTCTTTCATCTAAAGGTCAGGATCATAATTAATGGGTTGAAACAACAAGAATCCTGGTTTAGGTGAACACCAAGAGGGACCTTTTGACTGTTCGAGGACCCAGTAAATGGAACATTCAGCCATTCTTCTTGCAGTCATCTTTTTCCTAGGAGACATGTACCCACTGTTTCTAACATTTTGCCATGCTGCATGTATTCCCCCCCGTTCCCTTTCATCTTAGTAGCTTTTTTCTGGACATATTACACTTTGTTAATGTCCTGTGATGCCCATATCTGCATGCGATATTCTATATATAGTCTCATCTATGCTGGACAGAGAGAGACGATAACTTGATTGTAACATTATACTTTTGTGGATATAGACTAGGATTGCATTTGCTTTGGGGGGGCGCTCTCTCTGTCTCTGTCTGTCTATCTCTGTCTCTCTCTGTGTGTCTCTCTCTCTGTGTTTCTCTCTCTATCTGTCTCTGTCTCCCTCTGTCTCTCTGTCTCTCTGTGTGTGTGTGTCTCTCTCTCTGTCTCTATCTGTCTCTCTGTCTGTCTGTCTCTGTGTCTCTGTCTCTCTCTCTGTGTCTCTCTCTCTGTGTTTCTCTCTCTGTCTCCCTCTGTCTCCCTCTGTCTCTCTGTCTCTCTCTGTGTGTGTGTCTCTCTCTGTCTCTCTGTCTCTCTCTGTCTGTCTCTCTCTCTCTGTCTCTGTGTCTCTGTCTCTCTCTGTGTGTCTCTCTGTGTTTCTCTCTCTCTGTCTCTGTCTCCCTCTGTCTCTTTGTCTCTGTGTGTCTCTCTCTCTGTCTCTATCTGTCTCTCTC
Source organism: Thamnophis elegans (assembly GCF_009769535.1). NCBI lineage: Eukaryota > Metazoa > Chordata > Lepidosauria > Squamata > Natricidae > Thamnophis > Thamnophis elegans. Next base: position 166,706,275 of record NC_045541.1, read on the forward strand.
TCTGTCTGTCTCTGTGTCTCTGTCTCTCTCTCTCTGTGTCTCTCTCTCTGTTTCTCTCTCTGTCTGTCTCTGTCTCCCTCTGTCTCTCTGTCTCTGTGTGTGTGTGTGTGTCTCTCTCTGTATCTCTGTCTCTCTCTGTCTGTCTCTCTCTCTCTCTGTCTGTCTCTGTGTCTCTGTCTCTCTCTGTGTGTGTGTCTATCCCTCTGTGTTTCTCTCTCTGTCTCTCTCTGTTTCTCTGTCTGTCTCTGTCTGTCTCTGTCTGTCTCTGTCTGTCTCTGTCTCTATCTGTCTGTCTCTGTGTGTGTGTGTGTGTGTCTCTATGTCTCTCTCTGTTTCTCTGTCTCTCTCTGTCTCTCTCTGTCTCTCTCTGTCTCTCTCTGTCTCTCTATGTTTGTCTGTCTGTCTCTCTCTGTCTCTGTGTTTGTGTGTGTGTGTCTGTGTTTCTGTCTGTCTCTATCTGTCTCTCTCTCTCTCTCTGTGTCTCTCTTTTCTCTCTCTGTTTCTTTCTCTGTGTGTATGTATGTCACTCTCTCTGTTTCTCTCTCTGCCTCTCTGTCTCTGTTTGTCTGTCTCTTTCTGTCTCTGTCTCACTCTCTCTCACAGACACACAGACACATACACACACCACAACTTCTGAAGGGAATTGGGGTGGGAATTCTCTTCAGAAGGGAATTGGAATCTCATGGAAAGTGAAGGACAAAGTAGCCCCAATGATGGTCAGAGACCACTCAGGGCTGTGATTCCTAAGCTGGGAGAGGGGCTCCAACTGTTCCCAGGAACAACGTCAGCTTTCTGTCTAGAAGACCATTGTGTTAGGAAGTGATAATAAGATCCTGCACAGAATCCCCAAACTCCCAGGCCTCTACTAGAGGACCCAAGATTGACCAAGACACTCACCACATATAGGGTGAGTGAGAGAGGGATTTTTAAAATACTTCTGGGCGATCTGTGTCTTCCTCAATCTTGGCTCCTCTACCAGAAGCCTGGGAGTTTGAGGATTCTCCCCAGGATCTTAGCTCTTCTTAGCACTGCACTCACCGCATTTACTACATATATTCATCTTTATCTGTTATAGTGTTGTTTATGGTTTGTGGTTTTACATTGTAGGTTTTTAATAGACATATGTATTGCCCAGAGAACTTGTGATTGCTGGGTGGTTTAGAAATGTAATTAATGCATTAATAAACACCTCTCCCTGTTATTTGTTCACAGAAGCTGGTCTTCAGAGAAAGGTTGCCTATGAATATGGAGCAACTACACCACCATCAAGACTAACAGCCAATCATAGATCTCCCCTTCCCCCACCCACTCCCTTTTATAAGCTAAGTCAATTGCTATCATTAGCCACTGCTGTAATCACTTCTATAAGTTAATTCTACAGTTTGCAAAAAACATCATCAACAACAACCACAACACTACATTTTTCTCCTTGCCTTGAATTTCCTGCTCATCCATTTCATTTGGCAATATTCCCACTGTCCTTCTCCATTTTCTCCATATCCTGTACAGCATTGTATTCATGCAACTTCCCCCTCTCCTCGCTCTCATTCTCCAGCCCAGGACTGAGAAATTGCATTTAATTTAATCTTTTCTTTCCCCCCCAAAAAATTGACAAATTATCTGCAATTCCAGGCAAGAAATGGCCAATTACTTGGAATGGGGGCATCAACTCCTCCCAAACGATGTGGTTTTTGAAATTCCTATTCCTTGCTTACTTCTCTGTGCTTCCTCCCCTGCTCACAATCCCAATCTGCAGAATCTTTATTCTCACCACAAAACGTGACAGAAGAGCTTTATTATTCTTTCTTTGCTTCTTTCACACTTGAGCTGGAGCATCCAGACCCTATCACCCATTGACAAATTGCATTCGAAGATGCTTGCAACAGTGAGCATTTTTTTTAAAAAACATCCTTAGAATGTTTCAGACTAGATTCTGGGCTCTCAGCTGATGCAGAGAATGATATCATAGGTTTGTGTGAGCAAAGATGCAAAAAATATGCATCTATTTAGAAAAAGAGCCACCTGTAGAAGGTCTGAGCCCCAGGACAGGTTGGGGTTTAAGCCTAAGGACATAGTGAGTGCAATCAGATGCAAAGTCAATGCAACCTTTTCCCATACTTGCATTTGTCCTCTGTTAGGACAACAATGTTTTGTGGTTGATAATTCAGGCTTTGTAGCCCCACAAATCCAGAGGGAATTGGATTGCAAAGTTCTAGAAGTTGTATAGGATAGCTGCTACAACCAGAATTCTTCAAAATACTATTTTTCAAAACATGATTCAGGCAGAAAGGACACTAAACTTTTATTTGTTCCTTTTAAATGTAGGCTCAGGGCGTTCTTAATTCCACACTCTGCAAGAGCCAGTTTCTGGCTATGAAAAAAATATTGTGTTCCTGTTCAGAGGTGGGGTGTTATTTACAGGGTTTTTTTTAGTGGCAAGTTGATCACCCGGATCCCCAAAGGTCTTTCACAACAGGAAACAAGTCACATTAACTTTAACGTCAACCGCAGATAAATTCTTTGGATTGGAAAGCTAAAGAAGTGTGGGCCCAGATCAGATACCCTGATGGATGGGTGGCTAGATAGAACTAATAAGAAGCCATTTCTAAAATAGCAACAAACATACTGTGCCCCGTATTTATCACTGACGTGGGTTTTTCAGTGCATGTGTTAGTATTAATTTAAGGAAGGCAGGAAGTCATGCCGAAGATTGGCAGCTTCTGCTACAGGCAGCCATGAGAAGGAATTGTGCCCATAGCAAGACAGATTTTGGTTCCCTTACCTGTGCCACTGAATTAGTGTATTGGACACTGCTATTTTGACCTTTCCAACCAGACACTCTTCTTATCCTAACCCTGCATCCTAGAAAATCTGCTTTCTCAGCAAGACTATCTGTTCCCCTCTTTGGAAGAGTGTGGCTTCTGATTCTCCAGTCCTGCACCTTTGAAGAGAAGCTTGCTGGAAATATCCGCACTGCTCTCCAGCTTCTGAAAAAGAGGCTCCAGGGCAAGCCTCCATCACAAGAGGACACCCCCCCCCCACAAACACTTCCCTTGAATTCTCTCTCACACACCCTTGTTAATGTTGTAGCCCCAAGATTCCCATTCCTTGGGATTTCCAGGTCACCAACTGACCTTTAGCCAGTTGGGGCGCACTCTACTCCTAGGGGCAAGGCTTTCTTTCAAGCCAAACCTCAACCTCCAGGGAGCCTATTCTCCAGGTTGACGGCGTCTCTCGTTACAAATCCGCGGAGCGTCGGAGTGCACGGAGCTCCCTGAAGTAGGGACTCCAGCATCTCCCGCGCCCTCAGTTCCAAATCAAGGAACCTCCGTCGAAGCAGCAGCTGCCTTCCCCCCCCCCTCAGACCTCCCCCCCATCTCGGGACAGCCACTTCTCTTCCACCCCGCGGACTCATCGCTCCCTTTCCTTTCCCCTGCGGCTGCTCTCACCGGCGGTGCAGCGAGGAGGGCCAGGACATCCTGGGGTTCCGGAGGGCCGGCCGAAGCGAGGCATCGCAGGTTCCCGAGCGCAGGTACTTCTCGGTGTCGGAGTGGAAGCGCTGCTTGATGCGGATGTGGGTGCGAGGCTGGCGCCAGAGGTGCTTGGGCGGCTTGGCCAGGCCGGCTCCTTCGCGGCTCAGCTCCAAGGGGCGGCGCGCGGCGCTGTCCTCCATCGCGTGGTGCTGAAACGGCCACGTGGAGCCCGGCGAAGCGAAGAGGCAAGAAGGAAGGACTGGCGGGGAAAGGCAGAGTCGGGCAAAGTTTCGCTGGCACCGCTCAGCCTTGACTCCTTACCGAACTGTCTTTCTCCGCGCTCCCCGGCCGGTGGCAGCTCCACCGTTATATAGCGCCGGCGATGAGAAGACGCTCCTCCGGGCAAGATTTATTCGCAGCTCTCCTCCGGCTCATTAGTCCGGCGGGGGAGGCGGGGCGGGGCGGGGCGAGGCGAAGGCTTCTCTGGCCGCTCTCCTCTCCAACCCAGTTGCTGTGCTCAGGCTGGGCAGCCTCGAAAGGTGGGGCGCGTTTCCCTTCTCTGCGCGCGGGGATCTCGGAGCAGAGAGCGCTGCGCTCTCCGCTCTTCGCTCTCCGGCGGGAGAAGGAAGCCGTAGCAGAGAGACGGATCCAACAGGTCCCGTCGCTGCCTTGATAACAGCCGCCAGCCCTGCCTCCAAGCAGCGCCCCAAAAGTCTCTCTCTCCAAGCACTCTTTCAGCCTTGTCCTTTTCCAACGGGAGGGGGGAGGTTTGCCTGAAACCACGCAAAAGGCTGGGAACCAACCTCCATAATCCTACTCTTTCCTTCCCCCCCCCCAACCAATTTCAACACAGGCTCGAGCGAAAGGTCCTTCCGTTCATAGATTCCAGAGGGGAGAAGCTCTCCGCCCGTTAAAAAAAGGAAGGGTGGCTTCCTAAGGCATCTGAAAAGTAAACAATGGCAAAATGTTTCCTGGGCTTTCACCAGCTTCGTTCAGTGCACGGAGGGTTGCCGAGGTGGCAAATAAAATATATTTTTTTTAAAAAGAACCCCACTTCTTAGGAAAAGTAACTGAAAACAGTGGGGCTAAAAGAAACAGCTAAGACGTTTTGTTACTTGAAGGAAAAGATGGAATTGAGTGGACTTTTAAAATCTGTACCAAATTAGATTCACCCACTCAAAAGAGCCCCATAAACACTGGAACCTGGACAGGTAGGATATTTTAAAATATCCCCTTAAAGGATTGGGGAGATGCTTGAAAAAAAAATATAAATGAAATGTGAAACTTACAAATCTATATGTGAATATTTTCTGTTGGCGCTATCCTATATTCCAGTGTTTCCCAACCTTGGCAACTTGAAGTCCGGACATCTTCAAGTTGCCAAGGTTGGGAAACACTGCTATATTCCATTATATTGCTATTACTGCCATAATTATATTCTACTAGTCAATTACTATTACAATATTTCCTCCGTGTTATATTCTATAGTATCATTATTCTATTATAACATTTCCTCTTTTCTGTACCACTCTCTACAGCATTACTAGCAATGTCCTCTTCTTGCAAACCCTGTTCTGCTTTCTGCTCTAATTCCTCACTCTCTGGAAGTTCTTTTTTTCTTCTATATTAATGGTCCAATTCTTGTGGCTTTCCACATTGTACTCTGCTCTGATGAGCCTCTGTTGGAGCCTTCATTTCCCCCTGCGGTCTGGACCATTTGCTCTCTTTGAAGGGGAAAAAAACCCCTTTCTTTTATTTGGCTGCTTTTCTCTGTTTGCTGATGGATGCAGAGCTTCCAAAATGTGCTTCTCTTCCATCTCCACCCACACTTGTCTCAAGGTTGCAGCTTTATTGGCAACTCTGCCAGGCTGACGCTGGGGGAAAGGCTCAAAGGGGAGGGGAGGAAGGCAGCACAGGTGCTCGCAATTTTCTAAGCAGCCGTCTCATCCACAAGCTGCCACCACTGAATTTTTCTCCAATTAACGGGGGTTAAACTGATCCCTTTAAGTGGCCCAGGGGAGACTGCACAATGCAAGTTCTGTCTCTTGATCCAAGGAATTCAGAAGGAAGAGCTGTAGGCAGCCACTATCAACTTTTAGCTTCAGCCCCTAGAGGCTGGCCACAGGAAAGTTAAACACAATGGGGTTGGAATGTGGAGGTTGCATTCTCCCCACCACCACCACCACTTGCTTGAAAACCCTTTGGATTCCTCCACACTTGCTTGAAAACTGTTTGCATTCCCCCCCCCCGGAAATGTGACAGGACAACACAAGGGTCACAGTAAAGTTAAACACAACTGGGTTGGGGTGTGGACTGTGGAGGTGCAGAGCTGTTGGGGAAGATAATGATTGAATCAAAGTAACGGAGCCAACAAACCTTCTGTCTTTTCAACATATGTGTTCTCCTGTCACATTTTTTGGGGGGGGGAATCCAAAAGGTTGTCAAGCAAGTGTGGGGAGAATGCAACCTCCACACCCCAACCTGGTTGTGTTTAACTTTCCTGTGGCCCTTGTGTTGTCCTGTCACATTTTGGGTGGGGGGTGGGAATGCAAATGGTTTTCTAGCTTGGACCGAGGCAACTGGGTGGGGAAACAAACCCCAGAAAGGAAACTTGACATGGAACACTTTCTCCCTCCCCCACTCTCTCTTTCTCCCTTCCCTTCCTCCGATTGGCTGGCGGCCAACTGTCTCTTGAGCCCAAAAAGCCAGGATAAGCAGTATTTCTCCTAATGGCCCGTGGGGAAGGTTCTGGGACTGAAGAGGCTGGGTCCCATTGCCCAGGGTGAACAGTTAGGGTCTTTTCAGCAAAGGACAAATGGTAGAGGTCAATGGCTGGGGGCAAAACCCTGGGCGCGAATAAGGGGCAGAGAAGGATACAAGGAGAACAGTCCCATTCTGCCAGGGATGGGGATTTACTTGTTTGTGCAGCCGGGTTGCTGGCATGCCCATGTGCTGGTCCATGGACTAGGGGCTGGGGACCCCTGTGTTAAAGGACTATATGCATGCCTTAAGGTTTTTCAGGGGTGCATTTACCTATTTTGTCTCTTAAAATTGCTTCAAAACTTTCAAAAGACCAAAAGGGAGGTCTTAGTTGGATTTTAGGGCCCCTGTCCCCTGGGCTGTATTACATATCAGGCAGTTATATTAGCCACTATGCCACAGGCTCTCTTCCTTTATCAGCTAGGCCAGAGAAATAGGTATGTGTTGTGTCACAACCCCTGGTATGCCCAAATATGGGAGGAACTGCTTCCTTTCTCTGTCTATTGGCTCATCACAAGAGACCATCACGACAGAAAGCCTTTTTTTTTTTCAGCAACAGTAAAAAAATACCAGGGGTTGTGACACAACACATACCTATTTCCCTGGCCTAGCTGATAAAGGAAGAGAGCCTGTGGCTTAGTGGCTAATATAACTGCCTGATATGTAATACAGCCCAGGTTCAATTCCCAGTAAGGGTATGGCTAGCTGATGAGAGCTAAATAGCTTGAAATAGATCTATACTAGTCTCCCTTTATTTATTTATCAGCACAAATGTAACATATATGCTATATATATAGAATAGAATAAAAAGAATATATATATTCTTTTTAAACAAAACAACACATACAAAACAAAGCAAGAGAAGAAAAAAAGAACAACTTTCTTCTATTTCATCAAGCATGTCATTTGGTTACAAGTTTTTGTGCATCAATTCTTAAATTTAGGATTAACATCACTGGTTTACATTAAACATAGCTGAATGTTTCACTGTCACTGAGCATTATGTGTTCAAATTACCATTAATATTCTTTCATTTGTAACAATCCTTATTTCCTTGAGTTCATAATTATCAAATAACAATAAGTCTTTGAAGCATTATAGTATCACCTATCTCTAAGGAGAAAAAGCGAAGATTAGAACAAAGAATTCCCATTGTTTTATAATATACATTCATATTTTCAATTAACCATAGTGTCACCAATCATCTAGAATTCCAAAAATAGTTTCCCATTATTAATTATTAATTATTAATCCATATAGTGGTTAAGTATTTCAATTCATGTATATATCAATTATTCCTTACTTACATCATCATTGATCCATTTAGTATACAAAGATCTTTCTAATATAAAATGATCACTACATACAATTATACTAAGGTATTCAAATCATCCCACTCTTATACATTAAAATCATTATTGTCCTTTATATATCATATAAGTAGTACTCTATATCATAACAGAGAGAATAACGAAAGACAAAAAACCAAAAACTACAACCCCCCCCCTTTTTTTTGTTCCCTTAAACCCAGGTGTGTCAAAGGCACGGCGGCACATTCTCACATAACATATCATCACTTTTCCCTCCTTTGCTAAGATGGGCGTGGGCATGGCCAGCGCATGAGGGATCCGGCCGATGGGCCGGACATTTGACAGCCTTGCCTTAGCCTGTGGACATTATACTTCCTGTGAGGCTACAGATTCCAGTTTCATCCACTAGCAAGCATTGCAAAACAAAGAAAACATGCACAACTTTGAAACTGAAATCAGCTCAGGCTTCTAACCGAAGCCGGCGACACACCAAACACTGAAGGGAATTACTGGTAACAACTACATGCAATTTTATCTCTTAGGAAACTGACCCATAAACTCAAGGAATCGCCTCCAAATGTTGCAGACTGGTCACAACAGTCCTTTCATCTTTCACAAAGATGGTAAATGAGCCTGCACTGAGCTGAAGACCTAGGAAAATTGCCCACTTTCACTAAGAAGGATGAAAAGCAAGAGAAATTTGCTTCGACTCCTCTCAAAGGCAAGAGTTTCTGTCACCATGTGCAGCTGGATGCAAAATACAGGCAAATTAATCAAAAGCTTGTTATGAAATCGTAAGAAGAGCAAAGATATGCCAGCAGCCAGCATGGAAGCAGCTGAACCAATTGTTGTGTTTGTCTGTGTATGTGTGTCCATGCATCTCTGCCCTTCCTGCTGAAACCCATCCATCTGATCTGTCATTTTAAGGCTGTTCATTATTTATGTTCTGAATCTATAAAGCTGAGGAATCTAAAGCAGAACTTTTCCATTTGGAACGCTTGCAAATTACAATTCACTGATTACGGGGCACTGCTTTGCATCTCCGTGTTTGTAGAGATTTAGGTTATTCTCTTCTGCACACAGCACTGTGATACATTTTAATGCACGCATAAACATCCTTGAAATTTCAAGTCATCTCGGGGTAGCAGATCCTCAGCTTGCCACCAATGCAAATCCTAGAAGAAGGGAATTTAGAAATATTTTTTTAAATTAGAAATCCACTTTGGGATGTGGGCAATACTATGTTGGTTAGGATGGTAATCTACGGATTAGGAATATTAATGTAAGCATGCTGGGAGTAAAGCATTGGTTGTGCTGTGGCATGCATTTAGTGAAAATATGACAAAATTGACCAACAGTGCCCTTAACATTAGCAAATGAATGTTGCATGTGCCAGGGATGCAATCAAGGCTACTAACATAGCCTATGTGACATCTTCTATATTACTAAAAAGCAAAACTTATGGCTTGCCTTCAGAGGTTGTGGAAGCTTTAAAAAAGAAATTGGGCAACAATTTGTCTGAAATGATATAGAGCAGGGATGTCAAACACAAGGCCCGTGGACTGGATCCAGCCCATGATGTAGTCGGATCTGGCCCATGGGGCCATCATGGAAAATGTAACAGGACTGGCCCATGTGGCTTCGGCCCAGTCTACCCAGTGCAAACAGGAAACATGCCAGCAGTTTGGGGAGTGACGTCAAGCTGGTCAAGCTCACCCAGTTGCCACACCCAACCAGTCAACCATGCCTGCCTGCCTGCCCGCCCGCCAAGGTCAACCACAGCCCTAATATGGCCCTCAATGAAACTGAGTTTGACACCCCTGGTATAGAGTCTCCAGCTTAAGCAGGAGGTTGGACCAGAAGACCTCCAAGCTGCCTTCCAACTCTGTTACTGTAGTCCTACAACTACAATTGAGTCCAAAATTTATGTTGCTAAGTGAAAGATTTGTTCAGTGAGTTTGCTCTATTTTACGACTTTTTCTGCCACAGTTGTTAAGGGAAACATTGCATTTGTTAAGTTAGTAACATGGTTGTTAAGTGAATCTGGATTCCCCATTGACTTTGCTTGTCAGAAGGTCGCAAAAGTTGATCACATGGACACTGCAACCATAAATATGGTTTCATAAGTATGAACCACTTGCCAAGCATCTGAATTTTAATCATGTGGCCATGGGGATGCTGCTATGGTTGTAAGTGTGAAAAACGTTCATAAGTCACTTTTTTCAGTGCTGGTGTGACTTCGGTCACTAAATGAACTGTTGTGAGTCAAGGACTACCTGTATTCTATTATTCAGTTATTCTATTAAAAATAAGTAAGGCACACAAGGCAATAGCAGTTAATCTCTATAGGCTTCTCTGGTGATGCAATTTAGAATATAAAATTTATATTTGATTACTTGTTTATAACATTGTTATAATGCACACTCACAATAAAGCACGGTCCAGCACCCTCATGAAATGCAATGAAAGAAATATTAACCAGTTGCATGTCTGTGAAATCCAGAAAAAGAAAAGTATAGAATAGATTTAAGTGGCGATTTGTCCCTGTGAAGTGCAACTGATAAAGATATGCAGGAAAGTGAAAGTGTAGGCTTAATTGTAAATCAAAGAAATACATTTTGAGAGAATAGGTTGAAGGATGGGAGGGTAAAAGAAATTCTCAAAGTAAAACCATTTTTAAAATAACATCAAGAGTAGATCTAAGGCAACCAATTGGGGCATTATTTCATAGCTATTTCCTTACAAAATTTCTCAATGCCATCAACAGGTGCCTTGACTGAAAACAATTGATGATGCACTGTTTAACCTCACTGAAGGATACAAAATTTTTAATAGTATAGAACAGAATAACAGAGTTGGGACATTGGAGGTTTTCTAGTCCAAGCTCCGCTGCTCAAGCAGGAGATCCTATATCCATGATGGCAAACCTATGGGACGCATGCCACAGGTGGCACATGAAGCCATATCTGATGGCACATGAGGCATTGCCCTATGTCAGTTCCCTTCCGGAAGGTGCGGGAGGCCATTTTCGCCCTCCCCGGGCTTCAGGAAAGCCTCTGGAGTCTGTGGATGCTGAAAAACGGGCCCAACGGGTTCCATGAGGCATGTGTGCATGGGGAGGGCACAGGGTGTGTGTGTGCACACTTGTGTGTGGGGGGAGGCATTGCATTATGAGTGTGGGCACGCAATGCGCACTATTGTGCATACGCGCGAACTTTTGGCAGCCAAGCAGAAAAACGTTTGCCACCACTGTCCTGTATCATTCCAAACAAGTGGCTGTCCAGTCTCTTCTTTAAAATTTCCAGTGATGGGGCACCCACAACTTCTGAAGGCAAACTGTTCCACTGGTTAATTGCTCTCATTGTCAGGAAATTTATCTGTAGTTCTAAGTTGCTTCTCGGTGAGATTAAGTTTTAATCCTTTTGTTCCATGTCCTGCCTTCTGGTGCTTTGGGGAATAGGTTGACCTGCTGTTCTTCATCGCAGCCCAGTGGTGGGATTCAAATAATTTAACAACCGGTTCTCTTCCTTAATGACCAGCTGGGTAGGCATGGCTCGGTGATCATGTGATTGGGTGGGTGTGGCCAATTCATCATCACTCATGTCGATGGGCGCTTCGCCTTAGCTGTGACAATGTAATAAGGGTTAACCAGAGAAACAGTTTCTGTAAGCAGGACAATAAAGATTAGGCTAGAAACAACATCAGAATGTTTCCTTCCTGCCTTCCTTACAGGATTAGCCCTGTCAAGTGGAAAAAAACAAAGGGAAATTTCTTCCAACAACCAGTTCTCTGAACTGCTTAGAAAGTTAACAACCGGTTCTCCTGGATAAGTGCGAACTGGCTGAATCCTACCACTGTCGCAGCGCCTCAAATATTGGAACACTGCTATCACCCCTAATTTAATATAGATTGGGGAAATATGCACATGGTCCAAAACAAAAAGATATGAAAGAAACCGGAGCACCTATAGGAAAAGAAAAAAAAGAGATACATTCCAGTAGCATCTCATACTTCCGTGGCATTCTGTAACAGCTGCCTTTTCACTGTGTTACAAGCACCTTCCATGTGTGTGATATCCCCTTAGCCATTTAACATATGTATGGATCAATGTATAAGAAATATTTCTGGTAACATCTGAGACATTTTGGCTGCGATGTGAAGTACTGGTATTTGCATTTTTCTATGCAGGCATTTTGTTGCTCTTGGCTGCGAATCCAAGTAATTTACAACAAATATTAAAAATGGATTGAGTGCATGATGCAGTGAGAAGTATGGCCTGAAAATTAATGTATCAAACTCTTCGCTAATTGTGCTTGACAGAGAAAATGAACAGTTGCAAGTTATGCATAAATCATGAAAGATTGAAGCAAGTGGGCGTTGTGTACCTTGGTAAAATGTTTACAAAAAGGGGGAAATGAGGGAGGCATGCTAAGTTTCTGAAAGAAAGGTAGCGGATAACTGTTCCGACCCCCCCTCTTGTCCCACACCAACACACTCTGAGCCAAAGATAAGTTACGGCATTTAATTAACAGACAGACAGGTCCTTGGCAGCAAACCGGCACAGGCAAGCTTGGGCAGCAATCCAGCACAGATAAGCCGTGGCAGCAATCCAGCCTGCCAAGCTCACAATAATGTTCTCCAACATTAGTTCCTGCGTTGACTTCTGCAAAAGGGGCGTGTGCACAAGCAGTCCTTTTATAGTCTGGAGAGGAGCCTAATTACCACCAGTTGTGTGCAATTACCTCCTGTACTTGCGCAACTGTTCCTGACGCCTATTAGCTCTTCGGTGCCGGGCATCCAGGAACATCTCACTGCTGACGTCAGGATCACACTCCCTTGTCTCCTCCCCACTGGTCCAAGGCTCAGTTGCCTCCTGGTGGCCAACCAGCCCCCCTGTGCCCTGCTCGGAATCAGAACCCTATCCAGGGTCCTCCACATCCTCCAGAGCCGACTCATAGGGCCCCTCGCTGTTGGAGTCTGGTGGCAGCTCCAACGGCTCCTGCTGGGCCACAACAGATAACATTTGTTGCTCGGAATCTACCTCTGGTCAAAGAAACGAAGTGGCTTCAGCCAGTCTTGTTATTGTGGAAGAATTGGATGTGTCAGGAGAAATATAAAAATATGTTGAACTGTGGTGGGAATGGGTACTCAGGAGGTATGTGTTGTAAAGCAAAGAGGGTCAAGAATGAATGACTTCTTATTTTATGTATTTATTTAGAAATTTTATTTGCCGCCAATCTCGTATCCAATAACTCAGTGGATTTTGAATGAATATAAGTTGAATACAAAAGTGAATGATGGAAGAAGCATCTGGAGGAGATTTGATGCTATAAAAGAGAATGAAAGAGGCTGGAATTTCAAAATAACCTCGTGAAGGCAAAGTGAATGATTTAACAGGAAGAAGACCAAAAGGTCACAGTGGGATGGAGTTGATGAGATCCTCAAAAAGAAAGGGATGAGAAATTTATAGAACAAAAAGCAATTCAAGAAGCAGGATATCATCAGGGTAAAAGCAACAACTGGAACATCATGGAAAATAATGTTATCATTACACAGGATTACAATGTTATCCTTTTTTTATTATATGCATATACCATACTTTCTTTTTCTAATTGTTACTCCCTTTTTGTGTTTTTCATATTGTTTAGCTTAAAAAGGAATAGCATGATATGCATGTATGCATGCATGCGTGCATGCATGCATGCATGCATATAAGAGGACTGGAATCTTGGGGCTTCCTACTTAACACTTCTGTTCAGCTGACAAGCATTTTTGGAGAATGATTTATGAACTAGCTATGTATCCAGTTAATTGCCAGGGTATCCAATCCACAATGAACTCCTGGGTTAATTATCATGACACCGGTTACTTTGTCAATTTTTTTTAATAAAGACGTACAATACCTACGGCACTCCCTCAATCTATTAAGGAAGTTACCTACTTAGAAAAGGAAAGTCTCTTTTCTGACAAATCCACATTACCTTTTTATCATTATTGCATTGTTTCCCACAATTTTTATATATCCATCTTTTTATGCTGTGCTCCAGGACAGGGGTGTCAAACTCGTGTCATCACGTTGTCGGCACGTGATATATCATGACTCCCCCCCCTGTGCTAAAAAGGGGGGTGGGCATGACTAGTGTGTGACGCATCCAGCCCATGGGCTGCGAGTCTGACATCCCTGCTCTACGTTTTGATGTCTAATTGACTGTTTTATAGTTCCTGACATTTTTTTTCTCCTTTTGAAGCTAGAGACATAGTGTATTTGTGGGGGGTACTATATCAGTTTTCCAGGACTTCTGAAATATAATCCTAAAATTATTCATTTAGTCACTCCTTTAGTTTATGTAGCTGCCTTACTCAACATGACTCAGGCATGAAGACCATTAAAAGAAAGCATGCAATTCATTTGATCCTAGAGCAAAGAGATTTCCATGACTGTCTTTCTATCAGTCCTAAACTTTAATCCTGCTGCTCACAATTTCTTGGTTAGAACAATTCTCCTTTTGGAGAAGATTAAACCCGTATGATCAATGCTGGTGTCTACTAGCATACCCTCCAGGCACTGAGTTCTATAAAGATATTAAATATTTCTTAAATCACTACAAGATGTGGAGTTTAATTCATGGTGAGGCTGGCATATTTGTCTCTGAGTTAAATATTAAAATATTCTTAGAAAATAACATTATAGGCTTTTTTTCTGGACACTTACTTATTATATTTGTTGTAATAAATACTGCATAACTGCCATTTAACCACAGGTGGATTTAGGAACATTTAGATGATGTTCCTAAAATTACAAATATAACAATGTTCAACTAGCAAACAAATGATTAAACAACTCATAAAAACACTTCCAATTCAAAATTCCCCAGCAAAAAACAACAACAATTCTTTTGCTTTAGCAAGCAAAGCATGAGTCCTAACTATATCTTCTTGAAGATTTTTTACAGAAACCCTAAGAATAAGAATGGACCATAAAGTTAAAGAGCCCAATCCCAGGAATTCAAATCAAATGATACCCTATAGAGGGCTTCCCAACTTTATTTGAGCATGTCCAGTTAAGCATATACCTCAGCAGGGAGTTAGTACCATTATTTAATTGCTCTTAGTGTTTTCCTAACATTCCAGCATTCCTGTAACCGAAGATCAATTTTTCATGTCCTCCAATATGAGATGAAAAAGAACAACTTGAAGTTTTTGTGAATGACTTCTCTTTGAATACTTCAATTGTACTATATAGCAATAGCATTTAGACTTATACACCGCTTTACAGTGCTTTACAACCCTCTCTAAGCAGTTTAAAAAGTCAGCATATTCTCTTACATACCATTTTAAGTATACATTCACATAATTGGTATTCTTCTTTACATTTATCATTCTTATACATTTATTATTTCATTTAATAATTATAACGTACAATCTGGGTTGCTTTATTTACCATCCCTTCCTCCTTTTGTAACACCTCCTTGTTTTCCCTTTCTTTTCTCCCTCCCTCCCTCCCTTCTCTATTTTCTTCCTTCCTCCTCTCCTTCTCCTCCCTTCTTCCCTTACCTTTCTCCTACTCCTGCTCTTCCTCTTCCCCTTCCTACTCTCTCTCCTTCTCTTCCTCTCCCTTCCATCCTCCTCTCCTTACCTCTTTCTTCTTTCCCCCGTCTTCCTTTCTTTCTCTCCTCCTCTGTGCTACCACGGCAAATATCAAATATCTCAGCTGTTTTTTCTCAGAGCTTAAGTGTCAGTTTCCTCAACCTGTCTTTGTAAGGTTCAAAACCTCTGATTATCCTGTCTTTTTTTTTTAAATAGTTGTTCTGGTTTTTTATTTATTTTAACAGGGCAAGTGTATGTTTATCTCACTGAGGGTACTCACGGAAAAAAACCCTAACTGAGGGTGTTAAGTATGTTTCCCCAATTTAGTGGTCTTGAGAATTGTTTGAGGGTTTCAGTACTAGTACACTAGGAAGGCATTAGGTTAGAGGAGGTGGTCTTAAAATATGAAAATCCTGTAAGTAGCAGGAAAAGAGCCAACAGGATGCTTGGGACTGAATCTAGGGCCAGTTGTTATACAAAACATCTGTACTGCCAAGGGGTTTTGAGGCCATCATTACAGGGTGGTTTTTTTTTGTCAGATCACTGGTCAAATGCAGTATTATTTACTCCAGGAATCAGCAACCATTTGAGGCTCTTTTCAAGCGCAGCCAAAATCTCACTGCACTAAAGTTTGACATAAGCTCACCAACATGAGAGTACATAAACTTTATGAGATCTTGGCAAGAACCCACAAGATTTTAGCATTGTCTTGCATCGTCATCGTAGTGCAGAATTGCTCTACCATGTATGTAGAGTGGTGGCCCAGAGGTGGAGTTCTCGCCTCACAATCAGGAGGCTGTGAGTTTGATCCTAGGTAGAGGCAGATATTTCTTTCCCTGGGCACAGTGAGATATCTCTGCTGAACAAAACTCCACTATGGTGACAGGAAAGGCATCTGGCCAGTAAACACTCTGCTAGCTCCATTTTGTTGCCCTGACTCCACTCCGCAAGGGATTATAGGTCACTAAAAAAAGAAGATGATGTATCTCCTTCCATTATAAGAGAAACAGGCAACCTTGGAGTGATTTAAAATGCATGGCAGTCTGAATTCTGAGTGGAAGATGAAAACGCCTTACATAGTCAGGAGCTAAAAGGAGTCCATTTTCTTTGAATATGCCTGTCATAGCACAAGAGATTGCAGTTATTTTTGTTTATTTGGAGGATGATCATACAAAATTTAAGTATCATATGATCACTATGTGATCAATGATAATTGTAAGATGAAGCTGGCAATAATTGCTCATATCACTTTGAATATATATGAGACTTTTTTTAAGGGATAGAAATAAGCCTGCTAATCAAGTAAGATGATTTGCCAAAGTTTCAACTGACACTTAATTACTCGCTTTGAAAAAAAAAGGCAAAAAAATAGTGTTGCCAAAATTAGATGTGATTCTAGTACGATTTCACAAAATGATAGTATTCTAAATGTGATCACAGTCGATGGGGACTGCAGCCAAGAAATTAAAAGACACTGCTCCTGGAGAGGAAAACTATGACTAAGCTAGACAGCATACTAAAAAGCAGAGACATCACCCTGCCAACAAAAGTGTGTTTAGTCAAGGCTATGGTTTCCCCAGTTGCAATGTATGGCTGTGAAGGTTGGACGATAAGAAAGGCTGAGCGCCAAAGAATTGAGGCCTTTGAACTCTGGGGCTGGGGAAGACACCAGCGAGTCCCTTGGATTGCAAAGCGATCAAACTGGTCAGTCCTAGAAGAGATCAACCCTGACTGCTCTTCAGAAGGCCAGATCATGAAGAGGAAACTCAAATACTTTGGCCCCCTAATGAGAAGGAAGGACTCACTGGAGAAGAGCCCAATGCTGGGAAAGACTGAGGGCAAAAGAAGAAGGGGATGACAGAGAATGAGATGGCTGGATAGAGTCACTGAAGCAGTAGGCATGAGCTTAAATGGACTCCAGAGGATGGTAGAGGACAGAAAGGCCTGGAGGAACATTGTCCATGGGATCGCGATGGGTCGGACATGACTTTGCAACTAACAACAACCACTTGCAGTAGTTCTAATTCATTCATCAAATAACAACAAAAATGTGATCACTGAAATCTTGCAAGCATCCCAAAACCTTGTGAGACTGGCCAAATGTTATTTCTCAATTGCTTCTGAAGAGTTGAGGCCATCTCTTTGGAGTCCTGACAACACCATGCTACTAGTTCTTGGCCCATTTGATCAGGCAGGGGTTCTTCACGGAGAGAGATGCTTCCCAGTCAATTTTATTTATCAGCCCTTCAGCTGAAGATGGAGCTGGAAATGGCTACGAGCATGCAAAACATCTGAGCTTTCCTTGGCTCAACTTTTCATATCCATTTATGGCAAAAGGAAGGAGGAGGAGGAGGAGGAGGAGGAGGAGGAGGAGATGAGCTGGATCTCCGGATGAGCTCAGCTGGAGTAAAAGGATTTGCACCTGTTCTTGCTCAGCCCCAAACTTCCCTGGCTGTATCACATCATCAGAGTGAGAAATGCATAATAGACAAAAGAGTAAAACTGTCCCATTTTGGCAAGAGTGCAGCCTTTTGGAAGGACTGCTATTAAGTCACTCTTACTGCCTCCCTCGTCCCTTTGGAATCCCTATCTGCCTCTGGCTTAGTCATACTTAATTGTATTGCTTGTCTATTTTTCATCCTTATTTTTTTTTTAAAAAAGAAAACAAAAGAAAATATAAATGCAAATACTAAATGTTATTTTTCAAGGAGCCACAACCCCCGCCCCCTTCCTCTGGAACATTATTTTTATAACCGTTGAGTGAAATCAGAAAGCAGTTTGAAAAACTAGAGGTAGAGAAGAATCTGCAATCAATTCCTTCAAGGATGCACTTGAAAAGACCAAATGCATAATATGTTGAGGCGGAAAAGAATTAATATTTTAGTCCCTGAGGCTTTTTGTTTCAGAAAACCTACTGCCAATTGTTAAAGGCTATTTTTTTTTTAGTCATTTATGGTCAGTCACAATCCCAACTGCGAGTTGCATTATTTTTGGTTGTAATTGTATGACTTAAGTACTCACATCTAGAATTCTGATGAAAAGTAGATACCAACTTCGTAATAGCAATAGTAATTAGACTTATATGCCGCTTCACAGTGCTTTACAGTCCTATCTAAGCGGTTTACAGAGTCAGCATATTCCCCACAACAATCTGGGTCCTCATTTTACAGACCTCCAATGGATAGAAAGCTGAGTCAACCTTGAAGTAATAAACAGGTAGCCCTTTTGATCTACAATTATCTTTTAAATTATATATTCAGTGCAAAGAGTAAAAGGTTAAGCAGTGAATTAACCAAGGTCATATGAAATACAACCAAGCCATAGGCCTTTACTACAGATTCATAGCTTCTCCTCTCTATATTGTGGGAACAGGTTTTAGCCTGTTATAAGTTAACCATGAAAATTTATAGTAAAAGTACTGTATGAAATAATTGAAGGCTTCTAACATGTCATATCTGAATGCTATCATAAAGATCCTGGCATTTCAAATTAGATTTGTCCTTTTGTATATTGCAAAGACATGGCATTTTTAAGCATTCTGAATTTGTTTCGAGATTATAAAATGGTAATATTTGAAGCAGTGGTGGGTTTGTACCGGTTTTACTATCGGTTCTCTCGTACATGCGCAGAAGCATCCGAGCAGGTGGGCGGAGCCTCCCGCCACCGCCACTACCGGTTCAGCTGAACTGGGAGTAACCCACCTCTGATTTAAAGCATATTCAAGTGCTCAGGCTCAAGAAACTAATATAGGTTGTCAGGGGGTAGGTGTGGGAAGAAATAAGTTTCTTGGATAGTCCATAGGTTATTCTAGGAATCTGCCAAATAAAAAAAAGTGTACAAACATTATAAAGTCTCTATTTCCTTCTTATTGGCCAGGCTTGTTTGAAAACATGGGTGGAGGAAGTCGATGCTGTCAGAGCAGGATTGTCAAACTCATGATGACATGTTGCTGTCATGTGACATATCACAACTTTTTTCCCCTTCTGTCAGCACTCCTCCATTAGATAATTAGGAAAGGAAACCCACAAGACTCCATTGATAGAAATCAAGTGTACTTTTACTAACTATAAATGATCAGGAACGTAGCAAAGCGAAGACTGATTATTTAGGCGCGAAAGCAAATGATATATAAAATAACCCATTCCCCACCCCTTGGCATCCCAGTTACAGTCCAATCATAATTCTTCCAAGTGTCAGGTGCGAGATAACTTCGAAAGGCATCACCAAGATGGAATGTCGGTGCCGTTGGCCTTGGCGGGAACCTCCTCCGCATGCGCAGTAAGACAGGCAGCAGAAATTCCAGAAGCTTCCTCCAGCACAATTAGTAATCCCCTCCCAAATACCATGCCCCCCCTCCCCGTTTCAATGGCAGCCAAGCAGCAGCAAAACAGAGGCTGACACCTTCGCTAAAACAGGAGTGGGCATGGCCAGTGTGTGACGCATCCGTCCCTGACCCCTGGGTCAAAGCATCATGTTATAAGCCCCACCCCTTCAGGACATTTAGGGGAGGGGCTTTCATCATGATGCTCTATCTACCATCTTCCTAATTTTGAGCTTTGCATATATAGACCTGCAGAATAGAGAGTTGGACAGAGAGAAGGAGGGGTAACACAACTGAAAAAGGCCAGAAAATGAAGGACAGAACTGAAATTAGATCACTATTACAGAATAAATTTATACAAGTAGATTCAGACTTTATTGTTAAGTATTGGTTGGCTTATAATAAAGTTAATTGGATGCATTTATCCTTATTTATTCAATTGAATTTATATGATCACTCTTCTAGCTTAAGCTACTCTTGGGGGTGAACAGAGTTAAAAAGTCAGTCTAATAGTACAAAATGAATGCACAAGAAAAAACAAAATTTGCAATTGAGCACAACCGCCCACAATGATTAACAATATCTCAAAGTCTCAATCTCCTGATTCTCTCAATTGTTAGACAGTCATATTTTAAGGGTCTCTTGGAGGAACATTGTTCTGAGGGCAGTTGCAGTGACAAAAAAAGGCAAAATTCTATTTGCTCTCAAAGGTATCTGTACGTACTATTGTACAATTACAGTTCTTTCTTCCTTAAAGTATCTTCTAAATTATTACTGAAGTTCTTGCATCAATAAAACCAAGAGTTGTTTTGGAAAAATACACAGTTAAGAATAAAGGCTAGAGAGGAGATCAGCTATGGACAGTGTGTTAGGTAAGCTCCCCGTTGGGAGAGCGAGTATGTTCAGAGAAGCGTTATGAGAGTGTTGTTGGAGAACATGCAAACCAGCATACAGAGACACTACAGTTTAAGTAGGTTTTTACTTTCGTGGAAATAGAGGTATTAGAGTCCATCAAACAGTCTAAGTCATACACAGATAAGACAGTCAGTCATCAATGTCTTTCAGTTAAGGGATAATCCAATTAACATAGTCCAGTATCATATAATCAGTTCAGAACTCAAAGTTTGCTAATAGCTGCAAAACTTACAATAGCTCACGGCACTCAGATCAGATCAGCCCAGCATCTAACGAACAGAGAGCTAACAGTCGCTCTGGCTCCCTCTTATGGCCGATTGAGGAAAACAGCAACCAATCACATTTTACAGTATGATTTAAAAAAACAGATATAGCATTGTTACATGATTTATATATTGCCAACCCAACTGTTAGATTATATTCCTAGCATTCTCCCCTTTGGGTAGGACAATATATAAATCTTACAATCTTAATCTGTATTCCTCGCAACAACGTTTATGTTTCATAGTACCTTGGGCTTTGGTAATATGGTCTGCAATGATATCTTCAGACATGCAGTACTCCAGTGAAACTAATTTACCATTCACACTTTGCCTTACATTAAGATATCTTATATCAGTGTGTTTTGACCTAGTTTTTACAGCAAGATTGGATGCCATCTGAATTGCTGCTTGATTGTCTTCATAAACAACAATAGGCTCTCGTATGTCAATCCCCATATCAAGTAGGAGTTGTTTATAACAAATCAAATCTGTACATAATAATGACAGACATGAGAACTCAGCCTCCATAGTCAATAGACTTAAAAGTTTTTGTCTAATAGACCACCATCCAATTAGTGCTTTTCCCAGGAATACAACAAACCCTGATGTTGATTTCCGTGTAGACACATCTGTAGCAAAACTTGCATCAGCATATGCAGTTAAGCTCAGATCATCTTTAGGTTCTAAATACAATGCATAATGCATCGTTTGCTTAAGATATCTTAATATCCTCTTAGCAGCTTACCAGTGCCTTTCAGTAGGTTCAGCATTAAACCTGGCTAATTGATTTACACTATATGCTGTGTCGGGCCTTGACCAATTACTCAGATACTATAAGCTACCAATTAATGATTGATAAATACCTTTATCAAACACAGGGCTTTTTACATCATCATGGCTAAATTCCTGACCCATTGCAGTTTCAGCTGGTTTACACAGTTCCATCCTAAACATTCTGAGTAGCTGGTTAATCTTCTCAGTTTGTGAGATTTTGTATCCACCCCTAGTTTCATCTATTTGTAAACCAAGATATTGCCTAATCTCACTGAGATATTTTATACTGAACTTCGTCCTTAACAGTGCTATAATCCTCATAGCTTCTTGCTCAGTTTTAGTGATTAATGCTATGTCATCAGTGAACAATAGCAACAATGAAATCACACCATCACTTTCTTTCTTAAACAAACATGGATCAGCCATGCCAGCTTTAAAACCCATCTTAGTTAACTCTTTCACTATACATTGATTCCATTCATATCCTGATTGATTCAAGGCATACAGACTCCTTTTCAATCTCCAGAAATCAGTGTTATTACCAGTGTTTAACCCTAAAGGCTTCTTTAAATATATAGTATGTTGCAACGGTGCATGGAGATATGTCGTCTCAACATCTAAATGATTCACTCCATATCCATGCCTAGCTGCCCAAACTAATGATGCACGTAATGTTGTAGCCTTTAGACTAGATGCAAATACCTCATCATAGTCAGTGGCTGACTGATCAAACCCCTGTGCTATCAATCTGGCTTTATGGGTAAAAGTCCCATCTACACTTGTTTTAATCTTGTAAATCCATTTACATCCTATGGTATGTTTACCTGGGGGTAATCTTACATTTTCATATACCTCTAACTTTTGTAAGGATTTCGGTTCCTTTTCCATTGCTGTTTTGCCAAACTATCTGCTCCTCAGTTGGATATAGAGTTAATTCTTGGTAATTAGCAGGAACTTTATTTTCCTGACAAGCTATAGACGCCTGATACCTGTCAGGTGGTCTAGTTACACGAGTTGAATGTCTAGATCAAAGAAGTAGGAGCTTCATTATCTCATGTTCCAGAATTAGCCAATAAAACAATACCGAAAATGAAACTTTACACGTCCTTAGTTGCTTGAGCTGTCAGATGTCAGAATGTTAAGCTATTTATGGTCAGCAAAGTTACTATACCATACCATACCATACTAAGACTGTTAAGACAACATAGCTGCAAGCAGTCAAACCTATCACTCCTTTCATTGGTGGGTTACAGCCGGTACACCCCGGTGCGGGCATACCGGTGCCTGGTGGGAGCAGCAGATACTGTTCCGGTACAGTTCTGCAGAGGGCCCACCCTCCCACCCGCTCTCCTTACCGGTATTTGACCCTACCGGGCCATTTGCGCATGCGAATGTTCATGCAGCATACGGCGCCTGCACAATGCTCCGCAGAGCAGGTGTGTGCATGCATGCACAGTGTGCATGCATGTGGTGGACACCCAGCCCCGTTGCAGCATACTGGTTGCGACAGGATCCAGAACCCACCACTGACTCCTTTGCTTAAATCCTTGTTGCTCCACTCACTCAACTCCAATAGCCCTTATTCCTGCTTTTCTTTCCTTTATATGCAACCCAAGTTTCTAGCTTTCGGGATGTCAACATGGTGCAAATTAAATTTTCATTGCCCATTTCTTCACTCAACACATATAGTAGCATGCAGATATTTTGTTCCTTCTGCCCCAATCAATAACCAACATTTCTATTTTGTTGTAACAGCACTCACAGAAACATGCTTCTCTTGGCCTTTCAAAAAATAACTCCTAGGTTTACCTCTGCCAAGAATACAACATTCAGCTTTTTTAAGATGACTGTTTCCACCCTGGGGGGGCTTCCCCCCCAAAATGAGATCTTCTGAATAATTTAAAGCTTATACCCAGGATCAATTTCTTTGGCTGGGTTTACCTATTGAGAAAATCAGACAGTAATTCCTAAAGCTTGGTGAATACACTCCATTGTCTATGTAACACACAACATCAAAACACATTGCCCAATATGTCTGTTTACATGCTAAGCCCGTAGCTGCATTTACAACATGCTAAACCACAAACTTCAATTCAGTCAAGGCATCAGTCTGGAAACTGGAGACAGCAAGATCTAGGCCAGTCACTCTCTCTCAGCCCTAGGAAGGAGGCAATGGCAAACCACTTCTGAAAAACTTTGCCAAGAAAACTGCAGGGACTGGTCTATGTAGTCACCACGAGTCAAAAGCATAAATTTTCATACAGGTAGTCCTCAACTTATGACCACAATTGAGCCTAAAATATCTGTTGCTAAGTGCTATAGTTTTTCAGTGAATCTTGCTCCATTTTACGACCTTTCTTGCCACACTTGTTAAGTGAATCACTGCAGTTGTTAAGTTAGTAACACGGTTGTTAAATGAATTTAGTTTCCCCATTGGCTTTGCTTGTCAGAAGATAATAAAAGGTGATCACATGACCACGGAGACATGGCAACCCTCATAAATATGGCAGGGGGTTGGACTAGAAGACCTCCAAGGTTCCTTCCAACTCTGCTATTGTATTTGTAATTGTATATAAGTCTGTTGCCAAGCATCTGAATTCTGATCATGTGACCATGGGGATGTTGCAAAGGTGATGTGGAAAATGATCATAAGTCACCTTTTTCAGTGCCGTTGTAAGTTTGAACTGTTGTACGTCAAGGACTACTTCTACATTTTATGTAGGGCTCCCATAGCTGAAGTTGCAAACATCCACATGATACAAAATAGTAGGAAAGGAAACTATTTTTCTGGCTGCAATAAGGACACCAAATCTGACACAGAAATTTGGGTCAGAGTTTTCTGTATCTTTTTTCTGCTGTCCGACAGTCATCTGAAATTTTACAGCTGTGATCTGGTACCATTATATGGCAACAAAAAGAAACAGATAGTTTTTGTACTTTGAGTATTTTCCTAGCATCTTCTCACCATCAGCAAAAAGACATAAAACCTCCCTGCCTTACTGTTACTTGAGCAGAAAGGTGATATTTTATGATCTGTAAGCAGAAGAGAGTATCTGTAACTCAGAGTTGAACTGTGAAATCCTTGGTGCCCTCTGACTTTGGTTGTTTGCTTGCAGATGTTTCTTTACCCAACAAGCACTCATGATGTTACCTGTTGAATAATGAAACATCTGCAAGCAAACAAGAACCAAGAACCAAGGATTCCGCCACCTGTATATTGTTCATATATAAATAAGCATAGAAAACCACATAATTCTAGCCCCAACGTTTGCAGTTCTAATAGCCTTATCTTAGCCAATGCCAAAATATTGTGTGCAGACAGGGTTATTGTGATGGAATAAAAATATGCCTTTTCTCCAAATGCTGCCAAACAAGAATAGACCAACATTTGGGGAATATTAAATAAGCGATTAGCATCCATCCCATTAAACCAAGACTCGGAGAATAAAGATTGGAAGAAATAGATACCCTACCATAACATGCTCAATGATTAATGGGGGCTAAGGGACAGATAATAAATTTTCTGCAATTCTGTAACCTCTTGCTCACTGCAATAAAACTGAGCCTGTGAAAACCTTGGGAGCTCCCAAAAGGGGCTTGACAGGCAGAGACAGTGCTGCTTTTTTTTTATTACATTTTTTTTTATTTTGTTACTTAAACAACACATGCCCACACCAGTGGGAAAAGAAAAAATCAAAAAGTCAAAACACAGAGAGGACAAAAAGAACAAAAAACAAGGCAGGGGAAAAAAAAGGAAAAACAAAAGAAAACAAAAGAAAAAAAACACAGGTATATATTATAAAAAAGTATATCAGCTGGTTACAACATGTTTTGGTGCATCTCTTCCATTAATTCATATTAATTCAAATATCTTAACTCAAATGTTTACCATATTGACATCATTATACCTCCACTTTTAGTTGACTACAGTTATTTAAACATCTTTCATCCTTAACTATGCCAAAGATTTAATACATAACCACATGCTAGCATTTCATTTACTTGTTTGTAAAATCCTCTATTAACATCAAATCCTCATATCCTGTTTAGCTGAACATCCATAATATTTAATACCAAAAATTCCATCTTCCATGCATATAGTTTATTATCATTCTCCCTTCTTTATGTAATTATATCGTATATCGTAACATTTTCCCCATATTAGTTAACATCTAACTGTATATAGTTTTATTTTATTTTTTAATAGTGATAATTATTGTGATTAATAACCTTTGTATATGGTCCAAAAATATTTCCAACCTTCCCTTCTCATATCCAATTATTATTTATCATATCAACTCCACATTATATACATTACTATCAATATCAATTATTATTCAGCTATGTCTATTACAAATAAGAATAATTAGGTTTAGCTAATTTTGAATTGTATTCTTCCATCTATCAGCCTGTGTCTCTCCAATAACAAAGCCTCCTTAATCCAATTACCATTCGTGGATCAAATTCTGCAAACATCTTTATAAGCAAGTCCAAACAGGGATATCTTCGCATCTTTTTGCTTAGGATGCCTCTCATATAATGTCCTAGGCGTTGTCCTACGCTTGTTGCACTTTTCAGCTTGTCTTTAATTCTCAGTGGTGGTATCGAAAATTTTGCAAATGATGTTTCATAAAGTATAAATTCTTTAATGCTTCTCATTCCTCCTGCGCTCTATCTTTTGAAATAAATCTTCTGTATGGCTGCCCCCCCCCTTCAAACGTTGCATCTCTTTCTCCCTCCGAAGTAAACCAGACGCCCGAAGTGTCAGCAAGTTGAGAATCTTTAAACCAGATGCCCGGAATGTCAGCAAATTGAGAAACTTCATTTCTGACATTCTTCATTTGTATTTCAGGAACATTCAAACATTCAACATTCTCACTTTTTTCTTCATATTTTGATGTTAAAACCAACAAATAGTCCAGCTTTTTTTCAAATCTATCATACGTATCAGACAACTTTTGTAATGCGGAGAAAATCATTTGAAATGAATCATTTGAAGCTTGCATAGACGCCATGTTTGTGACGCAGCTATTTCCCTTTAGAAGCTTTAAGATATTTGCAAGTAAGAACACGCTGGGAGCTGTGCAATCTTATCTGATCTTAGACCAACACAGCCAAGCAATAAAAGTGTCAAATTGTAAGGAGCCAAATTATAGTAAATTGGTTTACAGCCCACTTAAGGAGAGTCAGAGGAGATGTTGAAGTAATCTTTCCTTTATCCACGTAAGTAGCATTTAAAACATTTAAGAAATAGGGTAACCACCGGCCATAAACCCATTAAAAAAAAACCAATTCGCCACTAGATTCTTCTGTTCTTTGGTTTCAATTAGCTTAAATTTTTATGCGGACCGTATCTCTTTGAGTAATAAAATCAGCTTACCAGTTGAAAACACTCACTCCATTCTTAGGGGCAACCTGCAGTTTCGGTTAGCTTACAGCTAATGCAGAAGGAACTGGCAAAGGAGGTTAAATTCCAAGCCCCCCAGAGACTTTGTGAACGTCTCTGAGGTCACTGGATCTCCTCCAACCTTTCACTGTCTCTCCGGGACAGCTTGGGTCCGAAACGAACCGTCCAATTTCCTTTGGAATAGGGGAATTTCAGGAATAGCCTGAAACTCTGTCTTCTCACTGCTAAGCCCTGACTTCTTCCAGACAGTGCTGCTTTTATATCTATGTTTATATCGTTTACTAGACAACCTGTGACCCATTGGGTCATCATTTTGGAGATGTTTTCTTACCTGAACAGAGAAACAGAATGGCCAGGGTTGGGCAAAAAAAAAACTGGGAACAAGAACTGTAGCAAAGGATGGAACGAACCGACGGTAGAAGTTTGCAAAGCCCAGGAAGCTTTGCAGTTGGTATGGGTCTTTGAGGCCTGCCAGTCCAGAACCGCCTGCACCTTAGCTGGGTCCATCTCCACCCCCTCTTGGGATACCCTGGTGTTGTGACTCAGCAGATGTCTTCTGTGAGTCTTTGCAGGATGCAAGATTAACACTGCAGCTGGGGCTCATGAGTGGCGTGTTCTGGGGATAAAAGGACGGATGGTGCCACACCCTGGTTGCAGGAGTCAACGTTCCTTGGTTCGTTCAACATGGTTTGATCATCGGTCGTGGTTTATGTAAGATACGCTTGGATAAGTGCTTTGTTTTTCTGTAACCCTGATTCGTAGAGACTTTGGAAGAAGTGCTTTGCTTTCGTTTTGTTCAACTTGTGTTGCCGTAAGAAAGTTTTGTTTTTCATACCATTATCTTCAGGCAGAGACTGTCTTTATGTTATTTTTGGGCTCACAGCCAGTCTGAGCCAAGAATTGATAAAGAGAGTTCCTTTTAAGTTGTTTGCCTGTTGTCTGTTTAACGAGCGGAGAAGGGGGGACAGAACACCCTGGTAACCCAGGTAGTCCATCCGTGTCTTGTGGAATTTACAGTTTGTTAATTTGGCGTACAAGTTGGCCTCCAGTAACTTGCTTAGGACGTGCTTACCAATTGGACGTGCTCATCCATGGACTTCAAATAAAACAAGATGTCACCCAAATAGACAAGCACCCTGTTGTAAAGGTGTCCATTCTGCTGGCTTGATTGCAGCTCACTCTCGTGTCGACTTGGAAAAGTCTACTTGGCCTCCAGAAGGCCAGTGCAGGACCAATCTACTTGTTCTTTAATGGATGAAGGAGAGGCTAGTCTACCCAGTTTCTGGAGAACTTAGGCAGGGCCCATCTGCTGACTCTCCATGAAGTAGTGCAGAAGCACGGAAGCAATTACAAATTTGACAAATTTCAATCCCACCAGAGTTTTGGGTCCTAGATTTTGGTTTCATTCTATAAATTAGCCCGTTTGAGATAACATGGTTCAAAAATTGTTCTCTATGATCACTATTATGTTTCCTCGCACAGTCAGCCAGATGTTCAGACTGCATTTGGCATTTTTGTCTATCTAGTGAGTTCTCTCCAAGGACCTGGGACAGATGTGGATGTCCGATGATGTTACAACTTGTCTTGCAGTTCAAGGCAACTCGGATGCTCTGTTTTGCGCAGTTAAAGGTTACAAACATGAGAGTTTTGGTAGCATATAAATACCTACTGTATATCTGATCTTTTATATTATTTATAGCTACAATATTTATATTTGTTTGTATGCCACTTTTATTATTTTCCTACAAATAACTCAAAGTGGTGAAAATATCCAAGTTACATTCCTTCTCTTGTTTTCCCCACAACAGCAACCCTGTGAGGTGAGTTGGGCTGAGAGAGAGTAACTGACCCAAAGTCACATAGCTGATTTGATTTGATTGCACTTATATGCCACCCTATTCCCGGAGGGACTCAGGGCGGCTAACAAATCAAAGGGAGGGAATACAGACAAGAGGAAAAACAACAAACAAGCAACTACAAAAAGAATTAAAAACAATCAACAGCCACACAGTTCGAGCGGGGACAGGAACTCGTCAGCCCCAGGCCTGTCGGAACAGCCAGGTTTAAAGGGCTTTCCGGAAGGCCTGAAGGGTGGTGAGGGTCCGAATCTCCACGGGGAGCTCGTTCCAGAGGGCCAGAGCAGCCACAGAGAAGGCCCTCCTCCGGGTGGTAGACAATCAGCATTGGCCGGTAGATGGGATTCGGAGGAGGCCTAGTCTGTGGGATCTAATAGGTCTGTTGGAGGTAATCGGCAGCAGGCGGTCTCTCAAGTACCCAGGTCCAATACCATGAAGGGCTTTATAAGTGACGACTAACGCCTTGAAGCATATCCGGAGGCCAATAGGCAGCCAGTGCAGCTCGCGGAGGATAGGTGTAACGTGGGTGTACCGGGGTGCACCCACAATCGCTCACGCGGCTGCATTCTGGACAAGCTGAAGTCTCCAAATGCTCTTCAGGGGCTGCCCCATGTAGAGCGCATTGCAGTAGTCCAGTCTTGAGGTCACAAGGGCATGAGTGACTGTTGCAAGTGCCTCCCGGTTCAGGTAGGGACGCAATTGGTGCACCAGGCGAACCTGAGCAAATGCCCCCCTGGTCACAGCCGACAAATGGTCTTCTAAAGTCAGCTGTGGGTCCAGGAGGACTCCCAAATTACGAACCCTGTCTGAGGGGCGTACAATTTCACCCCCCAGCCTGAGAGATGGAATATCTGGCCAATTGTTGGGAGGGAAACACACAAGCCACTCAGCCTTGTCAGGATTGAGTGCAAGCTTGTTTACCCCCATCCAGACCCTAACAGCCTCCAGGCACTGACACATCACGTCAACCACTTCACTGAGTTGGCATAGGGAGGACAGATACAGCTGTATATCGTCTGCATACTGGTGATATTTTATCCCGTGCCGCCGAATGATCTCACCCAGCGGCTTCATGTAGATGTTAAACAGGAGGGGGGACAGGACCGAACCCTGCGGCACCCCACACTTAAGGGGCCTAGGGGTCGATCTCTGCCCTCCAACCAACACCGACTGCGACCTGTCTGAGAGGTAGGAGGAGAACCACCGAAGAACGGTGCCTCCCACCCCCACCTCACACAACCGTCACAGAAAGATACCATGGTCAATGGTATCGAAGGCCGCTGAGAGGTCAAGGAGCACTAGGATGGAGGCATGACCCCCATCCCTGGCTCTCCAGAGATCATTGGTCAGTGTGACCAAAGCAGTTTCCGTGCTGTAGCCAGGCCTGAATCCAGACTGAAAGGAGTCTTCCATCGCTACAGTGGGATTAGAACTCACACTCTGCTGAACTCTATCCTGATGCCTTAATCATTGGACAGAACTGGAATGTTTTACTCAGTGGCTAAGACGCTGAGCTTGCCGATCAGAAAGGACAGCAGTTTGGTGAGGTGGGTGGCCATATAAATTAAAAGGGAACATGTTTGATGTAACTTGTTCCTTCAGATATTGAAGGTACTTTTAGCAGTGTGTCAGTGTTACTCATTAGTAGAGCATTAAGTATCTATACAGAGAGTGGATCAGAGAGTGGATCAGTGATCTATACAGAGAGTGGATCAGTGGCTAAGACACTGAGCTTCTCGATCAGAAAGGTTGGCGGTTCAAATCTCTAGCGCCGCGTAACAGAGTGAGCTCTCGTTACTTGTCCCAGCTTCTGCCAACCCAGCAGTTTGAAAGGACGTAAAAATTCAAGTAGAAAAATAGGAATCACCTTTGGTGGCGTTCCATGCACCTTTGGCATTTAGTCATGCCAGCCACATGACCACGGAGATGTCTTCGGACAGCGCTGGCTCTTCAGCTTTGAAATGGAGGTGAGCACCCCATAGAGTCGGGAACAACTAGCACATGTGTGCGAGGGGGAACCTTTACCTTTTTTATGCTATATAACAAAAACCCTAGCATTTCGAATGGAAATGTACATTTTTTCTCCTCCTACATGATATTGAAAATGCAGGAGCTGTGTACAGGATCTATTTAGCTCCTGTTGGAGGAACTAAATTGGACACTGTTGATTTTATTTCTGCAATGATACTAACTGTGTGAAACTTCCTTCCCCAAGGAACCTACACATGGAAAACTGAGTTATGAATATTTACGGCTGTGAAGAATTTGTATTGCTCCCTATAATAATTAAATGTTTCTCGTTGTCGACTGCAGTCATATGATACAATTGACTCATTTTCTGCATTCAAATAATACACTGATCCCTAAATTAACCAAAGGGCTATACGAGATGCTAAGCTGCAGACACAACAAAAGAAATATTAAAACTGCCAGATTATTATATTGTACAAATGCAGCCACTTTAACCTTAAGCCTTAAACCATGGACCTAGTCAAGTAGCTTACCTGGTATTATTTCCCTGGATTTTTGTCCCAGATTCCCACGGTTGAAATAGGTAGGTTTTGTTAAGTTGGGGGTCAAATGAAGAGGCAGGACTTCAGTATAGTGATTACAGCTCTTTATTAG
Organism: Thamnophis elegans; assembly: GCF_009769535.1. Taxonomy (NCBI): domain Eukaryota; kingdom Metazoa; phylum Chordata; class Lepidosauria; order Squamata; family Natricidae; genus Thamnophis; species Thamnophis elegans. The sequence continues at coordinate 166,737,566 of NC_045541.1, forward strand.
GTAGACCCATACAACTAACTCTCTTGGCTGTCCGACAGCTCTCTCTTTTAAAGGGAGCTGTCAGGCAGCCCAGCCACTGAGGTTGCTCTATTTTCCCGCTTGTAATTTGAACGCATGATTTCAAACCATTAATTTCCCCGCCTGGAAGGCGGACCTGAGTGAAGCCTTCGTCCTAAGGCTTCACTCCCTATTAACATATGCAACAGGTTTGATCATTTTTAACTCTTCATTTTCTGTTCATTGTATTCAGTGACGTCAAATGATCTGAGTGATTGTGACTAGTAGCAGAAGTGGGTAGCTCCTGGTTCAGCCGAACCGGTAGTGGAGTTCAGGCCTGGGTTGCAGAACCGGCGGTGACCCAGGCCTGCCACGCCCCCGAACTGGTTCACTCACTGCTTCTGAGCTGCCACCATTTTTGTTTTTAATAACTGCACATGTGCAGTTCACTGTAAATTGTTCTGCGCAGGCGCAAACAACAATTTACATTGAATAGCACATGCGCACGCAGCATGCGTCTGGCATGTGCAGGGATTGCGATCCGGTAGTAAAACCGGCAGCAACCCACCCCTGACTGGTAGCCACCAAGAGTCAAAGGAATCAAATATCAACAGTGTTTAGAATATCTCCCAGTGAGGCTAATAATGGGGGATACTGAGAATAATAATTCAGCATCAGAACCTATCTGGAGTACTACATCCAATTCACACAGAAATGGTATTCAGCAGGTTCTGACTACTCAAAATTTCCACTACCGGTTCTCAAGAACTGGAGAACTGGATTTGAACAGCCGAACTGCAGAACTGCAGTCAGCTGAAGTAGCCTGCAGTGCTGCATTTAACCACTGCGCCACCTCGGCTCATTTTAGAATGCTCAAACTATTAGAATGCTTGGCGTTGTTTGTGTGTCTAGCTTTAGCCATCCAGGCATCTTACAGTGCCCCTTCGAGTATAGTTTGACTCATGATTGTATTCATTTATTTTTTATTCCGCCCCAATAACTCAAGGGAAAAACATACCCAATACTCTTTCCTCTTCTTATTTCCTCCACAATAACAATCCTGTAACATGAGATGGGCTGAGAAAGAGGAGCTGGCCCAAAGTCACAAAGTCAGCTTTCAAGCCTAGGACAGGACTAGAACTCAGAGTCTCCTGGTTTCTCGCTTGATGCCTTCAACACTAGACCAAACTGCCTTTCATAGTAATCTGAAATAAATAAATGCGCCTCCAAAGCAAATGAGCGCAGGATAAGAAGTAACAGGCTGAAGATCATTAAAGAGAGATCCAACTCAGAAGGAAAGATAAATTTCATCCTCCAGGACATAATAGGATTAATCCACTACCATTTAGTGGGAGAGCTCACAACATTGCATCACCCTCCAAGCTTTAACCAAACATAGCTCGGACAGCCTATAGAGCTAGCTATGACCCCTACATAACCCCTACAACAGCCAATAGAATACATATTCTTGCACAGGAACAGGAAGCTCAAACACAGGCCAGAGAAGGTATTAAAAAAAACCCTCACTCTCAACTCCTTGTGGTCAGCTGCCCCAAATCACATAGGATTCTGCTTCATCATTAAACCATCTCTCCAATTAGCCTCCATGTTTACAGTGTCTTTCTGACAGCTTGGAAACTAACCCGATGGATATTTCTTCCAACAATTGGCTGTCGAGATTTTGGTAATGCAGATATGGAGGAAGAAGAGGATCAAAAGTATTTTCTCCATCCTGATCTCACCCCCACCCTCACCCCCACACCATCCTGCTCCTGCCCTCTACATCTTTTAACTGAGCTACAGTGTTTGGTGTTTGTTTTAGCTAATCTATGTCTTTTAGCATATATAGTTTTTATTATTTATGATTGTAAGCCTCCCAGAGTTATTCTGAGATAAGATGGGAGGCCAACAAATTCTACAAATAAATAAATAAATAAAGAGGGAAGAAGGATGGGAGGAGGGAAAGGAGGGGGAGGAGAGCTTTATTTTGCCAAAAAGAAGCAGAATATGACTTGTGTCTCTTTCTAACATAGCAAGAAAACTGCCCCACCTAGCTTAGCATCTTGCTTCTACTATTAGCCAGCCCATCTGCTCCTTTTCACGGGAAGCCCAGCACTAGAAGAACATGATAGTCAGTATAATCAGAAAGTTCCTCTTGGTATATGGTCTCCTCGCCTAGCTTTTCTTTTGGGGACAGGTTGCCTCTGAACCAGGAAACTCGATTTAGTGATTGTAACTAAGTAAATAAATCGGTTCCACCACAAAACCGCGCTCGACTAAACCGCGCTCGACGAAACCGCGTAGCTGACGTCATCAACAGGGCGACAACAGCACGGAGACAGAAGCACGCTGTAAACGCTAAACCTAAAATTAACCCCTAAACCTAAACCTAATCCCCCTAAACCTAATCCTAAACCTAACCCTAAACCTAACCCTTAACCTAACCCTAACCCTAAACCTAACCCTAACCCTTAACCTAACCCTAAACCTAACCCTAACCCTTAACCTAACCCTAAACCTAACCCTAAACCTAACCCTTACCTTAAGTTGAATCGGCTTGCTTTCAAAGCGCTATTTAAAGCACCCTTCTTTCTCCGCGCTCGCTGTTGTCGCCCTGTTGATGACGTCAGCGACGCGGTTTAATCGGGCGCGGCTTAGTCGAGCGCGGTTTTGTCGTGCCACAAATAAATCAGCCTTCCATCGGATAGGCTGGGTTGGCTATAGTGGGACATGGCATCACACTCCAAACTTCAACCAAACTTAGCTCAGACAACCAACAGAGCCAGCTATGACCGCTACAACAGCCAATAGAATACATGTTCTTGTGCAGGAACAGGAAGCTCAAACACAGAACCCAGAGAAGGTATAAAAACCCCTCACTCTCAACTCCAATGCATCTGGAAGGAAAACAAGATGGGGAAACTAAGGCAAAAGCAAAACGCCTGGGAGGCCCCCAGAAATAGTATAGCGTCTGCAGCTTTAATTTGGAAGAAAAACAACAATATCATTTAGGAAGCACCTCGCTCTGTAATATGATTTTACAGAGAGACGTTGGATGTGACAGACTACCAAGTATTGCATTCTAACTCCTATCTATCAAATCTAAGGTAGCTTGAACAATGGTTAGGGAACGTGACTGTTTAGTTTCATTTAGTAACAAAGATCCCCACTTTTGGGAAACCAGAGAATTACCAATTTTGTTTCCTCCCTGCAAGGGAGGAGGTTGGACCAGAAGACCTCTAAGTTCCCTTCCCGCTTTATGATTCTAGGAATTCAGGGATACGCAATGAAATGAAAGGTTAGGAGATTGTGCTGAGAATGAAAAGTCCTTCACACCATTAAAAATTAAGTCATGGAACTTGTCACAGTAAAATGTGATGGAGCCTGTTAGCCCAGACAATTTTAAAGGGTCATTTAAATGAATCAATGGAGAAGAAGCGAAAGTCATAGCATATGAAGCTTGTTTATTATGGGTTATTAACTTATGGAATTCACTGGTATTAGATGCAATGATGACTACAGGCAACCCAGTGGTGGGTTACGGATCCCATTGAAACCGTATCAGTGTCCTCCACATGAACGCACGCATGAGCCTTACCTTCCAGTGATGCTTCTGTGAGCCTCCAGCTGCTTGACTGAGCATTATGCAGGCACTATGCGTATTACGCGCATGTGCCAAAGCGCTAAAGAGTTTAAAGACAGGTAAGGACGACGGGAGGGCAGGTGGGCCTTCTGGAGCACTATACCGGAACAGTACCCAGGCAGGCTCCGGTACACCCGTACCGGGGCGTACTGTCTGCAACCCACCACTGAGGCTACCGCTGTTCTAAAAGAGAATTTAAAAGAAAGGGAAAGAAAGAAAATAGTTGTCCTTCAAAATGCTCGCAAATGTTTATTTAATACAGCCAACATGCCTTGGAATAAAACAATTTCTTCCTCAGGGAAGTATAGAAAGAGACATAAGAATAAATGGTTCTTTTTTAAAATAAATATACACTTATTTTAAAATATGTGTACAGTTATCTTCTGCAGTCACAATATAAGCCTAAGATTGAAAATGAGGTTTGTCAGATGTTATGCCTTTTCTATCCTGCTCTATGGAGTGGAGAGTTGGTATCTGACAGAAAATCACTTGAAGAGACTAGAAGCTTTTGAAATGTGGATTTACAGATCCACATTTATGACGTATAAGATGGGTTGGCAAAAAATCACAAATAAGGTGGTGATAAGCCACCTGGTAAAGACAAGGGAAATCATCAAAACCATTAAAAGGCGAAAGTTAAAATATTTCAGACATGTGACACCCAGAAAAATACGGCATACTTCACTTAATCCTCCAGAGAAAGATTGAAGGCAAATGAGGTCCAGGCAGAAGAAGAACATCAGGGCTTCAAAATCTAAGGGACTGGTTTGGACAAAACTCAACCGCACGTTTTCGTGTGGCTGTTGATAAAAATAGGATCGCCAACATGATCTCCAACGTACAATGACGGATATGGCACAAGAAGAAGAAATGTAGAGGTGTACAGTTTTAGCCCTGTACAAGGACACAGTGGAATTAAATTACAAGGACACAGTGGAATTAAATTACCCTATTTAAGGGGTATTATGCAAAAAGCCAGAAGTCTATGATTCTGAGAAAAATGGGTGGGAAGAATGATGGCCAGCTGTAGGTGGATGGATTCAGTTATAGTGACAATGAGACACTGTTGAAAGATTAGATTGAGGATAGATCGTCCTGGGGGAAATCCATCAATGTGATCACTAAGAATTGACACCAACTTGATGATATATCAATCAATCAATCAATCAGCTGACATAATTTTAGGCAATCAATAGTAAAAATGTCAGCTGTAGGTTGATCATGTTTCATACCCAAATATTGGGTAAATCACAAAGATGCTCTGTAGTCTTCAAACTCTTTCCTAGATTTCTGAATGTCTCTTAGATTTGGGGAGTGGAATTTCTGAGAAATGCTGGAAGAGATGGGCACCCCTTAACACCTTATATCTTAACAGTTCAAAGTGAGATTTTAGTGTAGATTTTTGACTGGTGCATACCCATTATGCTATGCCATGCTAAATGTACAAATCCACAACAGGCTAGGTTTATGCAAAATCTAAGCCATAAACTGGGATTTGGAGGGAGAGAATAGAATACAAAATAACCAAGTTGGAAGGGATCTAGTCCAATCCCCTGCTCAAGCAGGAGATCTTATATCAATGATGGCTAGCCTTTTCCGGACCGAGTGCCCAAAGAGTGCAAATGAGCGTGTATGTGCCTGAACCCCCAAAATGCAATGCGTGTGCGGCCCATGTGCATGTGGTCTCCACGCATGCACATCCCACCCACCCCCTATACCCCATCCAGTGCCTTTCAATCTACAACAGCCATCTTTCCATCTTATTGGGTGTGCAAGCCCCCCCCCCCGGTTTGCCCTCCTTTGTGGCTGGGGGGTGGCTTTCTTGTTTACCATCCTTACCATCTACCCTAGCTGGCCCCTCCAATTATGTTTCATCTTTATGGACTTAGCCCGCTGGACTTTTAGTTTTGCATCTCTCCCCCCGGACTGCGTCTATTACCGTGGCTATCATCGTCCACTATTACCTCAGAAACTTTACCCTAGCCATCTCGACTATTATTCTTCCTATACTAGACCTTTAGAGAAAGAGGCCTTTTTAGCTCCCTCATATCGTGCCGGCCTTGACCGGTTTATTGTGCTGTTGCTGTATGGACTTTATGTCTTTATGTACAGATTGTTCGCTTATTTTATCACCTTTTTATACCTGCGCAATTTTTCTTTGTAAGTAGTGTGGATGTGTATGATTGTAAGCGAATGATCCCACTTTTTAAACTTGTGTAATTCCCTTTTATATTATATTGTTGTATTTTTAAATTTTCGTGGGGGTGTGAGTGAGTGAGTGTTTGGGTGTGTAAGCGAGATTGGGATGGGAACCGGGTTCCCCCACACTGAGTGCTTCGCAGAAGTGTTGGGGGGATCTGCGCCTACTCCAATCTCAGGATGACTGATTCGAAGGGCCTGTCAGGAAATGCGGGGGCTATGGGGGTGGGTGGAGGGACTACGGACACGGGAGTGGGCCGGAGCATTACGGTCTTAACAGGGAGGGGCAGATATGGCGGGGACTTTAGGGCTGGCCATTACCGGGGAAGGAGGGCTTGCTACGTTACAGAGATCCCTCCTTCCGGCCCTATGAGTCCCACTCCAAGGCCAGATGGCGTGAGTAATCAGGACCCTGTTCTCAGGCTGCTGTCGCTAAATGCCAGGTCTGTAGTTCACAAGGCTCCCCTCGTCCGGGACCTAATTTTAGACGAGAGGGCAGACCTGGCATGTATTACTGAAACCTGGCTGGGCCCGGAGGGAGGAGTCCCCCTCACTGAAATGTGCCCAGAGGGTTTTCAGGTGCTTCATCAGCCACGCCCGCAGGGAAGGGGTGGAGGTGTGGCTATTGTTATCCAAGAGTCTCTAGTACCTCGTAGGATCCCTGCTCCGGAGCTTGTCGGGTGTGAGTCCTTGCTGGTGAAGTTGGACCTCAAGGGTCAAGTGGGCTTGCTGTTAACGTACCTGCCTCCCAACAGCATTGCAGCAGCCCTCCCCTCGCTCCTCGAGTCAGTAGCTGAGCTGGCAATTGAGTTCCCCAGGCTTATGGTTCTGGGGGATTTCAATTTGCCTTCGCTCGGTGAACACTCTGATGGAGCGCAGGAGTTCATGGCTTCCATGACAGCCATGGGCTTGACCCAAGTAATTCAGGGCCCAACTCACTCAGCGGGTCACACGCTCGACCTCGTATTCCTCTCGGAGCAGTGGAGTTGTGATCTTGGTTTGAGGGGTAGCGAGATCTTACCCCTGTCATGGTCGGACCACTACCTACTGAGGCTTGACTTTCGGAGACCAAACCCCCACTGTAGGGAGGAGGAACCGATTAGGTGGTTCCACCCCAGGTGCCTTATGGACCCTTTGCGCTTGGTGTTGTTCCTGATACCCTCACCCACAGTCCGGCGGAGACTCTGGTTGCTGCCTGGAATTCAGCAGCAGCAGAGGGTCTTAACCGGATTGCGCCTTTATGGCCGATCCGAGGCAATGGATCCAGGAGGGCTCCTTGGTTTACTGAGGAACTCCGGGAGATGAAGCGCCGAAAGAGACACCTAGAGCAACGATGGAGATCCAGTAAGTCTGAGTCAGACCGAGCGCTTTTAACATCCAGCATCAGAGTCTACCTTCGGGCAATCAGGACGACAAAAAGAACACACATTGCCTCTCTGATAGCTTCCGCTGAGTCCCGCCCAACCGCCTTGTTCAGGATAACCCTGAACAGGAGGGATACGAGTGATCCCTTGCAAGGCAGAGCTGAGGACTACGTCCAATTCCTCGTGGATAAAGTTTCTCGGCTTCGGACGGACCTGGACTCCAATTGCGCAGAGCCAGCTGAGGCACCAGGGGAGAATCTGGATGGACATCACTGGATTGATTTTCAAGCTGTCACCCCTGAGGACGTGGACAAGGCCATGGGAGTCGTAAGTGCCTCCACATGTGTGCTGGACCCATGCCCCTCCTGGCTGGTTGCTAACAGCAGGGAGGTGACACGGGGCTGGATCCAGGCGGTTGTTACCGCCTCCCTTCGGGAAGGGTTCTTTTCCCCCGCTTTAAAGGTGGCGGTGGTGAGACCCCTTCTGAAGAAGCCATCTTTAGATCCAGCCGTTTTAAACAACTATCGTCCAGGCTCCAACCTCCCCTTCGTGGGGAAGGTTGTTGAGAAAGTGGTGGCCTTTCAGCTCCGGCGGTCCTTGGAGGAAACCGATTATCTAGATCCCTTCCAGTCGGGATTTAGGCTGGCTACAGCATGGAAACCGCTTTGGTCGCTCTGACCGATGATCTCTGGAGAGCCAGGGATGGAGGTCATGCTTCCGTCCTAGTGCTCCTTGACCTCTCAGCGGCCTTCGATACCATCGACCATGGTATCCTTCTGCGACGACTGCGGGAGGTGGGGGTGGGAGGCACTGTTCTACGGTGGTTCTCCTCTTACCTCTCGGACAGGTCGCAGTCGGTCTTGGTCGGAGGGCAGAGATCGACCCCTAGGCCCCTGAATCATGGGGTGCCGCAGGGTTCGGTCCTGTCCCCCCTCCTGTTTAATATCTACATGAAGCCGCTGGATGAGATCATTCGACGGCACGGGATAAAATACCATCAGTATGCGGACGATACACAGTTGTATCTGTCCGCCCCGTGCCAACTCAGTGAAGCAGTTGACGTGATGTGCCAGTGCCTCGAGGCTGTTAGGGTCTGGATGGGGGTTAACAAGCTTGTACTCAACCCGGATAAGTCCGAGTGGCTGCTGTGTTTCCCTCCTACTAATTGGCCAAGTTTTCCATCTCTCAGGCTGGGGGGTCAAACAGTACGCCCCTCAGACAGGGTCCACAATTTGGGAGTCCTCCTGGACCCACAGCTGACTTTCGAACACCACTTGTTGGCTGTGACCAGGGGGGCATTTGCCCAGGTTCGCCTGGTGCACCAGTTGCGTCCCTACCTGAACCGGGAGGCCCTCACAACAGTCACTCGTGCCCTTGTGACCTCTAGACTGGACTACTGCAACGTCCTCTACATGGGGCAGCCCTTGAAGAGCATTCAGAGACTTCAGCTTGTCCAGAATGCAGCCCCGCGAGCGATCATGGGTGCACCTCGGTTCACCCACGTAACACCTATCCTCCACGAGCTGCACTGGCTGCCTATTGGTCTTTGGATACGCTTCAAGGCGCTAGTCGTCACTTATGAAGCCCTTCATGGTATTGGACCTGGGTACTTGAGAGACCGCCTGCTGCCAATTACCTCCAATAGACCAATTAGATCCCACAGATTAGGCCTCCTCCGAATTCCATCCGCCAGCCAATGCTGGCTGGCGACTACCCGGAGGAGAGCCTTCTCTGTGGCTGCTCCGACCCTCTGGAACGAGCTCCCCATGGAGATTCGAACCCTCACCACCCTCCAGGCCTTCCGCAAAGCCCTTAAAACCTGGCTGTTCTGACAGGCCTGTGGCTAAAGAGCTTTTCCCCCCCTCCTCGAATGGTATGGTTGTTGTGTGCTTTTAAATTGTGTATTGTTTTGTTCGTCTTTTTTATCCCTTATCTGTACCCCCTTCCCTGACTTGGATTGTGAGCCGCCCTGAGTCCCCTTCAGGGAAAAGGGCGGCATATAAGTGCAATAAATTCAATTCAATTCAAAGACCAGGTGGCCCATCATTTGGTGAGTACATATGCACGGCAGAGCTGAACTGGGCAATGGCTCGCGTGCCATCAGAGAGGGCACTGCATGCCATAGGTTCCCCATCGCAGTCCTATATTATTTCTGACAAGCGGCTGTCCAGTCTCTTCTTGAAAGCCTCTAGTGATGAAGTTCCCACAACTTCCGAAGGAAACTTCTGTTCCATTGGTTGATTGCTGTCACTGTCAGAACATTCCTCCTTATTTCTAGATTGGATCTCTCCTTGATCAGTTTTCATCCATTGTTCCTTGTCTGGCCTTCTGGTCCTTTGGAAAATAGATTGTCTCCCTCCTCTCTTATGGCAGCCCCTCAAATATTGGAACACTGCTGTCGTGTCAATCAAAGACCTCAATGGCTGATTCACATCAGAGAATATATCAAAACCAGATGAACCATATTAAAGCTTTGCATCTTGTGAGAAGTAAAGCTATGAATGCCAATGGCTGGGAGTGACGATGAAAGACAAGCTGTAGATAAAGAATCTGGTTGCACTCTCTAAGAACAGACTGCTCCATAATGGTAGGCATTTGGTTCACTCAAACATGTCTCTGGCATTTCATAATACAGAAAGTCCTCAAATTATGACTGTAATTGAACCTGGTACAATACAATAATACAATACAATACAATACAATACAATACAATACAATACAATACAATACAATACAATACAATACAATACAATACAATACAATAGTAGAGTTGGAAGGGACCTTGGAGGTCTTCTAGTCCAACCCTCTGCCTAGGCAGGAAACCCTATACCATTCCAGACAAATGGCTATCCAGCATCTTCTTAAAGACTTCTAGTGTTGGGGCATTCACAACTTCTGGAGGCAAGCTGTTCCACTGATTAATTGTTCTAACTGTCAGGAAATTTCTCCTCAGTTCTAAGTTGCTTCTCTCCTTGATTAGTTTCCACCCATTGCTTCTTGTTCTACCCTCAGGTGCCTTGGAAACAGTGACTTGCGGTGAGGTTTATGACCGGTGAGGCAAGTGGGCAAAAGCCGGCCTATGTCGGACACAGCGCCGGGGCTTTGGCGGGGCTTTCAGAAAGCCCCGCCAAAGCCCCAGTGCAGCTTTCCCAAAGCCCCACCAAAGCCCCGCCTCTGTGTCCGACATAGAGGCATCCCGCGGGACGCCTCTAATGGTGGACACAGCACCGGGGCTTTCGGAAGGGCTCTACCACACCAAGGCAGAACCCATCTTTCTCCCCTCTCCTACAAAACAGCATCAGAAGGAGAAAGGGGCACATTATATTAATGAAGACACCCCACACTTAAAGTGGTTCCCCTTAGACAGGGAACGGAAAATGATTATAAACATGCCTGCTGAATGGTCAGCCTCCTCGCTTTAACAGTTTTGGGTTGCCGAAACATAAAAAAAGTGCCAGCCCGCGCGCCAGCAGCAGCGGGTAAAACACACACACACACACACACACACACACAAATTACTTACAATAATACAATTACTTACAAATTACATTAATTTTGAATTCCTCCCACTCCCTCCGACCCACATATCTTTTCCAGCTGTTTCAAAGAGGATTTCAACTCTGCTCTTGTCTGCCATGATGAAAAATGTAAAAATGTAAAAGGAAAAAGGCAAGAGCTGCTGAGGTCAGGCTGGGCTAGCTGCTGCCAGAGTCTCCAATGATGACTCTGCTTAACTGTTTAAAAAAGCCTCTTAAAAAAGCGCCCTCTACAGGAGGATGCGAGAGAACCAAGTGCCTCATCTACATAAAGAATTTTTCGCCTTTTAACCCTTACTTAACTCTGCTCGAGTGATCATAAAGATAGACTAAATGAGGCACATGGTTCTCCTGCCTCCTCCTGTAGAGGGCACTTTTTTAAGAGGCTTTTTTAAACAGTTAAGCACTAAGCAGAGCCATCCACTGTGATTCTGGCAGCAACTACCTCAGCCTTTTTCCTTTTACATTTTTTTTTCTTTTCATGATGATAGTGGTGAGGCCCTGCCTTCCCTTCCTCCCCTGACTGCACGTCCCTGCTTGGAAAATTGTTTGACTCCCTCTTCCTTGTGGCAACCCCTGAGATATGGGAACACTGCTATCATGTCTCCCCTAGTCCTTCTTTTCATTAAACTAGACATACCCAATTCCTGCAACCGTTCCTCATATGTTTTAGTCTCCAGTCCCCTAATCATCTTTGTTGCTCTTCTCTGCACTCTTTCTAGAGTCTCCACATATTTTCTACATCGTGGCAACCAAAACTGGATGCCGTATTCCAAGTGTGGTCTTACTAAGGCATTATAAAGTGGTATTAACACTTCATGTGATCTTGATTAAATCCTTCTGTTGATGTAGTCTAGAACTGTGTTGGCTTTTTTGGCAGCTGTTTCACACGGCTGGCTCATATTTAAATGGTTGTCCACTAGGACTCCAAGATCCCCCTCACAGTTACTACTATTGAGCAAGATACCACCTATACTGTACCTGTGCATTTTGTTTTTCTTGCCTAAATGTAGAACCTTAACTCTTTTCACCATTGAATTTCATTTTATTAAATAGTGCCCAATGTTCAAGTTTGTCAAGATCCTTCTGTATCTTAAGCATGTCTTCTGGTATTACTGTCATAAGTCATGGACGTCACTACATGGGTCACTATGTGACTGTGCCCAACTTTATAACATTTTTGCAGCGGTCATTAAGTCAACACTACTGTCATTAAGTGCATGCTGTGATTGTTAACCAAACCCATTAAGTGTATCTGTAGACTTTACCACTCCTGGGATTCTTCTCCTATGATCACTGATTGAAACTTTCATCCCTACCTTATTAGGTCAGAGTCCTTGACCACAGCAGGAGTAGATTCCTCAATGGTGAAGACGACCCTGCAGTGCTCCATCTCTGGCCCATGGCTGAGGTCATTGACGGTTGCATGGCGGCAGGCAAGTGGTGGGAGCAGTGGAGTCCCTGAAAACCGGCGCTTAATACCCCCGCCGGGAAATGCCCCAATGCAAGTTGCCAAGTCCAGCTGTTCTCGGGATTTCTGGAAAAAAAAGAGAGACAAGAACTCTCAGAACAGTGGCAGATGGGAAAAATTTTGGGGAATAAATTTAAAAATGACACTATCAGTTCCATACAAGGAAAACCAGTACAAAATGTTTTACAAATGGCACCTGGCACCATCAAGGTTAGCTAAAATCTCAACAAATACCTCCCCAAAATGCTGAAATGTGAATCGGTATATGGAACATATTATCATTTATGGTGAACCTGTGAAGAGGTAAAAAATTTTTTGGAAAAGGATCAAAAATTGGCTGGAGGCAATAACAAGGGTTAAAATAGATTGGAAACCTGACGTTTTTTTATTAGGAATTATGTCGGTGAAATACAAAAAAGAAATCCAATATTTAATACTACATATACTTACAGCGGCAAAGATCACCTTTGCCCAGAAATGGAAAAATAAACTAATCCCAAACGAAGATGAAATAATAAGAAAGATTATGGACTGTGCCGAAATGGATAAATTAATGAAAGAAATACAAGGAAAGGAAGAATCAGAATTCTACTAGATATGGGATAAATGGTATAGGTGGATGGGGGAAAGAAACAAAAATCAATGAAAGAATATAATAACACTCAAACATAATAGTTATGAGTAAAATAAGAGGGTTAAGAATGGTGAAATCTAAATGAAATACGATAGAAGGGGAAACAATATAATGTGAGCGATATCGATTGATGACTGCTAAGATAAAAAACAGGAAGTTCCTGTTCGCACTGTATTGTATAAATGTGGTGTACATCTAATTGGTGTGTGTTTGTGTTTTACATGTTTGTTAATAAAAATCTTTCAAAAAAAAAAAGAACTCTCAGTTTGGAGATTGCTGTAATGTAACAATTCCTGCCCTTGTCAACATATCCGTCTCTGCAAATTATATAGGACTGCCATAATCAGAGGTAGGTGATTTCTGAGCACTGCCGCGTACTCTAGAGCAGGGTTTCACAACTTGAACAACTTTAAAATGTGTGAATTTCAAATCCCAAGACAGCCCCGAAAGAATTGTGTAGGCTGGAGTGTTTACTAGATCCATAGCAAACTAAAAAAAAAACCCTTTTTAAAAGGAAAAACTCTTGGGTTGAGCTTTTTCAATCCTTAATTTGTAAATGGTATCCCTCATTATTAGAAGGAAGTAAATTGGCCGTCTACTAGCGCCATCTATAGACAGCATCCATTAACTGCAAGGCAGCAAAAACAGTGGCAGACGGCCCGAATTGATCAATTGCTGTCGGTTTCTATACGTCATGCTTTGCTAAGCTAGTGTACCATTGAGTCCCTCCCCTCTTTTTAATAGCAAATGGGGATCTAAAGCAAAGAGAAAGCCATTCACCTAAAATTATTACAACATGCTGGAGATAAGTCCTTAATAATGTCATCCCCATAATATTATATATTCTCCTTGTTCCATATTTATTAGAAATCTTTAAATATGCTTCAGGCTGGATCCTCCAGATCCACTATGTCTGTATTGCAGAATGGAGAATCAAAATGCAGGGAATTGTAGTTCAAAAACTCCCGAAGGGCCACAAGTTACCTGTCTCTGCTCTTGTGCTGAAATACTCCAGCAAACAAAATTTGAACATATCTTGAGGGCCAAGCAGCCCTCATCAATTGAAACGCCCTCCACATTTGACCTGTGCTCTGCTTCCTTAAAGCTTCTATGCACTGGCTCCAGTCCTGCCCTCTGGGGCAAGATAAAACATCAAAGCCATGGACATCATCTAAAGAGCTTGAATCAGAGCAGCTGGATCAGATTTTCACTAATGCGGTGGTTCTTGATAATCCAATTGAGTTTGTCAATTGCTATAGTCCTGGGCTCCAAAAAAGCTATGGCAGATCTAGACAGCATACTAAAAAGCAGAGACATCACCCTGCCAACAAAAGTGCGTATAGTCAAGATTATGGTTTTCCCAGTTGCAATGTATGGCTGTAAAGGTTGGACCAGGGGTCCTATAGAAGAGGTTCCACAAATCTACCATGCCGTTTAGAACCGGTTCCAGCTCCCTCCCCCCCCCCTGTCCACACATCATCAAGATGAAGAGCAACAAGTCTTAAAGCTGTCAAGTTTGAACACCCCTGGGGTTTTTTTTCTCTAAAGGGTTAGGGGTGCAAGGGTCTTGTAACCTGACAGCTTTAAGACTTGCACACTTCAATGCCAGAGTTCCTGAGCCAACATTTTGGTTGCTAAGCAAGAGCATTGTTAAGTGAGTTTCACCACATTTTACAAGTTGGTCACGCCCACCCAGTCACATGACTGCCAAGCCACTCCCACTCAGTCACATGGCTGGCAAGCCACTCCCACCTGGTCACATGGCCAGCAAGCCACTCCCACAAAGCAGGCCACACTTACAGAAGAGGTTCTAAAAAATTTTGAAACCCACCACTGTGTTGGACCATAAGGAAGGCTGAGCGCCAAAGAATTGAGGCCTTTGAACTCTGATTCTGGAGAAGTATCAGGCGCAGTGGTTAGGGTGCAGTACTGCAGGCCACTTCAGCTGACTGTTATCTGCAGTTCAGTGGTTCAAATCTCACCGGCTCAAGGTTGACTCAGCCTTCCATCCTTCCGAGGTGGGTGAAATGAGGACCCAGACTGTGGGGGCAATATGCTGACTCTGTAAACCGCTTAGAGAGGGCTGAAAGCCCTATGAAGCGGTATATAAGTCTAACTGCTATTGCTATTGCTATTGCTAAGTCTCCTGCGAGTCCTTTGGACTGCAAGGCGATCAAACCAGTCAGTCCTGGAGGAAATCAACCCTGACTGCTCTTCAGAAGGCCAGATCCTGAAGAGGAAACTCAAATACTTTGGCCACCTAATGAGAAGGAAGGACTCACTGGAGAAGAGCCTAATGCTGGGAACGATTGAGGGCAAAAGAAGAAAGGGACGACAGAGAATGAGATGGCTGGATGGAGTCACCGAAGCAGTAGGTGTGAAGTTAAAAGGACTCCAGAGGATGGTAGAAGACAGGAAGGCCTGGAGGAACATTGTCCACGGGGTCGCGATGGGTTGGACACGACTTCGCAACTAACAACAATAATAGTCCAAACACAAATTTCATCCAAGCATTTTTGTGAAATGAGCTAGATATACTTCTCATTCAACTGGTAGGATTGTAAATTCATTCTGTTTGTTTCCTATACCCCATGTATTAATGCTTAGCCACCTTTAACAGAATAACAGAGTTGGAAGGGACTTTGTAGGTATTCTAGTCTTCAACAAGCCAGCACTTTCTGGATGACTTGATACAGAACAGCTGTGAGGATCTCCTAGCCAACATTACCATCCAAAGATTCCCAACCTGGCTGGGGAATTCTGGGAGCTGAAGTCCACACATCTTAACATTAAGGATGAGAAACACTGCAATATTCATGTTGCACCTTTCCAATTCACCTGCTCTTCTAAAAGGTCAAGATTCCCTCAAGTTGAACCTGACTCTCAGTGATCACACAGATATGTTCTTAACAGCTGTATGATTTCCAATTTCTAATGGCCTCCTGGAGGGATTTTTTTTTTAAATCTCCAAGTACAACCATTCAGCTTGTTGTCTATGGAGATTCTCAGTCATCCAGGTCATGGTTGTCCCAAAGGTGCTTTTTCGGTTCCACCACAAAACCGCAGACGACAAAATCGCGCTCGACGAAAGCGCGTACGCGACGTCATCACAGCGCGACAAAAACATCGCACTGTGAGCGGAAAATTTAAAATTAAAGCAAAAACCTTACCCTAACCCCCCCCAAACCTAACCCTAAACCTAACCCTTAACCTAACCCTAAACCTAACCCTAAACCTAACCCTTAACCTAACGCTAAACCTAACGCTAACCCTTAGCCTAACGCTAAACCTAACCCTAACCCTTAACCTAACCCTAACCCTAACCCTAACCCTAAACCTAACCCTTACCTTTATGTGAATCGGCTTGCTTTAATTTAATTTTAATTTTAATTTAATTTATTTTTTAATTTTTTTCATCGCGCTGCTGATGACGTCAGGTACGCGATTTCGTTGAGCGCGCTTTTGTCGTCCGCGGTTTTGACGGGTCAAGGCTTTTTCAAGAGGCAACTGGACTTTCTGGTTTTTCTTTGAAGACATTGAAGAAGCTTCTTGGATGAAAAGTGAAATGTCTTCAAAGAAAAACCAGAAAGTCCAGCTGCCTCTTGAAAAAGCACCTTTGGGACATTCAGCTTGTTCTCAATCAGCCAGATCAGCTGATGCTAATCCTTGACTGGAGTTTGAGAATATCCATTTCTTTGTCTCCATTGATTCCTCTTATCTTCTTTGTCTTGCCTGTAATCACAGGGTAGCCTTCGACTTACAAACACAATTAGGATCGAATTTACATTTCTAAATGAGAATGTTCTTAAATCAGTGTTCCTCAACCTTGGCAACTTGAAGATGTCCGGACTTCAACTCCCAGAATTCCCCAGCCAGCGAATGCTGGCTGGGGAATTCTGGGAGTTGAAGTCCGGACATCTTCAAGTTGCCAAGGTTGAGAAACACTGTCTTAAATGAACCCTTCCCAATTTTACAACCTTTATGCCATGGTGGTTTAGAAAATCAAGTGGTTGTTAAGCAAATCTGGCTTCCCCTGTTGATTCTGCTTGTCGTAAGACTACCGGGAAAATCCACAAATGTCAATCATGTGACCCAGAGATGCTGCAATTGTTGTAAATACATGCCAGTCCTCAAACGCCCACATTTTAATTATGTTATCACAGAGACACTGATAATCATCACTGTCAGGACCGATCTAAAGTTATTTTTTTTTCAGTACCATCATAATGGTTGTAAATCAAGGACTACCTGTAATTACCTCTTTGATTAGGTATTCTCCAAAGTGCCTGAGGGCAGGACAAGAAGTAATGGATGGAAACTAAGCAAGGAGAGAAGCAACCTAGAACTAATAAGAAATTTCCTGACCAGTTAGAACAATTAATCAGTGGAATGACTTGCCTCCAGAAGTTTTGAATGTTCCAACACTGGAAGTTTTTAAGAAAAGATTGGACAACCATTTGTCTGAAGTGGTGTAGAGTTTTCTGCCTAAGTAGGGGGTTGGACTAGAAGACCTCCAAGGTCCCTTCCAACTCTGTTATTCTATTCCACTCTATTCTATTCTGTTCTGTTCTACTCTATATAAGTTTTATACCCCATTTTTGCAAGATATTGTGGCCATTCAGCTACTTCCAAGAGCTTAAAAGAGCCGAGGTGGCGCAGTGGTTAGGGTGCAGTACTGCAGGCCACTTCAGCTGACTGTTATCTGCAGTTCAGACTGTGGGGGCGATATGCTGACTCTGTAAACAGCTTAGAGAGGGCTGAAAGCCCTATGAAGCGATATGTAAGTCTAACTGCTATTGCTATTGTTATTGCTACTTCCAACTCTACATGCCCCAACCGACACTTTTTTCCGTTACCGTCTGTCAGTAACTCTTCGATTCTTGTAAGCTTATCCTTCTGTCACCAGTGATAGGACTTAGCTGTAGATACCTTAATTTGAAGCCTTCTGGATAAGATTTGTGAGGCTCTTGCCAAATGCATACTTCCCAGCCCTTTTATGGTCTATCCCATCATTTTCATATTTTTATCACAGGCCTGAATCCAAGAAATGAAAATAATAGCTGCCAGCATGGCTTTCTTGACAAACTCTCTAACAGATCTTGAATACATAATCAGACACTTCCCAACATGACATGATTGGCCAATTGACAGCAGCTTCCATCCCTTCCTGTACAGAACTCCAGATTATCATTTTCAGACAAATAATCCACAATTTGTTTTGACCACTAAGTCTTCACTCACTATCCCATGCCTGTTTCTCTTGTGGTATATTTTGAATGAAACGAACCCCCACTTTTAAGAAGGAAAGGGAATTCCTTGTCTTTTTCTCTCTTTTATACCTCTCTTTCTTCAACTTGTAGTTTTGATAGATTCAAAGATTTTCCTACCTTTGTGCATTTTCTAATCTACTTTTTACTTTAAATATGTCTCTAAATATTCATCAGTAGCTGGGCTGTGCCCATACTCTGCACCAGGGATGGGCACAGCCGGTGTTACTGCCGGTTCGCTCGTGTGAGCGCTTTGTGCGCTCGCTGGATGTGCGCTGCATGCGCATGCACAGTTCAATGGAAATTGTTCTGCGCATGCACAGAACTCAAAACAAAGATGGCGATGGCGGTGACTGGGGAACTGATTTGGGGGCGTGGCCAGCCTGGGTCGCTGCTGGTTCTGCGACTCAGGACGGCATGCCACTACCGTTTCGGCCAAACCAGGCCGAACCAATAGGAGCCCACCTCTGCTCTGCTCCCAAGACATCTAGAAATGCTACATTAAACATTCTTCGTTCATTATATTTTCTGGTACTTATTCAGTATTGTTTCAACAATACTTATTAGCACATTCTTTATCAAGGGCTTCTGCTAAATCTCCAACAGGTTTAATACGGTTTTGTGCAAATAGAAATCATGCCTCTGTAGGAAGTTATTACCCAGCCCTCTCCCAGAAAAATGAAATATCCTAGATAATACTGAAAAGGCAGAATATTACATTTCCCTGGATGTGAAAAGCGAGAAACATGTTTTAAAGACAGAGTATCTCCCTGCAGCTTCCTGCCCCCACCCCCCTTTATCAATGGGCCATTAAGATGCCCAAGCCAGTCCCTTTACATAATAAAGAGTTCTCCCCTTCAGCTCCAGGGTGATGGGATTAAGGCATGATTAGCCTTTACCCACTCACCACATGGCATCTGAGAACTCAACCAAACCTGGATTCAAAACACAGCCTAGAGATTTACCCCTGTGGCCCCATGGGAGTCTGACAACCAATCAAAATACATTTCTTACACAGGAACAGGAAACGGAGAGATGGGCCTGAACAGATTATAAAAAGCCCAGCAAGCCCCTTCCTCGGCTCTTCTCTTCTTCTCCACCCAACATTGAAGCATGTGATCACCTTTCTGTTCAGGACTCAAGCCATGTGGTCCTATCCACCATTAAACCATCTTTCCAAGCAGCCTCCATGTCTCCAGTGTCTTTTTCCCCACTTGGAGCCGAACCCAGAAGGACATTTTTCTCAACAACCGCTGTCATTAAATCCTGCACACAATGCACTGAACAATCAAGGTCTAGGAGGCCTCAATAAAATGGATGTGCAAAGAGTTAATAAGCAGAGCTAATCAACATTTAAAATTAGGCCAACAATTAGGTGTTTCCAGCTTGCTCACAGAATGTTTCATGGAATATTCTAGCTCAGGGGCCTTAATCTTTCTGTGGCATCAACTCCTTTGAGAGTCTGTTGAAAGCTCCACACCCTTTCTCAGGAAAATGCATTCCCATTCTAAAAATACAGAGATTGTATTGCAAACCAATCCAATGATGCCCAAATACTATTGGAAAACAGCAAGTATGCAGTACAATAATACACATGCTTCTTTATTAATTCATGAAATCAATAACAAGGGAAGCTAAATTCCAGCTAGTGTAGTAGATTTGGGTTAGTTTAAGGTGGCAAAAAAAAAAAATCAGGGAAGCTGATGCCTTTTAATTAATTTGCTAATCGGAAAAAGGACTATCAGTCTTTTCAATTTCAGTTAAAGGTAAAGGTTCCTCTAGCACATATATGCTAGTTGTTCCCGACTCTAAGGGGCAGTGCTCATCTCTGTTTCAAAGCCGAAGAGCCAGCACTGTCCAAAGATGTCTCTATGGTCATGTGGCTGAAATAACTAAATGCCAATGATGCACGGAACGCTGTTACCTTCCCACCAAAAGTGGTTCCTATTTTTCTACTTGCATTTTTTATGTGCAACTGCAACTGCTAGGTTGGCAGAAGCTGGGCCAAGTAACGTTGAGCTCACTCCGTTACGCAGCGCTAGGGATTCGAACCGCCAAACTGCCGATCTTTCAACAAGCTCGGCGTCTGAGCTAATGATGTTAGTAAAAAGAATGTTGCTTTTTTTTTTCTCATCCACCTTCACAGATCCCCTGAAATCTACCAGGATAAGAACTTCTGTTCTAGCTGCAAAAGCTTTGCCTGACCCACCCTCCCATTGAATACTGTCCTGGGTTTAAAGGCTCATGTGAACATGCTCTCAAGGGCATGTGAAGTCTCTGAGGGGAACACAGTCTGTATGTTTGTGTTATTCTTCCATTAAGGCCAGAAATGAAAGTGATTTCACCTTTTTCTCAGTTTATGAATGTACTGTATTTTTCGGAATATAAAATGCACCTTTTCCCCTCAAATTGGGAAATTGGTGAAATTCTGGGTGCATCATATACACTGAATACAGCATTTTTGGCCTCCTGAAACCCCGCCCCTTCACAAAATTGGCCGTGAATAGCCTTTAGGAGGCTTCCAGAGTGCTCCTAGGGGCTAAGGAGGGCAAAAATGAGTGAAAAACAGACTGTGCCCCCCCCCCGGGAGCACTCTATAAGCCTCCTAAAGACTATGCATGCCCTTTTTTTGACAAAAAATGAGCCTGTTTTCACGAAAAACGGGCCATTTTTGGGAGGTCTGCAGAGTGCAAAATCTTTTTTTTTAATTTGCCTCTTCAAAATCTTGCTGCATCTTATACTCCGGTGCGTCTTATACTCTGAAAAATATGGTAGTTGAGGAAGAGAGCTACGGTATTAAAAAATGGAGGGGAGGGAAAAGAAAAGACAGTGGGGAAGGCTTAACCTGTAAGAAGGAGTTAGCCCAGTGCCAAACAATGCAGTTTTCTGTCCCAACTTCGCCTACGCTTTCTGTCACAGTCATTAAGCAACTGTGCACAAATATGACCTGGTATTCTGTCTGTGTTTTGTTTTAAATAAAGCTAGCACTGACCAACTGTCCTGTCTCTGACGATGCTCCCTTACGGTGGAAATTAGAAAGAATACAGTAAATGGATCAGACAGAATAAATATGGGGTCATTTTTGTCTAGGGGGAGGGAAGCAGCAGTAAGCCATCTGCAGAAGAGATAAAAAAAATCAAAATGGCAGCTACAACCAATTGTTCTTTTGCCTTTTTATGTAGCTGACTTCTCTCCCTCCAGGGACCTCCAGGGTAGTTACTTATCATGGCTCCAAACCATTTGCCACTGTCTATTCCTCCTCTATCTCCACCACCCTCCCCTTAGTAAGAGGCATTTTTTTGAGCACGAGTTCTAAGTTAAATATAAATTTGGGTTAAATATAGAGGACCGAATTTTTTCTTAACTCGGGGATTGCCTGTGGTCCAAATTTTCAAACAAGCAAGAATCTCACCTCAGATTCTACCAATTTCAGAGTCAGTATGTGTAATGGTATGGAATGGTATGGATGCAGTGGCTCAGTGGCTAAGATCACTTGGTGATCAGAAAGATCGACAGTTCAGCAGTTCAAATCCCTAGCATGGGGTAACGGAGTGAGCTCCCATTACTCTTCCTTGTTCTTCCTTCTGTTCCTCAAGGTTATTCTTTCTTCCAGTTACATTGGGATAGGTTCTGACGGTGGTTGGACTTGTATGCAAGCAGGGAAAATTCCTCCATGTAGAAAGGAGTACTAGGAGTACTCATCTCAAATGATCTAAGCCTCAGAGCCCACTGTAACAGCATTGCCAAAAAGGCATTAAGAGTTGTTAACCTAATTTTGCGAAGCTTCTTCTCTGGTAACATTGCATTGCTAAGTAGGGCATTGCCAGACCAATTCTCGAATACAGCTTGTCTGCCTGGAATCCACACTGTATATTGGACATTAATACGATTGAGCAGGTCCTGAGGTACTTCACAAGAAGAGTACTCCACTCCTGTACTCACAATAGAATTCCCTATGCCACCAGGCTCGAAATTTTGGGTTTGGACAATCTGGAACTGCACCGCCTGCAGTATGATCTAAGCACAGTACACAAAATTGTCTGTTACAACGTCTTACCTGTCAACGACTACTTCAGCTTCAACCTCAATAATACACGAGCAAACAATCGATACAAACTCAAGGTAAACCACTCCAAACTCGATTGCAGAAAATACGACTTCAGCAACAGAGTGGTCAACGCCTGGAATGCTCTACCTGACTCCGTTGTTACATCCTCAAACCCCCACAGCTTCAGCCTTAAACTGTCTACCGTGGAGCTCACCCCATTCCTAAGAGGTCTATAAATGGGGTGTACATAAGCCCACCAGTATGCCTACCGTCCCTGTCCTACTGTCCCCATTTATTTGTACTCATTTCCTTTGTTCATGTCCATGTTTATATTTATACCTGCTACCTTGTACATGTTTGACAAACTAATAAATACAAATATAAATACAATACAAAGGGGGTGCCCCCATCTCTGAAAGAGTCCCCACTTGATCTCCTGGTTTGGGGGTGGGGGAAGTCAGCAGTTTCAGGGTCCAGCTCAGCTAGGGAGGTGATGCTGGGGGTGACAATGCTTTCGTCTAATGTTACCAGGGAGCCGTGCAAAATAATGGAGCTCGTTAGGCCATGTTTACGCAGCTAATTGCCCTCGTGCCAAGCCAGTAAATCATTCTGTCTGCATCATGCCTCCGCCTTGGTGTGCACTTTTGCGCCTTAATGGGTTGGCTTGCAAAAGGGCTCACGAAGTCCAGAGCTAATGAGGATGGGATATCAGGTGGAAAGAGCCCATGGCTGGGAAAGGCAGGGAGGAGAGGCCTGGCTGCGTTCGGGTGGAGAGATGGGGCTGCTGAAAAGGTGGGAAATTCGGTTTGATTTGGGCAAGGTTGGAAAACAACATCACAAGCAGAATAACCCCTCCCCCAAATTTAAAATACTGCTCACATTTCTGAAATACGTGGTTATTGAGTTGGTTCTCTCTCTCTCTCTCTCTCTCTCTCTCTCTCTCTCTCTCTCTCTCTCTCTCTCTATCTATCTATCTATCTCTATATCTATCTATCTATCTATCTATCTATCATCACACCAGAGCTGTCTGACATTCACTGAGGTAGCCATTGTAGTTTAATATTCAGTTCCATATTCAAATTTCCTATTTTCCTCCTTAAAAATAAACTACATGCCCTGCTTTATACGACAGCCAACAATTCCTCTGTTTTGCGTTAAAATGACAAGTGGATTCCAATCAAACGCCAGCAATTTCCTTCAAGGGGATTACGGTAGAGCAATGACACTATAAAAATCTACAATGAGGAAATTGCTTCGATTAAAAAGTGTAACTGCCTTTCCACTGTGTTCCTTATTACATTTTGATCGTCGGAGCAGGTTCTGAAAATCAGCCTGTAATCAGAGTACCTTAAATAATAAAAACAGCATAAATCAAGGCTGACACTCAATGCCTTATTGCGCAAATACCCTTCCTTGCCTCTATAACCCAAAGTCTGGAAAATGCAAATGTATGCTTAGTTCCACATCAATCTCTGGTTTCCAGAAGCTAAACATGCCTCGGAGGGCGGAGAGGAAGATTGATTGGCTGCTAATGAGATGAGTGTGTGCGCAGGCGTATAGGTATTTGTCTGAGGGAGAAAGAACAAGAGCTAACCCTATTGTGGTACTAATTGGCACCTCAGGGCAGCCATTCCAGAGACGTGATGGCTCATTGGCTTGGCACAAATCACAGGAATGGTGAGGCAACTTCCTTGCCCATATCTTGAGGCCTGTTCCTTTCCCAAGCAGAACTTGGTTTGGTTCCAGCCAGCTAACAGCAAGGGCAAGCAGCGGGCATCACAGCCCAGCCTCTCCGCCCTGCCCACCTGATGAAGCTTGGGGGCAAAGTGTGACTTGTGTTGCTGGTGTTGTGGGTTAGATTGTAGCCCAGGGATGTCAAGCTCAAGACTCGGGGGCCACATCTGGCCCGCGGGGTACTTAGATCTGGCCCATGGGGCCACACTAGAAACAGCAAAGGACTGGCCCATGGTGCCTCTAACAGCGAAAACAGGCTCCCAAGCTTGGTTTTCTGCTGCAATGGCCTCCTGCAACTCTGTGCCAACAAAAGCAGAGGGTTGCAGGAGGCTATCACAGCAGAAAACGGAGCTCAGGAGCCTGTTTTCACTGGCAGAGGCACTCAGGCCACCACAGGTGCCCCCAACATGAGTGACATTGAACTGGCCACGCCTATCCTGGCCACACCCACCCTGGCCCCCTGAGGTCAAACACAACCCTAATGCAGCCCTCAATGAAATCGAGTTTGACACCCCTGTTGTAGCCCAAACAAAGCCCCAAAGCTGGCCTTGAGAAGGGCTCGGAGGCTATTCCTTGCTGTCATTTTTGCAGTGCATCTTGTTTTGTTGTGTCTAAATAAACCTTGAGGCTGCTGCAGTTGTTCTGCCTTTGCTTGGTGAGTGCAAGGAAGTCACCCACTAGCATTCTTAATAGGGATATTATGATATTTAGCATTATCAGGTTGGAGTTATTGATCCTGAATATTGCTAAGTGACCCACGAGCATCACCAAATTGAACTGTAACTGAGTCAATGTAATGTGACATATTTATGGCTACGGGATATAAACAGCCTATTGATTTAATTGGAGGGACCAATTAAATCGTTCTAAACTTGACTGTAAAAAATATGATTTCTATAATAGGCTTGTCAAAGTCTGGAATGCCCTACCTGATTCAGTTGTTGTTGTTGTTGTTGTTATTGCATGGTTAATCTTTGGTGAGATTCACAGCCTTTGGGGCTGGTTGGTAACTCAATAGCTCTAGTCCTAACCAAGGACCTAGGAACTGTTAAGGTAACGTTGGAGGATATAAGCTGTTCCATGTAGGGTTGTTGTTGTTGTTGTTGTTATCGCAACAACAGAATTGTATCACAGCGGCCAGTTGTTTCGCCGGATTTGGCATTGGTTATTAGTCGGGCCCCACCCAGGGGCCTAGGGCGTCGTAACGTATTTTTGTAATATGCGTGCAGATCCAAGCAGTGCGGCTTTTTGCATTTGACTGATGGTGATTTTGTCAATTTTTAACTGTTTCAAATGTAATTCCAGTGCTTTTGGTATAGCACCCAGTGTGCCAATTACCACTGGAATTATCACTGCTGGTTTGTGCCATAGTCATTGAATTTCTATTTTTAAGTCCTGGTATTTTGCTATTTTTTCATGTTTATTATTATTAATGTTATAATGTTATTATAACATAATAACATTATAATAATTATTATTATTTCTGTGATTTTTGCTTTCCATGGAGTGGCAGAGATTCCCGGGGATCTAAGTGGCTTTTCCCAAACTCCAGCAAAATCCAGAGGCATCTACTAGCAAAGCCTGTTAGTTACCACTTGTTGCTGAAATCTGAACCCTCCCTTCTTTGGATCCTGAGGTCCTCCATTTCATGAAACCCTGGCATGTGTGAGCTGCACAAGCACACCAAGGTAGTCATGGCCCTAGTGGGCTAGATGGAACACAAATGGAAAAAACCTTCTTTTATCCAAAGAAGAGAATATATCGAATGGTGGCGCAGTGGTTAGAGTGCAGTACTGCAGGCTACTTCTGCTGGCTGCCAGTTGTCTGCAATTTGGCAGTTCAAATCTCACCAGGCTCAAGGTTGACTCAGCCTTCCATCCTTCCAAGGTGGGTAAAATGAGGACCCAGATTGTTGGGGGCAATAGGCTGACTCTGTAAACCATGTAGAAAGGGCTGTAAAAGCACTGTGAAGCAGTATATAAGTCTAAGCACTATTGCTGTTGTTATTCTGAAACCGCTTCCAGATTTTGTGCTTGCAATGGAAAAAAAATGAAGATATATATATATAAAAGAAAAAAACACTGGACAGTTTAACTGGACCGTGGAAGAGCTGAACAAGCGTGACCGGTAACCAAGAAACAGTGGGACTGAAACATAAGACTTGGTGTAACATCTTCGGTGCAGGCTGAGGCTTGCCTCCATCATCCTGGGTAGAAGGAGAAGGCAACAGAGGAGGTCAGTTCAGTCTGCAAAATCCTTTGGAGGCCAATCAGCAGTTATTTTTTACTACTAACAAGCCAGTGGTGGATTGAGGATCCCGTTGCAACTGGTGCGCTGCAACAGGGCCCAGTGTCGCCCACATGCACATGCGCAGCGCGCGCACACACACAGCACACTCATGCATCCTTACTTCTTCTGATGCCTCCGCGATACTCCAGCTGCTCAGCGGAGTGTCGTGCAGGCGCCATGCGCTCCATGCACATGCACGGAAGCACCAAAGACCTCAAATACAGGTAAGGAGCTCAGGTGGATGGGTTGGCCCTCCGGAGCACCGTACCGGAACGGTACCCAGTGCTCCAGGCAGGCACCAGTATACCATACCAGGGCGTACCACGTGCAACCCGCCACTGTACCAAGCTCAAAATCCTGAAAACGCCATGAACCAACTGATCAACATTTTTCTGACTGACCGATATGTTATACAGGTGACTTAGAACCACAATCGAGGCCAAAATTTCTGTTGCTAAGCAAGACCATTGTTGAGTCCATTTTGCTCTTTCATTTTATGACCTTTCTTGGCACAGTTATTAGGTGAATCACTGCAATTGTTAGGTTAGTAACACGGTTGTTAAGTGAATCTTGTTTCCCCCTTGACTTTGTTTGTCAGAAGGTTGCAAAAGGGAATCACCTGATCCAGGGACACTGCAACCGTCATAAATACAGTACATGCCAAATGCCAAGCATCTGGATTTTGATCATGTGACCATGGGGAAGTGTGAAAAACTATTATAAGTCACTTTTTCAGTGGTATTGTAATTCATAGAGGACGTGGTGGCTCAGTGGCTAAGACGCTGAGCTTGTCGATCAGAAAGGTCGGCAGTTCAGCGGTTCAAATCCCTAGCGCCGCGTAACGGAGTGAGCTCCCATTACTTGTCCCAGCTTCTGCCAACCTAGCAGTTCGAAAGCATGTAAAAATGCAGGTAGAAAAATAGGAACCACCTTTGGTGGGAAAGTAACAGCGTTCCGTATGCTTTTGGGGTTTAGTCATGCCAGCCACATGACTATGGAGACGTCTTTGGACAGTCCTGGCTTTGAAACAGAGATGAGCACCGTCCCCTGGAGTTGGGAACGACTAGCACATACAGTATGCGCGAGAGGAACCTTTACCTTTTATTGTAATTCAAACAATCACTAAACAAATGGTTGCAAGTTGAGGATTAACTGTAAAAGGGTAGTATTGGAAGGGACGTTAGAGGTTCATCCCCTTGCCCAGAATAATACTTTTCTTCGCATCAAATTTGACTCCTTGCACACCTATATATCCAAACAATTATCTTGGCAAATGTATAAAAGTGGTTTGCCATTCCTTTCTTCCAGGGAGGTTTCTCTTCCCCCCACCCCAGTTTAAATTTCCTAGTCTGGCCAGCAGCCTTAAAATTTCTTCATACTCTCCTATCCAAGTTCTGTTTAAATTTCTCAAGCTCGGTCTGACTCAAATAAATGCTAGCACCTGGCTGAGCAGTTGACAAAGAAATGTGAGAAGTCAAAAGACAGCTCTGAAGATTGAAGATGAATAGGAAACAGAAAAGTTTTTTGCATGCAAAGCAGACACTTCACCAATAAATGATGTGGCTTTCTTCACACTTATGGGCTACAATTCAGGCTTTGCTGAACCTCTCTGGTGGCCCACATTTGCTGAGTGCATCCTGTCTTTGTGGAATAGCAATATGCTACATGAACTCTTCTTGCTGTTTTGGGTCCTTGCCAGGGGTTGGTTGCTGCCCGCATTGCTGCCAGTTCGGTGCCTCAAAAACTGTGCGCGGACACGCTCGCTTCGCTCGCGCTCACACCAGACACACACTACGCCCATGTCCACATTTGCAAATAAAAAGGTCTGTGCATGCACAAAACCTTAAGAAATGAAAAATAAATAAAATTTCCCACTAAAAATTGTTCTGCGCATGTGCAGAATCGAAAAACAAGATGGCGGCCCTGTAGGAGAACCAGTTCGGGGTGTGGCAGCAGTGATGGGTTTCAAAATTTTTTAGAACCTCTTCTATAGGTGTGGCCTGATTTGTGGGAGTGGCTTGCTGGCCATGTGACTGGGTGGGAGTGGCTTGCCAGCCATGTGACTGCATGGGCGTGGCCAACTTGCAAAATGTGGTGAAACTCACTTAACAACGCTCTTGCTTAGCAACCAAAATGTTGGCTCAGAAACTCTGGCATTTGAAGCACGCAAGTCTTAAAGCTGTCAAGTTACAAGACCCTTGCACCCCTAACCCTTTAGGGAAAAAAACCCCCAGGGGTGTTCAAACTTGACAGCTTTAAGACTTGTGGACTTCAACTCCCAGAATTCCTCCTCTCGCTCTTCATCTTGATGATGTGCAGACGGGCGGGGGGGGGGGAGGGAGCTGGAACTGGTTCTAAACGGCACTGTAGATTTGTGGAACCTCTTCTATAGAAGAGGTTAGAACTGGCAGGAACCCACCCCTGCGTGGCAGGCACGGGTTGCTACCGGTTTCAGCGACCCACGCCATCAAGTTACTACCGGTTCAGCCAAACCAGTCTGAACCAATAGGAACCCACCTCTGGTCCTTGCAGTATTGTCCTTTTGGACTCAGAATATTTTGAGAGTGCTAATTGGCTGATGAATAGCCAACAACTTGCATTTCCTGCCCTCTCTCCTAAGGAATGCGTGTCTTTCCACCACAGATTTATCAGGGGTGACAGGCCAAGCCTGGTCACATCAGCTCACCTGCCTCCAAAAAAGCAAGGTGAAGTTTATACCCAAAGGCTGCATGATGTCTTAATTAGGAAAAAAAGAGGCTGTTTTGAAATGCCTAAAGAATCCATCTGAGATTGTATGAGAGATAAAATGGAGACAAGATAAGGCCAGCAATGGATGATTTGTGAGCAATTTACTGTACATCTGAATTAGGATAGCTTGGCAATGCCAAGAAGAAAGCTTGGCTTTGCCAGGCTATCCTGATTCAGATGTACAATAAATTGCTGGTGAAGAAATGTATAATTTGGCTCATAAAAGAAGACGATCATGGAATGTCATTTGCCTTCCAGCGTATTATCTTATTTATTTTGTGTATTTATCTGCTACTCTCATAATCAAATCTAGACTAATAGTACTACTGAGCCATAGTGGTGCAATGGTTCGAATGCAGTACTGCAGGCTGCTGGCTGTTTGGTAGTTCGATTCTCACCAGCTCAAGGTTGACTCAGCCTTCCATCCTTCCGAGGTGGGTAAAAGGAGGACCCAGATTGTTGGGGGCAAGATGCTGACTCTGTAAACCGCTTAGATGGGGCTGTAAAGCACTATGAAGCGGTATATAAGTCTACGTGCTATTGCTATTGCTACCACTTCAGTGGGATGGTAAACAGCAACTGTGTCAGAGATGGGTTGCTAACGGTTCGCACAAACTGGTAATGATATTTTGGCCTGGGTCACCCGAACTGGCAGCGACCCAGGCTGGCCACGCCCCTGCATCGATTCCCCAGTCTCTGCTGCCGTTGCCAGCAAGGTTTTTATTACTTTTTAATGATCCTTGCACATGCGCAGAACAATTTGCATTGAACTGTGCATGAGCGAGCATCGTGCGGCTGGCGCATGCGCAAGGAAAGTGAACCAGCAGCAATGCCATCAGTAATTCACCCCTGATATGTGTGCTTTTGGCATATAGCCATGCTGGGCACATGACCACGGAAGTTGTCTTCGGACAATGCTGGCTCCCTCAGCCAAGAATTGGAGATAAGCACTGTGCCCTCGAGTCAGACACGACTGGACAGGGAAACCTTTCCCTTTATTATAATCACCTTTTATTGATTGATCTTCTCAAATTGAGTATCCAGACAACCTTATATCAAACTCAACAGGGGTATCTGCAGGGGAATCATGAGGAAAATCAAAATGGTGTCCACAATATGTGAAAAAAGAGGTGAAGCTTTAACACCACAGTCTCCGGCCCCAACTTATTTTGGGGGAATTGTGCCTCCATTGATATCCTCATAGCCAAGGTTTTCCTTATACCCAGTTTGGCAAGGATGGACTTTGATTTTCCCCCAATCTCCAGATAGTTCAGCCAGCCATCACGGCCTCCATTTCTCTCCTCTCCCCCTACTTTCTTACCTCCATGCTCAGAAAGGACATGGTTCGGCTACGCCGCATGATGACAAAACGTCCAGACACAATTATTGTTCTCTTTCCTAAAAAAGAAAAAAAAAAGGAGATGGAAACAGTTAGAATCATGCCTGTTTGAAGGTTTCTCAAACATGGTACTACTCTTTAATTCGTTTGTTTTCGTTTTATGGTAGGTTTATGTCCTGTTTACCTCCCAGCATTATGTATTCCAGTTTTTCCTCACTATAATTCACCACTCAGAGGCCCTCTGTGAAAGAGATGCATGTTTAAAAAGTTAGACGATAGATAGATAGATAGATAGATAGATAGATAGATAGATAGATAGATAGATAGATAGAATGAATGAATGAATGAATGAATGAATGAATGAATGAATGAATGAATGAATGAATGAATGAATGAATTCAGTTCGTGTTAAGACAGAAAATAAGTGGCCAAAATATATCTGAAGATTGTCTCTACAAGGGAAGATTTGATATCTAGCATTTCTTGATGTAACAAGGTTGTTACCTCCCACACCCTCCTAGTAATTGTGTCAAACTCAAGGCCCGGGGGGCCAGATCCGGCCCTTGGGGTGGTTAGATCTGGCTTGTGGGGTTGCCCTGGAAACAGCAAAGGACTGGGCCGCGGTGTCTCTGCCAGTGAAAACTGAACTTGGGAGGGCCACAGACAGCAACCCCCACCCCCCGAGCTCCATTTTTGCTGGCAGAGGGTTGCAGGAGACCGTTGCAGCCGAAAACAGGCAGGCACACACACACCCAGCTCCATTTTCACTAGAGGGTTGCAGGAGGCCTTGCAGCTGAAAACAGGGCTCAGGAGCCTGTTTTCGTTTGCAGAACAGGCCACCACAGGCCACCCCCCCCCACCCCTCGACATGAGTGAAGTCAGGCTGGCCACGCCCCCTGCCCCCCCCAAGGTCAAACACAACCCTGATGCGGCCCTCAATGAAATCGAGTTTGACACCGCTGCTCTAATGAAACAGGCCTCACTACTTTTCCCTGCTTGCCAGCAACATCCAGACAGCCTGCTTGTTTTTTTTGCCCCAGGAATTGTTCAATACTGACTGAGCAAAGCAGCTGAAGACCTGCTGGTGCTCACCCGTATTTTGCTGGCAAAGAATACAGGTAGTCTTCAATTTACAACCTTTTATCTTGCAACCGTTCAAACTTCTAAGGGCACTGAAAAAAAGAGACTTGCAACCAGTTGCAATTGTCACAACATCCCCATGATCAGATGATCAAAATCCGAGCATTTGGCAACCAGTGCGTATTTACGACAGTTGCAGTGTCCCAGAGTCATGTGATCACCCTTTGCAACCTTCCCAGCTGGCTTCCAACATGCAAAAATCAATGGGGGGGGGGGAAATCCAGATTCACTTAATGACCGCATGGTTCACTTAACAACTGCAACCATTCATTTAACAACCATGCAAAAATGTCGTAAAATCACATACACATAATCACATAAGTGCCTTGCTTAACAATGGAAATTGTAGCCCCAGTTGTGGGCATAACATGAAGACTATTCATAATTAAAATGTCATTCTTAATTTTATTTTCTGCTTGGATTTTTTTTTTTTTTAAATGTGACTCAGGGTATATCAGATGAGTCACTGGCTATGGCATAGAGGCTAGATGAGCTATCCAACTGCCTGACAGAAGGATGAAAACATGCTTTAGTTTCACAGACCAGAATTATTGTTACTAAGGTCCATGAATAGCAATAGCAATAGCAGTTAGACTTATATACCGCTTCATAGGGCTTTCAGCCCTCTCTAAGCGGTTTACAGAGTCAGCATATTGCCCCCAACAATCCGGGTCCTCACTTTACCCACCTCGGAAGGATGGAAGGCTGAGTCAACCTTGAGCCGGTGAGATTTGAACAGCCGAACTGCAGAACTGCAGTCAGCTGAAGTAGCCTGCAGTGCTGCATTTAACCACTGCGCCACCTCGGCTCTCAGGCTTGAGGTGGCTTTGGAGGAAGGAAGGAAGGAAGGAAGGAAGGAGGGAGGGAGGGAGGGAGGGAGGGAAGGAAGGAAGGAAGGAAGGAAGGAAGGAAGGAAGGAAGGAAGGAAGGAAGGAAGGAAGGAAGGAAGGAAGGAATTGGAGGATGGGGTGATGTTAAAAGTTCAGTTCAAATAATACTCTGGAAAAATCCATTAGCAAACCAATGGCCTGGATCTTCTGGGTATTTTCACACAAATGCAAAATGTGTGGAATGTGTGTCTCCAAGAGGTGGCAATAGTTACTTATTAAACACACTAATTGTGAATGCGGGCTCTATCAAGAATTCAAAATAAATAAAGCCTCCAGGTTGTGGAAAGTCTACCTCTAAGTACTGGCAAGTAGAACAAATATAGAATGGCTTCCCACAATATATCCTGTAAACAGGATTCCATATTGGACAATTTGACTCCTTTGGAATCAGCATGCTGGCCCATCTGGGCACTTTTCTTTGTTCCTGCAGTTTATCTTATATTCTTATGAACTTCACACCTCTGCTGGCTTTCCCCATAAAGTTGCAAACTTTTCTTTTCACCGTTTCTGCTCTGGTGATTTTCACAAACAGCCTGGCATGTACTACCATTCTTCCAAAGATGTTTTCTTATCCTTTTGTATAGGTCTCAGGAAGAATCAGCACCCAACTATGGGCTGTGTTCAGATGGAACACAGGTGGTGGACTAGAATCAAGAACTGAGTTAAATGCTTGACATTGCGTTTTTGAGAGCAAAAATAGCAATTTACAGTTTATCTTTCCTACAAGCCACTGCTTCCCAAACTTTTCCCTTCATTGCCCAAAAGTGCTTATCAAAAAGTCATTTTATTTGCTTAACGGAATGCCCTTGTTCCAATGTTGTGATTTTTGTGTAAATCACTTTTACCCAATTTGGGGTAATTTACCCCAAGTTTGAAAAGTACTGCTCTAAGGTAATCCTACTCAAACAAATACAAGGGGAAATCCAAGTGCCAATTCTTGTTTTGCTAACTTTTCAATCCAAGACACGTGCATATCACCAACCTTCTCCCTTTCCAGTTTCCCAAATGGACTTACACTTTGGCAGGTTAGAGAAGCGGAAGGACTCTTGCGGCTCCTGGAGTGCGGAGGTGCTGCTTACTAAATGGTGCAGCTCAGCAGGAAAGCTCTACCTTGTGGAAACTCATTGGACTTCTCCTTCCCTCCCTCTCTCTTTTCAAACAGGCATGTGTAACCCTTCCCTGTCCAGCTGCAAGCAAATCAGAGGAGGAAAAAGTGAAAGGAAAAAAATCCCATCCTGTTTTTGGCAATGGGTCTCTAGTCTCACGGTGGGTCTCACACAGTCAGCCAGACATTTAGACTCCACCTACTAAATCCTTTCCAATGATCTGGGATAGGCAGAAGTTGTTGTTTAATAGTGTTAAAGAGATTGTTGCAGAATGTAAGCTGTTCCAAGTAAAGCTGCCTTTTTCATTTCACGGATGGTGATTTTTGTCAACGCCAGTAGTGTTCAAGTGGTAGCCCAGATGTTTTGGTATTGCATCCAAGGCACTTATTACTATTGGTGCTATCTTTGCTTTCTGGTTGCTCGCACAATCAGCCAGAAGTTTAGATTGAATTACTAGGGTTTATCACACAGTCAGGCACAGGTTTAGATTGAATTTGGCATTTTTCTCAACCTATCAAATCATTCCCAAGGACCAGGGATAGGCAGATGTACATGACTGAAATCCTCTCCTCTTTCCCTTATTCCTCTTTGGAGAGTTTTAGTTAAACTTCCACCCTGCACAAGCACAATATAGCATTGCTGATTCAACTAAGAGCTGTTAAATTAAATGGATGCTTTTTTTTTACAATACAATACAATACAATACAATACAATACAATACAATACAATACAATACAATACATTAGCAGAGTTGGGAGGGACCTTGGAGGACTTCTAGTCCAACCCCCTGCCTAGGCAGGAAACCCTATACCATTTCAGACAAATGGTTATCCAACATCTTCTTAAAGACTTCCAGTGTTGGGGCATTCACAACTTCAGGAGGCAAGCTGTTCCACTGATTAATTGTTCTAACTGTCAGGAAATTTCTAATTTTCATTTGATTTTACTCCATCTCTCCTTGCTGTTTGTGTGAATGTCATGTGAATGGCTTAGGTGAACAAGAAAAAGGTATCAGTCCATAGATCACATCTGAAATCCTACCCAACAAGTCTGGTCTCTCTTCAAAAGTTGCTCAACCAGCAAAACTCCATGAAGATGGGGGTTTATTCAGTGCTACATCAACTCCGTATTTCTGGAGAAGGTTGGTGGATTGTTCTATTGGGAGTCGGAGTTCTTGTCTGCTCTATCACCATGTTTCTCAACCTTGACACCTTTAAAATGTGTGAACTTCAACTCCCAGAATTCCCTAGTTAGCCAACATTGCCCTATCCAATGGCCTCATTCTAATTTCTTTATTTTGAAAGTTCTGCAAAGAATTATGTAGCAGTGGGGCAAAGTGGCAAGAATAAACTCTTTCATTAGCTTTAGTGCTGGGTGAATTATTTTCTGTCTATTTCTTGACACACCAGTCTTAGGAGTTGTTGTTGTTCAATAACTGTGCCAAAGAAAATTGGCAATTTGCATGTATTGGAGACTATAGGAATCCCCTGCGCCAAAACGTCCTGATTTATGTGCTATATTTACCTCTCAAGAAGGTAAATCGATTATGTACCACCAAGTCATTGTTGACTCCTAACAACCACATAAATAGATTTTCTCCACAATGATCTAACCTGGTCTTTCAAGCCTTTCAAGGGTGCATCCATTGTCATTGTAACTGAATCTGTCCATCTTGTTACTGGTCATCCTCCTCTTTTCTTCCACCTTTCCCAACCTTATAGACTTTTTCAGGAGGCTGGATCTTCACATAATGTGTCCATGGTAGGATGATTTGAGCCTGGTCATTTTGTAGATAAAGGTAAAGATTTCCCTGTCTAATAGGGTCCAACTTCAGGGCACAGTGCCCATCTCTGTTTCTTAGCCAAGGGAGCCAGCATTGTCCAAAAACATTTCTATGGCCAAAAGTACACAGAATGTTGTTATCTTCCTACTGAAGTGGTACCTATTAGTATACTCACATTTGCATGCTTTCAAACTGTTAAGTTGGCAGGAGCTCAGGCAAAGAACAGGAGCTCACCCCCATTGCGCTGCACTCGGGTCTTAAACCTGGGCTTTTTGTCATTTGTGTCTCAAGTGAAAACTGAGTTGATTTTTTTTTTTGATGATCTGTCTTTTTTTTTTAATGATATGTCATTTTATTTTCTTGGCTGTCTACATTCTTCTCCAATTCTAGAATTGAATAGCATAAATTCTTTCCCTATCCTGTTTCCAGAGTTATAGCACAATTTGTAGAAGAGGCTATTATATATACTCACAGATAAGCCAAGATTTTTAGGTGCCAAAATGCACACAAAAATTGAAAATTGATTCTCCTTATCTGCATATAGGCTTATTCAGATAGATAGATAGATAGATAGATAGATAGATAGATAGATAGATAGATAGATAGATAGGTAGGTAGGTAGGTAGGTAGGTAGGTAGGTAGGTAGGTAGGTAGGTAGGTAGGTAGATAGGTAGATAGGTAGATAGGTAGATAGGTAGATAGGTAGATAGAGAGATAGAGAGATAGAGAGATAGAGAGATAGAGAGATAGAGAGATAGAGAGATAGAGAGATAGAGATGATAGAGATAGAGATAGAGATAGAGATAGAGATAGAGATAGAGATAGAGATAGAGATAGAGATAGAGATAGAGATAGAGATAGATAGAGATAGAGATAGAGATAGAGATAGAGATAGAGATAGAGATAGAGATAGAGATAGAGATAAAGTACAGGTATATCTGTATATACTCACAGATAAGCCTTCAGACAAGGAGGCCTTCCTATTTTTAACCAGCACACCATGAGAGATGCAGGTTGACTACATGCACAGGTAGTATATTTTTCATGGTAATTTGGTTAAAATTTGAGGGTTAGTTTATCCACAGATGGGCTTATCTGTGAGTTTACACAGTATATATAAATACAGCAACTCTGAAAACATTTTCATTAGTTGCCACTTGTTCTTATCTAAAGAGTCACAATTAAACAACCTGCTGATACCCCATTATTATCCTTGCTAATTATGTTGTATAAAGCAACATTTTGATAAATATGTCAGAAAGTTAGTTCCTTAACATGGTCAGGGACAGCTTTGTTCATGCTTCCTTTTGTCAACCTTTCTTTCTACAGTTTGCAATGTTTTTTTTAACGCGATATGTTGCTGATTGTAGCCATCCACCTTTTTATCCCCATGAGTGATTTTGGGCCTCAGAAATCCCATTAGCTCTCTTTGAAAATTTTTTTAAAAAATGGACTGTGTATTTCACCTTTTCAGAAAAAAAGAGTCAACTGGATTAGAAGGGAGCATCCTTAAATTGGAAGACAAATTTAGAAGAAGAGATACAACATCTGTTCTTGATTTCAGTGGGAAACAGCTGCATTTGTAGATAGTTATGTCCTGCTAGTAGCTTTTTCACAAAGTGCCCAGAATCAGGGCTGTCTTAAGGCATGGGTCTGATGCAGGGATGAAATGCTACCAGTTTGGATCAGTTCGCCCGAACCAGTAGATCAGTTGTGAATCATCGGATTACCTGCTTCTTTCTAGCTAATCTAAATCGTGTGGCACAGCAGATTCCCCCCACCACCACCCTGTTCTACTTACCTTAACAGGCGCACTTGGTAGCAGACTCCATTCACCCACCCAGACGTCATCATGTCCCGTTTTTGACACTCTGCACATGCACGGAGGTAGTGCATGCAAGCGAAGTGAGCCAGTAGAGAAGGTAGGTTGATTTCGCCTCTGGCCTGATGGGCACTTGCCCATGGGCCCCTTACTAATCTCTGTATATTAACCCTTCAATGCACCTTGTATCATATAAATACAGCAACATATTTATTGCATTTTACTGCATCTTTAAATTAATAGTAACATGCAAATATGTGTTTAATTTTATCGACCATTTGCATTTTTATTCCTGTGAGTAGTTGTCATAGGAGCCCCAATACATTGCTTTGCCTGGGGGTAATAATGCTGTTAAGATGGCCCTGCCAGAATATGCCCTCAAAATTCCAGACGTTATCACCACCACCAAAAGTGTGGAGCCTTGGGTCACACAAGCAAGTAGCATTTGAATATGGAAAAATGATCTTTGAATATTTAAATAGTAAAAAAATTACTTTATTTTATTTTATTTAAATAGTTTTTATTGAACATTTACAAGTTTAAGAAACCACAAGTAAAAAGAAGAAAAAAAAGGGGGGGGATAAGAAAAAATACAAAAATAAACAGATAAAAACACAAATAACATGACTATATAATATAATTTTGCAGCTTTCCGTATCAGCATGTATATTCTGCTTTTGTAGTTTACCATTCGATTATTACAATACAATAGCAGAGTTGGAAGGTACCTTGGAGGTCTTCTAGTCCAACCCCCTGCCTAGGCAGGAAACCCCATACCGTTTCAGACAGATGGCTATCCAACATCTTCTTAAAGACTTCCAGTGTTGGGGCATTCATAACTTCTGGAGGCAAGCTGTTCCACTGATTAATTGTTCTAACTGTCAGGAAATTTCTCCTCAGTTCTAAGTTGCTTCTCTCCTTGATTAGTTTCCACCCATTGCTTCTTGTTCTGCACTCAGGTGCCTTGGAGAATAGTTTGACTCTATTGATTATTGCCTTCTGGTAGATTGTTGTAGATTTTAACGATTTTAATACTAATGTAATAGTTATATTGTAATTGGATAGCACAATACATATAATCAGATTTTACATACATATTTTTTCATATTATAATCAATAGTTTTTAAAACTTTTATTTCTTGTTTTGGCTTCTATTTTCCAGTAAAAAAAATTAAAAGATAACATTTAATCACTCCTGCAATCAACATATGAATTATGACTGGATACAAAGGGTATTTCAGATCAAAGCTGACTACTTTATGCCTAAACTCTTATTGGTATATTTTAAAAAATCCCACCCATCTTCTCCTCTCCCCACAGATTTGGCAAATTTGTAACAGGAATCACAAGTTCATGGGGTGCTAGAAGTAGAAAGTTAATTTTCCAACGCCCAAAATTAATCATTTATTGAGAAAACGCCTTGGAACTGATTTGGTGCTGCATGGTGGGCAGCAGGAATGCAAACAAACACATGCCAGAAAGAATAGAGATCCCATGTTGGTGGCTGGCTGTTTTTCCAGAGGTTTTGGGATCCTTTGCGGCAGAAAACTTGAATCAGGGGTTGGAAACTCAAGATCTGTTTCCTCTACTTTTCACAGGGCAATACAATAAGAGAGATATATTGGATGGTCATTTGAAGCACAGTGCAGAAGGATGAAATCTTCCCATCCCATACCTGAAGCATGGTGCTATAACCTCTGAAGGCAGACAAATGTTCAATTTTTGTTCCTCAAAGAGAAACTATGTAGATTTAGCTATTTCAAAAAGACACCAGGTTACTTGAGTCTGCAAATATTTATTCAGATCTGGCTTGCTTCTTTATCTGCCAGTTCAGTTGACAACCCATAGAGGATCTTCTCTGGAAATGCATTCACACAATACACTAAACCATAGTTTACTGACTTTGGTTAATGTATTAAATGTAAGCCCCAATAGGGTGTCCAGACCAAAAAAATCAACTCCAGAGGAAGGCTAAAAGTACCGTATTTTTCAGACTATAAGACACACCAAACCAAAAGACGCACCAGACCAAAAGATGCACATTAGCTTTAGAGGAGGAAAACAAGGGGGGGGAACTGCCTCTGCCTCCCAGCATCCATCCACTATTCATCTGGCTAATGTCCTTGCAGCAAAGAGCAAACAGCCTGGTCAGCTTCAACAAGTTATTGCAGCCCCAGCACGTGGCTCGTCAGGGCTCCGCTCTCTTGCACCCACCACCGGTCAACTAGGCTGAGCTGCTGCCGCTGCTGGGCAGCACTGGAACCTTCCCTGTGGAGCAGCTGATTGGTGGTTGGATCGACCTCCTGGAATACTGCCAATCAGCAGTGAGAATCACCCCCCCCCCGATCCCCGCCACCCATTGGCCGCTGCCTGTTCACTGCCAAGCGCCACAATTGGTGGTAAATGGGCAGTGGCAGCAGCGATAGGCGGTGATAGGCAACGATAGGCAGCGGTGGCATTCCCCACCACCTAGAACAGCTAATCGGCGCCGCACCAACCCTTCCCTCTCCCATCGCAATATTTGCTCTATAAGACGCACAGACATATCCACCCACTTTGGGGGGAGGGGGAGAGTGTATCTTATAGTCTGAAAAATACGGTACTTTTTGACTATAACAAGAAAACCTTGCAAGCCTATTTCACTCTGAGGAGGTTGAAGGATTTCTACTGTCTTTTACTTCGGAGCTCAGAGAGGAAGACAAAGGAGGTTAAAGGAGTTTTAATGTCTTTTTACTGAGGTTCTGCTCGGGCAGCCAGTTAACTCCACGCTTGGGAATATTTTCCCACAAGGTAGTTGCATTTCCTATGAGATAGCTGCTTAAAGGAGACAGCTTCTAATTTTTAAATTAACTATATACTGTTGGGACAGCACACTATTTATGCCATTCCATCTGTTATTGCTCCTATTCCTCTTTGATGTGCTTCCAAATATTATCCCTTGTGACTTAAATATATATTTCATCTCATGTCAACCTGGCAATGGATTTTCATTAAATCCATCTTCCTTACTGTCAAAAACAAACCACAGCCATACGTATAAAGCACTAAATCATAATCCATATTTCAGAAATCGTGCTACGATCACACAAAACCAATTAGCATATCACTAATGGCATTGGACTTCAGCTGGGGAGATCTCTGGGGCAAGTCCCCCCCACTTTGACAACGTGCAGCCCTCCTGAGCTCCATTTTCGCTGGCAGAGGCACTGCGGGCCACTGCTCCGCTGTTTCCAGGGTGGTCCGTGGGCCAGATCTAAGCATCTTGTGGGCTGGATGAGGCCCGCAGGCCGCAGGGTGAGTTCGACACCCCTGTTCTACATCCTACAAAACGGGAGGACATGTTTACCCAAGACAGTTTGATCTCTTAAAGGAACAGCAGGATGTAAATACAAAAAGAGTCCTTTTAAAATCAAAACTGTGCTCAGCCTTTTAGGGAAATGACATACTAAAAAGCAACCAGGGAAGAGGAAGAGGCTCCCTTAACCTTCCCTTAACCATCCTTCAGAAGATGGAGGATGAGTTATTGGCTCAAGATGGTTTTACAAATTTGTGGATTATCATCCAAGAGATCAATCAAGGGCAATGAAAGAGAAGCTGACACCCTATTCCTTGAGCATAAACGTCTTGAGATGATGGGTTCCTGAGATCTCTTTTGCTTCTCCTGAGGCACCTTGTCAGTTGCTATGAAAAATAGGAGGCCGGGTGACAAAAACATCTTAGACAGTTTGATTAATTACTGATTAGCTGCAGCTGAGAAAAAAATGCAAGCATATTTGGAAATACTATAAGATTGAGGCTACTTTAGATTGCCAATTGCCAACAGCGAAGAACTGTGGCTCCTCTGGCATGTTTGGGAATTTACTCAAAGACTCTGATGGTCTCTTATTGGAATTCAGTGCCAGATGCTTCATTTTTAAGATCTTATAAATATATGTGCATAGCCACAGCAGTTAAACAGGGCTACGAACAGACACAGTTCATCCTTGATTACAGATAGTCCTTGACTTATGACTAGTCCCAAACTTTTGGAAATAGTCCCAAACTTTTTGTTGCTAAGCAAGACATTTATTGAGTTTTGCCCCATTTTAGGATCTTTCTTGCCACAGTTGTTAAGTGAATCATTGCAGTTGATGAGTCAGTTACCCGGTTCTTAAGTGAATCTGGTTTCCCCGTTGACTTTGCTTGTCAGAAAGTCACAAAAGTTGATCACATGACACCGGGATTCTGAAACTGTCATAAGCATGAGTCAGTGGCCAAGCATCTGAATTTTGACCATATGTCTATGGGGATGTTGTAATGGCAGTAAGTGTGAAAAATGGTCATACGTCACTTTTTCAGTGCCATTGTAACTTTGAATTAAATGAATGGTTGTAAATTGAGCATTAGCTGTACTAGTTTCTGGAGGACCAATAGCTGTTGCTTTTTCTGAAAGGCTCCAAAGGAAAGTTTTTTAAAAAGTCCAAGATACAATACAATACAATACAATATAATACAATACAATACAATATAATACAATACAATAGCAGAATTGGAAGAGACCTTGGTGGTCTTCTAGTCCAACCCCCTGCCTAGGCAGGAAACCCTATACCGTTCCAGACAAATGGCTATCCAACATCTTCTTAAAGATGTCCAGTATTGAGGCATTCACAACTTCTGGAAGCAAGCTGTTCCACTGATTAATTGTTCTAACTGTCAGGAAATTTCTCCTCAGTTCTAAGTTGCTTCTCTCCTTGATTAGTTTTCACCCATTGCTTCTTGTTCTACACTCAGGTGCCTTGGAGAATAGTTTGACTCCCTCTTCTTTGTGGCAACCCCTGAGATATTGGAAGACTGCTATCATGTCTCCCCTAGTCCTTCTTTTCATTAAACTAGACATACCCAGTTCCTGCAACTGTTCTTCATATGTTTTAGTCTCCAGTCCCCTAATCATCTTTGTTGCTCTTCTCTGCACTCTTTCTAGAGTCTCCACATCTTTTCTTCATCGTGGCAACCAAAACTGACTGCAGTATTCCAAGTTTGGCTTTACCAAGGCATTATAAGATTGTAGCCATGACCATTTATTATTTGATTATGCAATGCATGTTGAAAAAGTGGTGAGGTTTCAATCATGCAGCCCAACCATCATTGGGGGGGATGGGGGGGAGAGCTTGACACTCCTCATCCATGAATGCCTCTGCTCAGTGGTGGACTGCTGTTGGTTCAGACCGGCTCGGGCGAAGCGGTAGTTCCAGTGAGCAGTGGTGAAATCTTTTTTTTTTTTTTACTACCATGGGCATGGCTTGGTGGGGTAATGCGACTGGGTGGGTATGGCTATGTAGTCATGTAATTGGGGGATCAAAAGATAGAAACTCACTTTAACAATGTCCTGCTGGAACAGGGTTGGACTAGATGACCTCCAGGTCCCTTCCAGCCCTGGATTATCCTCTGAGGCTGCGTCTAGTGCCAGGTTTGTAGTCCTTCCTTCCTCTCCTTTTTCCCTCCCTCCTTCCTTTCTTTCTTTTTCTTTCTTTTCTTTCTTTTACCCTTTCCTTTTCCCTTTGTTTCTCCTTTTCTCTCTCTCTCTCTCTCTCCCTCCCTCCCTCCCTCCCTCCTTCCTTCCTTCCTTCCTTTCTTTCTCAACTCCCCCACCCCCCTGTTTTTGGCCTAGCAGGCTTCAGGGAAGCCTGCTGGGAGGAAAAATGGACACCCACAGCCACCCCACCCCATTTCTGGAGAATCTGTAGTAAAAAATAAAAACAAAAACAAAAGTTCCAAAGATCAGCTGTGTGACATGCGATTGTCAGAGCATTTTTTTAAAACTTTTTTTAGTATGTTTTGCTTCCGGTTCTGTGAACCAGTAGCATTTTTTACTACTGGTTTGGGCGAATCAGCCCGAACTGGGAGCATTTCACCCCTGCACCCATCCCTGCCTGCCCTCCCACCCCTGCCATACCTTGTTCTATATTTCCGTGTTTTTCAGCTCAGCTGATTCGCGCGGCACAACGAATTGCTGTGCCTCAGCTGTTTTACTCACCGGCGCTGCAGTAGAAGGTAAGGGTTTTGAATGTTGTGCGCATGTGTGAAGTGCATGTTAGGCATGCGTGCAAAGTGCGATTGCCCGCACAAAGCGCATGATCACCGAACCAGTTCTTAAACCAGTTGCAGCCCACCCCTGCCTCTGCTATCCCAGTCTTATTAGGACATTCCCTGCCACAGCTGGCTGGCTCCATTTTGCAAGGCTATTTCTATGCTCTAATGAGATCTTGCTGTCAATATTACTCAAATCACTTAAATAAAGCTTCCACATATAGAACTTGTCTACCCTTTATTACAGAGTTTTCCAAGCTTGTCAACTTGAAGAGGTGTGGACTTCAACTCCCAGAATTCTCCATAGATGGCTGGGAAATTCTGGGAGTTGAAGTCCACACATCTTCAAGCTGGCAAGGTTGGAAAACACTGTCTTATTACAGCAAGAGAAGCCTGCTGCCTTTATACTTCATCTATGGTAGTGATGACGAACCTTTTCGGCACCAAGTGCCCAAACCGGAACGTGTGCGCGTGCATGCGCATGCCCCAAAGCACCAGAAACCCAAAGACCAGCTGGCTGGCACATATGCGCACGCTGGAAACCAGAAGAGCAGCTGCTGATGGCAAGCGTGCCCACAGAGAGGCATTCGTGCCATAGGTTTGTCATCACGGACCTATGGGT
Organism: Thamnophis elegans; assembly: GCF_009769535.1. Taxonomy (NCBI): domain Eukaryota; kingdom Metazoa; phylum Chordata; class Lepidosauria; order Squamata; family Natricidae; genus Thamnophis; species Thamnophis elegans. The sequence goes on from NC_045541.1 coordinate 166,781,264, forward strand.
TTCCTGGCAGCCTCTATAAGAAGTGGAATGTCACTTTAGGGGTGGGGGAAGCCACATTAGTCCAATTCTCTGAAGATGAGGCTGGCAGGTGGATTTTCTGCTGGTCCACCCCCCCGTCCTTGGGCTGCTTAAAAACAACTCCCCCACCCATGAGGCAGGGTCAGTGGTGGGTTTCAAAAATTGTTCGAACCTACTCTGTGGGTGGGGCCTCCTTTGTGGGAGTGGCCTGCTGCTCATGTGATCGGATGGGAGTGGCTTGCCGCCCATGTGACCGGATATGAAGATGCCAACGACACTTGTCAGAACCACCTTGGCATCTTCGGTTTGCGTTAAAACAACTTCAACACACGCAATGTTCTGATTGCACCACAAACGCAGTAGTCATCCTTACCTTTCACAGAGACACTGAGTTTTATAAATATGAGCATGATAGTGTAGAATAATCATATCCAAGGACCAGTGGTGGGTTTCGAAAAATTTTGGAACCTCTTCTGTAGGTGTGGCCTGCTTTCCGGGTCCACTGGTGGAACCTCTTTTAACCGGTTCGGTAGATTTGATGAACCGGTTCTACCGAATAGGTGCGAACTGGTAGGAACCCACCTCTGGGCAGGGTTAAAGAAAGGTAAATCGGATCCTCTCCAATTGCCAACTGTCTGTGCCAAGAAACCAGGGTCTGTCAGTCACCATTTTTCCCCCTAGAATGTTCTCTGTGCATAGAAATGCCTGTGTTCGCTGCAGGGATTTTTGCTTTTGAAAAGTGGAGAGAGTTTTTGCCTGTCATTTGTCTTTGTATGTCGCCGCAAGTGGGTATTCTTAGCTCCCACCACATGCCAACACCGGTGCCAAGGAAAGCTGCTGAGGGCCCAACAATGAGCATGACTAATTAACTCCCTGCCCATGTTATTCATTAGCCTGGCAGATGCATTTCTAGAAAGCTAATTTGGGAAGTGTCAGGCAAGATGGTTGAGGGGGACAGCAATCAGGATTCCCGTGTGTCATAAATAGTAGTTCACATTCATTTAAAGCTTTTTGAGGATACGAAGGATCTGACTGTTCTTTGGACCAATAACACTGTAGAAGCATCACATTTATGCAGAACAAAAATGGAATGGATAGAAATTGTGCCTTCCAGGCTCTGCAGAAATTAATGGCAAATTTCTTACCTCACAGAGATAGTTTTCCTTTAAATTTTTTAAATGATGGTGTTTCCTTTGGAGACAAGAACTCAGTAAATATTCTGAGTTTCCCTTTTTTATATATGACTTCATGAACTACTGTGATGGAAAATTATTGTGCTTCTGACATATAGATAAGGCTTGTTTTGCTTTCTGATATTGATCACTAATACTTTTTAAAATGGTTTTACAGGTAGTCCTTGATGTATGGCCTCAATTGAGCCTAAAATTTATGTTGTTAAGTGAGGCAGATATTACAATAGAATAGCAGAGTTGGAAGGGACCTTGGAGGTCTTCTCGTCCAACCCCCTGCCTACCCTATACCGTTCCAGACAAATGGCTATCCAACATCTTCTTAAAGACTTCCAGTGTTAGGGCATTCACAACTTCTGGAGGCAAGCTGTTCCACTGATTAAATTGTTCTAACTGTCAGGAAATTTCTCCTCAGTTCTAAGTTGCTTCTCTCCTTGATTAGTTTCCACCCATTGCTTCTTGTTCTACCCTCAGGTGCCTTGGAGAATAGTTTGACTCCCTCTTCTTTGTGGCAGCCCCTGAGATATTGGAACACTGCTATCATGTCTTTCCTAGTCCTTCTTTCTATTAAACTGCAACCATTTATGTTTTAGTTTCCAGTCCCCTAATCATCTTTGTTGCTCTTCTCTGCACTCTTTCTAGAGTCTCCTCATGTTTTCTACATCATGGCAACCAAAACTGAATGCAATATTCCAAGTCATCTGCAGTCTTTTCAGGGGAAATTGTTATTTTTTGGGGTTTTCCTGGCACTGTCATGGTTTGTGTGTGGGGGAGTGTAATGTCCCACAGTTATCTACACATTAATAATGATCAAGTACTAATAATATTTCCTTATACCTTAGTGACCTTTCCTTATATAATTGGTGTTTTCTTTCATACTTTTAGATTTCTAATTTTTGTTTCTGTTAGGTAGCAATTGATAAAACAAATCCCACGTGAAAAAGTATTCGAAGCCTTCTTGATTTTACTTGTCAATTTATTCATTCCTGCACATTCTAATATTTATTCATTTTCATATCTCTGTTTTCCCACTGTTTTCCCATAGTGTTGTGCAAACACTATTCCAGCAGCTGCTAACATGTGTAAAATTAAATATGTATGTATTCCCTTTCAAATACCCAACAAAATATTTCTGGTTTTAAATCCATATCTTGCTTTAGCATTGCTTCTAACCACTAATTCTTGAATAGCTAAGTACTGAACCTAATGCATAGATTTCTGTTTTTTGAACTGAGGAATAAATTTCAGAAAAAGAAATCTGTATTGCTCTATGAATCTACCTATGACATTCATTCTTAATCTAACTTCTTGGATGAAAGACTATATATTTCCTGTTTGTTTATATCTTTCCTGTTTGTTGCGGGACATCCTTCCTGAAAAGACTGTACATTGTTGGATAAAAACAGAGGTCCCTTCTGTTACCTGTAGTCCTCAGCTTACAACCACAATTGAGTCCAATATTGTTTTATTTCTTTTGCAGTTAGTATTATTTAACAGAATGAAGAAGAGGCAACAGAGTAGGACCGCTTTCTTCTCCAAAAAAACAAGAGCTGAGGAATCAGCTGATCCACAACAGTCACCAGTACCAGCACCAGCACCACCAGCACCACCACTTCCACCACTTGAGGTTGGAGAAAGCAGCAAGTCTATCTCCTCCACTGAAGTTCCACAACTTCCCGACTGCTGGAGTTTGCAGCAATGCAGAAACTTCCAGGAGAAGTATGATGGACTGGCAGTATCCAACAAAAAGTTAGGTTGTGAGCACTGTGCAAAATCCATGTTCTCATTAGAGAAAGGTATTCATGTTTCTAGAGAGTAGAAACATTTCCAGGTTGTGCCAGCAGGGTCAACTAAGGAGAATCAACAAGCATTGTTCAGAAAAAAATTAAGGGAAATTTTTCAATCAAAAGCACATCTTATTTGTTTGGAGAGCAGTAAACCATGGGAGCATGATGCTTTAACCAAACCCTTAGATAAGTTAACTGACAAACATTTATCCAGTACTTGCAAAATATTTTCTACTGTTTACGATTTGGTGCAAAGATGTAATCCATTCTCAGACATCAAAGTGCAGATAAATTTGCTAACTATGGTTGGAGTGGATGTGGGAGTTGGCTTGCATTCACGGAGATCCACAGTGAAAATGGATGAATTCATTGCGAAAGAAATCAAAACCACCGTGTTTTCCAGGATTATTGCAAAGAATCTAAAGGTGTGCCTAATAATCGATGAAGCCTCAACACTTTCAATGAAAGCAGTGCTGATAGTTTTTGTTAGAGTTGAGGATCCAGAATGCCCAGCAACCATTTTCGTTGAGCTTTTGGAATTAGAGAAACAAGATGTAGAGACCATATGTTCTGCAGCAATGGGAAGCTTGGGTAAAGTTGGCTTACCACCGAATATCTGCAGAAGAATTTAATTGCTTTTTGCTCCGATGGTGCCAACGTTATGCTTGGAAGAAAATCTGGAGTCAGCACCAGAATAGCTCAAGACTTCCCAAACATCGTAATCTGGCACTGCTTGAACCACCGCCTCCAACTTGTGCTGGATGATGCAATGAGAGATATAAAGCAACTCAACCACTTCAAGATCTTCCTTGATAAAATACACACCACCTCCACAAATTCTGCAAGAGCCAGAATAACCTTTTCCAAATATCTGAACAATTGGGCATTGAAATTGTGAAGATGGGCAGAGTTTTGGGACCAAAATGGTCCGCCTGTAGTTTAAGGGCAACCATGGCTGTGTGGCATGCTTATCCAGCGCTACATCACTTTTTTCTGGGCAATGAAAGATTCCCAGGCATGGCTTCCCGTTTTGAAAATCTAAATTTTTTGAAGGATTTGGCCCTCATGATCGATATTCTAAATGAGATTTTTCCTCTGTCAAATGCCCTGCAGGGGAGAGACACAGATATCATCAAGGCCGAAAAATTAGTATTGCGAACAATCAAAGCTTTTGAAGTGCTTAGACCAGTGGTAGTCAACCTGGTCCCTACCGCCCACTAGTGGGTGTTCCAGCTTTCATGGTGGGCGGTAGGGATTTGCTGTAACTCTGCTTTATAAATTTTATAAAGTAAAGTTACTTCCCTACTTTATAAATCACCATTACTGTGGAACCGGTGGGCGGTTAGAAAATTTTACTACTAACAGAGATACAAAAGTGGGCGGTAGGTATAAAAAGGTTGACTACTCCTGGCTTAGACAGAGAAAGGGCACTTATGAAATAAACTTTGAAGCAATGCTACAAAGACAAGCCTTCAAAAACATCAATTTAACTCCAAATCAACGATTTGTTGCCCTTCCTCATGACAAGATTCTGTCACACATCATCACCAATTTGAAGAAAAGGCTGATGGATTGCGACCATCTAAAAACAGGTAGCCAATTGCCAGCCACAAACAAGTTACACTTTATCACATATTTGGAGCCAGATTACTGGAACATTGAAGATATAGTCATTCCATGGGCTGAGGCAAAGGCAGCATTGTTTGAATTTGGCAAAATTTTTAATTACGAAGTTAATTTGAACAACTACGGAGATTTTTTTGAAAACCTGCTCAAAAATCCAAACAAGTACAAAATTCCTGACGGTATCAGAAAAGCTAGCGATATTGTCAGGACAATTGCTGTTAGTTCAGCAGAGGCGGAAAGGGGTTTTTCAAAAATGAACCTCATATGTTCAGAGCAAAGAACCCATCTAATTGTTCCAAACGTAAGTATTCTGATGGTGATAAGTGTTCTTGGCATGCCTGTTGAGAGATGGGACCCAATTCCTGCCATGAAAAAATGGCTCAGAGCACACCATCACACGGCTGATGATCCATGAGTAAAGACCAAGAAAGCTGCAACTGAGGAGTCTGGAAGCCTAAGAACAATATGGAAATATCAACAACCAGAAAACCAATAATACAAGTACTTGAGTGTATCTCTTTCATTGTGTTATTCTTATGTAAGGTGTAAGTGCATGCTATTAAAGTCTTCCTTTCTGTGTCTCTTCTTTGTGCAGGCCATTCATTGGAGCAAGTGTGGTTTACTGATGTAGAAGACCGGCAAGGCCAGTTATCTTTCCTCTGTAAGTAGCTGTCTTTATTGCTGGGGGTGCTGGGTTCATCCTTAATATAGTAAGTGCAAGCAATTAAAGTCTTCCTTTCTGTGTCTCTCCTCTGTCCAGACTATTCATTGGAGCAAGTGTGGTTTAGTGATATAGAAGACTGGCAAGGCCAGTCATCCTTCCTCTGTAAGTAGCTGTCTTTATTGCAGTGTGTGCTGGGTTCATCCTAAATATAGTAAGTGCAAGCAATTAAAGTCTTCCTTTCTGTGTCTCTCCTTTGTGCAGGTTATTGGAGCAAGGTGGTGAGGTGGTGTGCAGAAGACCGGCAAGGCCAGTCATCCTTCCTCTGTAAGTAGCTGTCTTTATTGCAGTGTGTGCTGGGTTCATCCTTAATATAGCAAGTGCAAGCAATTAAAGTCTTCCTTTCTGTGTCTCTCCTTTGTGCAGGTTATTGGAGCAAGGTGGTGAGGTGGTGGTGCAGAAGACACAGAAAAGGACAGTAATCTTCCTTTTCTATTATTTTGTGTGCTTGTTTCATCCTAATGCAGTGCATACAATTAAAGTCTTCCTTTCTGTGTCTCTTTGTGCAGGTTATTGGAGCAAAGTGGTGAGGTGGTGGTGCAGAAGACCGGCACAGCAGTAATCTTCCCTCTGTAAGTAGCTGTCTTTATTGTTGCTGGTTTCATCCTAATGCAGTGCATGCAATTGAAGAGTTTATTTCTGTGTCTCTTCTTTGTGCATTCATTGGAGTCAGTAATACTGAAGACTGGCAAGGACTGTCATCTTCCTTCCGTAAGTAGCTCTTTTATTGTTTTCTGTACTTATTTTAATCTTATTGTAGTTCATCCATTGGGGCAAAGAATTCAGTGACATCGTCTTAGCCACTCCCACCCGGTCACATGACTGCCAAGCCACTCCCATCCAGTAACATGACTGTCAAGCCACTCCCACCCAGTCACATGACTGCCAAGCCACTCCCACCCAGTCACGTTGCTGGCAAGCCACTCCCACCCAGTCACATGGCTGGCAAGCCACTTCCACAAAGCAGGCCACACCTACAGAAGAGTTTCCAAAACTTTTTGAAACCCACCACTGCAAGGAGGGTATTGCAATGGTGATAAGTGTGAAAAACAGTCATAAGTCACTTTTTCAGTGCTGTTGTAACTTCGAACTGTCACTATATGAAGTATTGTAAGTCAAGGACTACCTGTATTATAATATAGTGGATCTCTTAAAAATTTAAATGGTGTAAGCTGCCTGGAGTCATCTGTGTGTAACTTGGGTATCTATATAAATTTGTTACTAAATACATAAATAATAAAAAACAACAAACATAAAAACATCCCAGGTATAAGGGATGCAAAAGATGAGCTGCAGCATCCAATTAGAACAGTGTTTCTCAATCGTGGCAACTTGAAGATGCGTGGACTTCATTCCCAGAATTCCCCAGCTGGCTGGGGAATTCTGGGAGTTGAAGTCCACGCATCTTCAAGCTCAAGAAGCTCAAAAGTAGATTATTGCTCAAGAGCTCAGTAGCGGTGCAAAAATTCTTCAAGTTTAGAAAGGCATTTGCAAAATCAATATTTATCTAAACTGACAAATAAATGAATACATCACAGAGAGAGGGAGGGAGTGAGTGAGAGAGAAAGAGCAGAGCAGCTAAATGACACAAAGCAGTAATTGGCAGTCATGCAACTAGAACAAGTTTATTTCACACACAAAGTCTCTTGTGGGGGAGTAGACATTCTTGATGCTTGCTTGAAATATCCATGGAGCAAGAGCCCAGAAGATGAGCTGGAAAAGGTCTGCTTGGTTATTTCGGTGGATATCGGGCAAATGGAGAACCTTCTGCAACTTTTCCCTGTTAAGGGAAACAGAGAGAGGAGAAAGCTGAAATGGAGCCTTCTCAAATGCCACTGTTATCCAGTTTGTCAACATTTGAAGCCAAGAACAGATTATGACCCTGAATTTCAGGAAACAGCCTCTTTGTCTCATACCGTACCCTGGAGTACATACCATTGGCACCTCGTCCAACTTCTGAAAGGCTGGTTCCTTCGGACGGCAGGATTTTATTAGGATCACAACGGCCACAATGACTAGGACAACGACAAAGAGGCAGATCACGACCACCAGGCCTGGTTTTGTTGAATATGCCACTTTAGGGCTAAATTGTCCTGTAAGAGAGAGAAGGGATGAAGCCCTAGGACTGTGATGGCGAACCTATGGCCCACGTGCCACCTGTGCCACAGCGTCCTCTCTGTGGGCACATAGGTTGTCACCCCAGTTCAGCTCTGCCACACATGCACACGTGCCTCCTGCTCAAAGCTGGTCTTTGAGTCTCTGCCGCGCATGCACAAGGGGTGGGGCAAGTGCAGGGGGGTGCATCAGGAGTGGGGCATGTGTGCATGCATGGGTGGGTGGGGTATATGCTCGGGAGCCATGCGTGCATAGCATTTTGGGGATTCAAGTGTGTGCTTTGGGCACTCAGTCTGGAAAAGTTTAGCCATCACTCCCCTAGGATTATCAGATTTTTTTTAGAACCCAATCCTGGCTTTAGGGGAGAAACACAGCCAGCCAGGAGGAACATGCAGTCACACTTCCAATCTCAGAAAAGGTGCAGAGGTTGTGTGCAGAGCGTGTTGTCAAATTCTACTTTTCTTTGCCCAAATCATTGTGGAAAGTTAGCAGATGTGATATTTATATAAGACATAACCTATAGCTCCTATATATGGCACCAAACCGAGATAACAGGATACATTTTTGTTCTTTGTTATATGATCTGCACAATGCATAGCTTCCTTGTGCGCCCATTATTATTCATGGATTTATCTGTGCAAGTCTCTTACCAGCACCATGCATGTAGCAAAAAGATGAGGCATGAATTCAGTGATTTATACTGGTATTCCAAGTGACTCCAGAAAACATTCTTGGGTTTAACTAACTCATCTGGATTGCAAACCCCTAGATTATACCAGAAGGCAGTGGAGCTGCAATTTTCTGGATTTTAGCTCTCTACATGTATGGAGACAGTATGGTCTCATCCTTGCAAACAGGGTCTGGGACTTTTCTTGATTTAGCACTTTGGAAAAGATGCTTCTTCCATCCCTTTGGATGGGAAAAACTGACATGCTTTTTGCAACAAAGGCTATTGTCAGACTGCAGTGCCACCTAATGGTTACTTCAATCAACTTATTGATATTCCTACCTTCCCTTCGTATAACTACAGCGCAGCCCAAGATTCAGTAAGTCAAAATTGATCGCAAAACTCCATTACAGAAGAAAAGGCTTTATAGGTTGAATTTCTTCAATCATAGCAACAGTAATAGCATTTAGACTTATATGCCGCTTCATAATGCTATACAGCTCTCTCTCTAAGCAGTTTACAGAGTCAGCATATTGCCTCCAACAATCTGAGTCTTCATTTTACGACCGTGGAAGGATGGAAGGTTGAGTCAACCTTGAGTCATTGTTAAAGGTTACTTATTGTTTTGTGGGTCTATGAAATACTTTATTCAGAGAGACAGAATTTTCTACAGTTATATTTTATACATTTTACACCATGTTAGCTACTTTGAAGATGCTGGTTTGAAGATAGATAGATAGATAGATAGATAGATAGATAGATAGATAGATAGATAGATAGATAGATAGATAGATAGATGATAGATAGATAGAGATAGATAGATATTGATAGATGATAGATGATAGATGATAGATAGATAGATAGATAGATAGATAGATAGATAGATAGATAGATAGATAGATAGATAGATAGATAGATATAGAGAGATAGATAATTTGCCCCTCACTGACATACTGATCCACACATTGATCAATCAAATGGCAAGTAGTACTGTAAAAGAAATTAGTGCTAGTATTGCTAAGTGCCAAAAATCCAGATCCACTGCTATTTGGCATTACAGAGAATTTTTCCCCTTTACTGCTGTTGGAAGTAAAATCTGGTCCAGTTCCAAGCTGGGAGAGAGACGTAGGAGAAAATGAATTTGGAGGCAAGGTGCAGGAAAGGAGGTCTCCATTTACGTAGGAATCAGAACCGAGGTGACACAGCATCAGTTCTGTGACAGCTGACAAAACTGTCTGATGTGTATGTGGTTCTAGGGCTTTGTGGCAGGTTCCTTGTGAAATGTATTTTAATTTGTGCTTGAGTGTGTCCTTTTAGTATTCTCATTGTTGTCTGACTCCCATTGTGGCTGGGAGGTCACAACCCTAACCCTATCCCTGTCCTTGGAGCTGGGTGGGGAATGTAGATTTTAGGTGTCTTTGTCTCTCTGCTTTTTTAATCTGATCAATCCCAACCTTCTATGGAGCTGTAGGTGAAGGCGTTTTGTTTATGAATAGAATAATTTATGAAACTAAATAGCCATTCACAGGGGCTGCGTGAGTGGTTTTACTTCAGGGAAGACTTTTTCTCTTCCGGGTACGGGGGTGGGGCAGTGGTGGGATTCAATATATTTTTACTACTGGTTCTTCGGGTGTGGCTTTGTGGGTGTGGCAGGGGAAGGATACTGCAAAATCCCTGTTTCCCTCCCAACTCTCAATATTTGCACTACCGGTTCTCCAAAACCTGTTAGAATTGGCTGAATACCACCTCTGGGGTGGGGGCATTTCTTTGCTAATATGGGGTCTTTCTTATATAAAAAGGGGAGGGGATTCTCCTTACATTGCAACCATCTAGTAACCATCCAGATGTTTGTAGTTTAAATATGTTAGCCCTAATAAACTGGAATGAAAGAAAAGTTTGACAGGAAGGGAAAATTTGAGAAATATAAGGAAGCCAGTTGAAAAGAAAGTCAGTAATTACATATAGTATGTGCCACGTAGGTGTGTTTCTGGTGGTGCTCCAGCAAGTATGAGTAGTGCTATTTACTAAGATGTGTGGCGGTCATGCCCAGTGCTTTATCTCTCTATAAAAATAACAGGGTGGGGATTCAAGGCACAGGTGACAAACCAGGAGACTGTCTCACATTAGTCATGAAAGCCGGCTGAGTGACTCTTGAGTTGATTACCAGGGGAATATGAGTTCGAGTCCCTGCTTAGGCATGAAAAGTGGCTGGGTGACTTTGGACCAATCACTAGGAGACTGTGAGTTCTTATCCCGCCTTAAGCATGAAAGCTGGCTGGGTGGCTTTGAGCCAAATATCAAGAGATTGTAAGTTCTATTCCTGCCTTATACATGAATGCCAGTAGAGTGATTTTGGCCCAGTCACTGTCTCTCAGTCCAACTCGCTTCACAGGGTTCTTGTTGTGGGGAAAATACAGGCGTGGGCTGCTGGGAGTTCGCACGGGTTCGGCCGATCCTCTAGCTAGGATTCTGCCCAGTTTGGCGAACCTCCAAATGCCACCCCTGGCTGGCCACACCTGCCCCTCACACCCCCTCCCACCTCACCCCTCCTAGGAGTCTCCACATGGCCCATTCATCATGCCAGGTAAGTGCAGGCCCGCACGGAGGCTCGGGGAGGTGGGAAACGGGCCTACTGGAGGTTCCGGAAGTCCAGAAACAGGCATGTTTTTGGCCTCCAGAGGGCCTCTGAAGCCCAGGGAAGGCAGTTTTCGCCATCCCGGAGGCTCAAAGAAAACCTCCGGAGCCTGGGGAGGGTGAAACCCTCCCGATGTGGTGCAGGAGTCCGACTAGGCCATGCCCACCATGGCCACACCCACTGGGGGAATAATGCTCCAGAGAGAGGGAGCCACCATGGAGAAGGCCCTTCTTCTGGGCCCCACTGGGTGTATCTCCCTAGGAGATGGAACCCGCAACATTCCCTGCCTCCCCGCCCTGATGGGTTAGGTAGATGTGATCGGCAAGAGACAGTCCCTCAGATAACCTGGTCCCAAGCCATGTAGGGCTTTAAAGGTGACAACCAGCACCTTGAATTTTACCCGGAAGCAAATCAACAACCAATGCAGCTCCCACAGGAGAGGTGATGCACATCGAGGTCTGCACAAAACCACATGGGCCGCTGCATTTTGCACCAACTGGAGCTTCCTGATACTCTTCAAGGGCAGCCCCCACTTTGCAGAATGAGATGGGTGGCATAGCCATTTAATTAATTCATTAAGCGAGTTACAAAAATTTCCTCTTACCTGCCTGAGTGCTGCCGTTGATGGACTCAGCCATGTGGGTAGTGAGAGGCTCTTTGGATCCAGTAGGAGAAGTCACGGGGCTCCAGTTGGTGGTCGAGTCATTTGTTTTTGTGGTGCTGCTTATGGCTCCGGTGGATTGGGGCATAGGTGAGCTGGCTGCTTTTGAGGTGACATTTGCTCTACTCGGGGTTGTATCTGAGACTGTTAGAGCTGCTGTAATGGATGTAACTGTCGTCGATGTCTCCAGGGGACTGGGTGTGCTTGTGTTATTTGAAGCAGAAAAGCTGTCTGCAGAAAGACCGAACAATCAGACAGACAAAGTGTACCAAATTCGGTTCCATTACCCGTTCTTACCCCTTATGGTTTAATGGAGCCTCCAGCTTCAACCGCAGTCTATCTTCAATTATTAAAGATTGAAGGAGACATTGTTTACTGCGTTTCTGACCTGCTAGTTGGCTTTTTGAAACATATTACCCTTGCCGCTGTCTAAAATAAGGGAATAGACAGGGAGATCTTTACCCTGCTTCAGGCTACCTGTTTTACAGCACTTGTTACATACTGGTAATCAGTAGAATAGTTTCCACCAAGGTCCTCTGTTCCGGCGGGAACAGTACTCAAATCTGATTGGTCGAAGGGTCTGACAGCTCCCTATAAAAGGGCTGCTGTCAGACAGAGTCTTTGCTGGATTGTACATAGTTGTCACTTAATAAAGAGCTGTTGTTTCTGAAGCCTGAGTCTGCCTCATCCATTCACCCGATCTAACACTGGCGATGAGGATGGGATTGGAAGGCAACTAGGCACCAAAAAGAGCAGAAACAATCCAGCAAGTCAATCCAGCCCAGAGCGAAGCACAGCATTGAGCAGCCATCTTAAAGCGGCAAATTCAAATCCACTTGCCAAGACAAGATGACTACGTACGCCCCACCAGCTCTGTACAACCCAGCCACCGAGCACTGGGACTCCGACATGATGAGGTACGAATGCTTCCTCAAAGCCAACAACCTCCGGGACGCCATCTGTCAGCGCTGTGAACAAAAGGGGCACATCGCCAGAGTGTGCAGGAGCAAATTCCCCGCAGCAACCAGACAACCAAAGAGCCAACCTGCATGCCCGAAACCGCAGGGATGAGGGGCATGGCAACCATCACCAACAGACTGCTTCCTGTGACAATAGTCGGCGGAGCCATGCAGAGCCTCCTAGGCTTGGACTAGTTCGAATCCCTGGACTTTGGGGTGACCGGAATCAATGCTGTTCATGATGAAAGCTCTGAGTTCCATGAGTACTTGTATGGCCGTGATTTCGAGATCATCACGGACCATAAGCCACTTTTGGACTTGCTGGCTGGGGACCGGCCTACCCTGCTTTGTTGTCACCACAGATGACTTGTTGAACTATTTTCCTCGTGGCCTACAGCTACCACCTCATTCATCAACCAGGCACCACTTTGGGACATGCTGACACCCTCAGCTGGTGGCCTCTACCAGAACTGCTTGCTGATCTGACTCCTGAGGCACCAGTCCTGCTCATAGACTGCCTTGATGCGGGTCCTATCTCCTCCAGCGAGGTCGCCCACCACTCAGCAAAAGACTGGACTCTTAGATAGGTTTTGAACTGGGTGTGGAGGGGGTGTCCAGATAAAATCTTTGGCCAGGAGTTACATGTGGTGGCCTAACATGGATAGGGAGATTGAGGAATGGGTGGCTACCTGCACACTGTGCCAGCTCCCTCAGAGGCGCCCGCTAAGGAGTGGGAGCAACCTCAAGTACCGTGGTCTAAGATGCACGTTGACTTTGCTGGCCCAGTTCATGGCCAAGTATTCATGGTAGTTGTGGACGCCTACTCAAAATAGTTAGAGATAGTCCTCATGGCACTACCAAGACAGAAGCGGTCATCAAGGCACTACAAAGATTTTTCTCCACCCACGGCCTGCCCAATGTCTTGGTCTCTGACAACAGGCCCCAATTTACGGCCATGCAATTTGAGACCTTCCTAGCATTGCAGGGAATCAGGCATTCCCTGGTCGCTCCATTCCTCCCAACCAGTAATGGACAGGCGGAGAGAATGGTGCGATCTGCTAAAGAAGCCCTATCTAGGATGGGGCTGGGAGATTGGCAAACATGGGTTGATCAATTCCTCCTCATTCAGCACATCACGCCAAGTGCTACCACCGGGAGAAGCCGCTCCGAGCTTCTTATGGGTCGCTGGCTAAGATCACCCTTAGACCGGCTACACCCAAACTACTCTGCCACGATGCCCCCAGATTCAACCGGCAAACTTAGACATTTTAGCGTAGGGGATCAGTTTACGCCCACAATTACACTGGGGGGAGGCCCTCTGGATTCCTGCCACGGTTACAGGCATTACTGAACCTCGCTCGTATCAATTGGAGTTTGAGGACGGTCGAACTTGGAGGTGCTATATTGACCACCTCCGTGGCCGCCTCTCCCAATCTAACCTTAGGCAACCAGAGATAACTCCTGCACATGTTAGCCAAAACCCTACCCAAAAGGAGCATGAATTAACTCCTTCCACAGCCGACTCAAGCCCGAAGGTACCGGGGTACTTACCTGATGAGGTTGTAGGGCCGCAGCGAGTTCCGAGCAAACTGGCTCCAAAAACTCCAGCCGCGCCTTGTGGAAAGTTCCAGGAGCTTCCACCAGGCGAAACTGAGGAGACAACAGGTCTATCCGACCTGACCGAAGATTTAGCGCTGACTGAACTGCACAGGTCTGGGTGAGCCACCAGAAAGCCCGCCTACCTGCGTGACTACGTCACAAGCTGGACGAACCCAACTAAGAGGGGAGGGGTGTTACATACTGATAATCAGTATAATAGTTTCCACCAAGGCCCTCAGTTCCGGCGGGAACGGTACTCAAATCTGATTGGTCGAAGGGTCTGACAACTCCCTATAAAAGGGCTGCTGCCAGACAGAGTCTTTGCTGGATTGTACATAGTTGTCACTTAATAAAGAGCTGTTGTTGATGAAGCCTGAGTCTGCCTCATCCATTCACCCGATCTAAAAGCACTTGTAAGCCACCTCAATTTTCAACTCTGTGTGCGAGTTATAGCAATAAAACCCTGTCACACCCATCAAATGCATCTTAAAAATGCTAACAAAAAACAGTCTGCAAGCCAGAGGTGGGCGTCATATACTGTAACAACGGGTTCGCCCAGCACCAGAAACGTGTGCACGAGCCTTCCATGCATGCATGCACCATCAAAAACACAACGATATAGGACAGGATTGCGCCCAGGTTGCAACTACCAGCTCGTCTGAACCAGTCCAAACAGTCAGCAGCCCACCACTGCTGCAAGCACAACAAATAGGGCCAACCAAATCAGTGGTGGGATTCAAATAATTTGACAACCGGTTCTCTGCCCTAATGACCAGCAGGGTAGGCGGGGCTCGGTGGTCATGTGACTGGGTGGCCATGGCCAACTCAACTTCACTCAGGTCAATAGGCGCTTCGCCTTAGCTGTGACAATGTAATGATTAACCAGAGAGGCAGTTTCTGTAAGCAGGGCAATAAAGATTAGGCTAGAAACAACACCAGAATGTTTCCTTCCTGCCTTCCTTACAGGATTAGCCCTTTCAAGTGGGAAAAAACAAAGGGAAATTTCTTCCAACAACCGGTTCTCCGGACTGCTTAGAAAGTTAACAACCGGTTCTCCCAAATAGGTGCGAACTGGCTGAATCCCACTACTGATCCAAACATCAGTGTATGTTTCTTTGCCTCAGTGGAAGAAGTCAGCTTTCACCTGTTCTTTTAAAGATATTAGGGAGGCTCTTAGAAACACAGGTAGTCCTCGACTTACGACCACAACTGAGCCCAAAGTTTCTGTTGCTAAGGAAGAGTACTCAGACGTTAAGTGAGTTTTGCCCCCTTATTTGCCACAAATCTTTAATGAATCACTGCAGTAACACGGTTGTTAAATGAATCTGTCTTCCCCGTTTGCTTTGTTTGTCAGAAGGTCGCAAAAGGTGATCACCTGACCCCGGGACACTGCAACCGTCATAAATATGAATCAGTTGCCAGTTGTCTGAATTTTGATCACATGACCATGGGGATGCTGCAATGGTCATATGTGTGAAAACCGTACTAAGTTAGTTTATTCAGCGTCATTGTAACTTTGAATGGTCACTAAATGAACTGTTGTACGTTGAGGACTACCTGCATAAAAAGGCAGGGACTTGATTGTGTGCATTCAAAGTAATAGAACCTTCCTGTGGAGAGGCAGTCTATCGCATGCAGACACCAAGGACAAATAATATTGCTTTCCTTGACATTTGGGTTTCCTGGTAGTCTTAGCTACTAGAGTCCAAGTCCACTCAAATCTTCTTACATAACAACATAAATCAACATATTTGTGCCCTTCAGAGCTTTTTGAAAGTATCACATTCCCTTTTCGCTACAGAATGTGCTCTAAATGTGTTCTAAAGTGTTTCTCAAGAATAAACAACAGCTTGAGGCTAAAATTTCTGGCTTGTTTTACTGCTGGAATGAGTGCTTCCAGTTGGGGTGTGGGTCTGTGAACATTGATTTCAGTGGGTAGGGTTTTGTACATCAGGATATCACAGAAGGAGAGCTATGTTAGTTTAGGGTCGCAAAAAAATAAAAAGTAGCATGTTTTTTGACAATAAATCATTTTAAAATATTTATGCAGCTTATGACAAAAGGGTGAGGCTTCAGACACATGGCTGACATCCTAACTTTTGTGGCTGACAACCTAATTTTTTTAAAATTCCCACCGCATAAACACTCCTGGATTAATTCGGGGAACCACTGTTTAGTTAACCATAGCATGTCATGTGAATATACTCTACGCCAGTGTTTTTCAAACTTGGCAACTTTTAAGTTGTGGGAACTTCAACTCCCAGAAATCCCCAGGTAGCATGCACGGTGTCAAACCGGCGGCCTGCGGGTCAGAGGTGTCACGCGCAGGTAACGCCCACGCCAGCTCCATGAATGGAAAAAACATCACAAAATGTCACATGACGGAAACATGACACTGCGAGTTTGACACCCGTGATCTACATGGTTTCTGTCCTGCAGGAAATCCATCTATTCAGGAGGCCGCTTGCTTTCCTAACTACCGTATTTTTCAGAGTATAAGACGCACCTTTCTCCCTCAAAAAAGAGGCTGAAAATCTGGGTGCGTCTTATACACTGAATACAGCAAAAAAAAATTGCCCCCTAAAACCCAGCCCCCTTCACCAAAATGGCCATGCATAGACTTTAGGAGGCTTCCAGAGTGTTCCTGTGGGCTGGGGAGAGCAGAAATGAGCAAAAAAAGGTGCTCAATTTTGCACCCCCCCCCAGCCCACAGGAGCACTCTATAAGCTTCCTAATGCTCTTTTTTGACCAAAAATGGGTCCATTTTTGCAAAAAACGGGCCATTTTTTGCTCATTTTTGTCCCTTACCCATTCCCCAGGAACACTTGACAAGCCTCCTAAGGGCTATTCATGCCCTTTTGGGGGGGGGGGGAAACAGGCCCGTTTTTGTGAAAAACAGGCCGCTTTTGGGAGGTTTGCAGAGTGCAATTTTTTTTTTAATTTGCCTCTTTAAAACTTTGGTGCGTCTTATACTCCAAAAATATGGTAACTATATTCCAAAGAACTCTGGTTGAATACATGGATTGGGAAGAGGGCGACAAAAATGCTAGCAAAAGGTCCAGTATCAGGCACAGTTAGATGCAATGGGATTTGACTGGAGAATACCAGCCCATAGACTTACCAGCCTGGAAGCCATTGGCATAAAACAAAATTAGCATTAATTAATATGTTAGTGGCACAAAATAGGACTTTGAATGTCAGCATAGTGAACTGCTCTTTAGAAGGCCAGATCCCGAAGATGAAATTCAAATACTTTTGCCACCTAATGAGAAGAAAGGACTCACTGGAGAACAGCCTAATGCTGGGAAAGACTGAGGGCAAAAGAAGAAGGGGACGACAGAGAATGAGGTGCAGTGGTGGGTTTCAAATTTTTTTAGAACCTCTTCTGTATGGTGTGGCCTGCTTTGTGGGAGTGACTTGCCGGCCATGAGACTGGGTGGGAGTGGCTTGCCATCCATGTGACTGAGTGGGAGTGACTTGGAAGCCATGTGACTGGGTGGGCATGGCCAACTTGTAAAACGTGGTGAAACTCACTTAACAACGCTCTTGCTTAGCAACCAAAACGTTGGCTCAGAAACTGGCATTTGAAGCACACAAATCTTAAAGTTGTCAAGTTACAAGACCCTTGCACCCCTAACCCTTTAGAAAAAAAAACCCCCAGGGGTGTTCAAACTTGACAGCTTTAAGATTTGTGGACTTCAACTCCCAGAATTCCTCCTCTCGCTCTTCATCTTGATGATGTGCGGACAGGCGGGGGGGAAGGAGCTGGAACCGGTTCTGTAGATTTGTGGAACCTCTTCTATAGAAGAGGTTAGAACTGGCAGGAACCCACCCCTAATGAGGTGGATGGATGGAGTCACCAAAGCAGTTGGCATGAGCTTAAATGAACTCCAGAGGATGGTACAGGACAGGAAGGTCTGGAGGAATGTTGTCCATGGGGTCACGATGGGGACACGACTTTGCAACTAACAACAACAACATAATGAATAAGTGCAGCAGTAGTCTACAACCTTTAACCCTATGATGCAAAAGTTTGCCCCTAAAGTCACTCAAAATTCTTTGTAAGGTTGGAGCCTGCAGTTTTTTTTCTCCAGTGCCCTGCAGTGCAACAAGCAGGGAAAATGAAAATTAAAAGTGTGCATTGCGTTAGGGCAGAAAGTACCTACTAATCTAAAAGGGCAAATAAACTTTCCTCATCTGCCCTTACTGTACAAATAATACATTTATGCTGGAGATCAAATAGCAGCACTCTGACTTCCGAGCATGAAGAAAGCAGAGTTTAATTAGAATCTATAGAGATTCTCAGTCATTTAACACATGGGTGTCCCAAAAGTGCTTTTTTCCAAGAGGCAACTGGATTTTCTTTGCTTTCCTTGAAGACATTTCACTTCTCATCCAAAAAGCTTCTTCAGTTCTTTAGGACACAGTTTAATTCGCTTCCCAAAAGCTTGCTTTCTGACAAGCTGAAAGTTTTGCTTAAACTAGGTAGATGGATATAATACGATTTGGAAACAGTTTGTTGGATAACATGTTGTACACTTGTACAAAACACTCCTGATATTGTTAGTGATGTAACCCTAGTCTTGGCTTGACAATGTATATAAGCTATGATTGTAGCAAATGTATCTGTCACTTTAAATGTAAGAGAGAGGTAATTGGACGCTATTGCTTTGAGCAGCCATATAAGGAAGTAGGAACTAGTATGGAGTCCTCCCTGATGCTCCTGATGTTTCCTGAGTTTTACTGATTCTACTGGTTGTTGTTCCTGATTGTTACTGACTATTCCTGTATGAGCTTAGTATTTGGAGAGAAGACCGTATATTGGATGGTGGCTAGTCTGTATAGTAGTTACCTGTCTACATGGTGAATTGTGAGTTGAGCAACTGTAACTTCAACATGGTGTAAATAGACTGTGTATATACTTCAAGACTGCTTATAGTCTGTTTGGAGACTACTTATCCTATTTTTGTTACGCAAGTAAAGCTATTATTTGTTTCGGTGGCTGTGAGTGACTATTCAGTGGCTTATTCGTTCATAACTTCTGCTGCACAACTTTAGTCTCCTAACGGGGATAGACTTAACAGGTATAATTCAGAAACTGCATGGTAGTCCTTCTACAGTACGGGTGTCAAACTCAAGGCCCGCAGGCCAGTGGTGGGTTTCCATTATTTTTATCACCAGTTCGCTCACGCACGTGTGCAACCTTTCTACACATGCGCAGAAGCATCTGGGCGGGTGGACGGAGCCTCTCATCGCTGCCACTACTGGTTCGCCCGATCCGGGCTGCACTGGCAGCAACCCACCTCCGGCAGCAACCAATATCCAGCCTGCGGGGTGCTTAGATCTGGCCCACGGGGCCACCCTGGAAACAGCGAAGGACCGGCCCCTCCCGAACTCCATTTTCACTGGCAGAGGGTTGCAGGAGGGCATCACAGCTTAAAACGGCGCATGGGAGCCCATTTTCATTGGCAAAGCGCTCGGGCCACCCCAAGCACCCCCGACACAAGTGATGTGGAGCTGGCCACGCCCACCCTGGCCACGCACACATGCACACACACCCCGAGGTCAAACACAACCCTGATGCGGCCCTCAATGAAATCAAGTTTGACACCCCTGTTCTACAGTATCAATCTACTGGTAGTCTAGTGTTTTTATTACTACCAAGCTCAAAATCCTGAAAACTCCATGAACCAATATTCTTCTGACTGATCAATATATTATACAGGTAGTCCTTGACTTACAATCACAATAGAGTCCAAGATTTCTGTTATTAAACAAGACAATTGTTAAATGACTTTCCCCCATTTTACGACCTTTCTTGCCACCTTTGTTAAGTGAATCACTGCAGATGTTAAATTAGTAACATGATTATTAAGTGAATCTGGCTTCTCCATTGATTTGGTTTATCGGAAGTCCCAAAAGGAGATCACATGACCCCGGGGGGACACCGCAACCATCATAAGTACATGCCAGTTGCCAAGCCTCTGAATTTGGACCACGGGACCATGAGGGAGGAAGCTGCAATGGCCTTAAGTATGAACAATGATCGTAAGTCACATTTTTCAGTACCATCGTAACTTTGAATGATCTTCAAATGAATGGTTGCAAGTTGAGTACTACCTGTATTTGAAGCAGGTTTATTCTACTGATATCATGAGCTTTTGGAATTATTGCATGAGTTATATTTATTTTATTACTGTACAAGAAGCAATGGAAGGAAATTAATCAAGGAAAAAACCCAACTTAGAACTATGGAGAAATTTCCTGACAGTTAGAACAATTAATCAATGAAAAGACTTGCCTCCAGAAGTTGTGGGTGCTCCAACACTGTGGCTTTTTAAGGAGAGATTGGACAACTGTTTGTCTGGAATGGTATAGGGCCATGATGATGAACCTCTGGCACGTGCGCCAGAGGTGGCATGCAGAGCCCTCTCTGTGGTGTGCCGTCTTCTGGTTTCCGGTGTGTGCCTGCCAGCTGATCTTCGCATGTGCTCCGGAAACTCAAAAGATCAACTGGCCAATGTGCATGTGCGCACCAAAACCAGAAGACCAGCTGGCCAGTGTGCACATGGGCACTGGCCAGCTGGTCTTTGAGTTTCCGGGGCTGAGGCATACATGCGTGCACACCAGTGGTGGGATTCAGCCAGTTCGCACCTATTCAGGAGAACCGGTTGTTCACTTTCTAAGCAATTCGGAGAACCGGTTGATGGAAGAAATCTCCTTTTGTTTTTTTCCACTTTACAGGGCTGATCCCTGTAAAGGAAGGCAGGAAGGAAATATTCTGGTGTTGTTTCTAGCCTCATCTTTATTGCCCTGCTTACAGAAACTCCCTCCGGTTAACCCTTATTACATTGTAACAGTTGATGCAAAGCGTCCATTGATGTGAGTGACGTTGAATTGGCCACACCGACCCAGTCACCTGACCACCGAGCCATGCCTACCCAACTGGTCATTAGGGCAGAGAACCAGTTGTTAAATTATTTGAATCCCACCACTGGTGGACACGCACACAGGGGTTCCGATTTGGGCACTCAGTGTCTAAAGATTCACCATCACTGGTATAGGGTTTCCTGCTTCAGCAGGAGTTTGGACTAGAAGACTTCCAAGGTCCCTTCAAATAACGGCCCCTTTATTCTGTTATTCATTCTTTAAACTCCGGTTTGAATTTGAAAGAAGGATTCAGTGATGCCTATTGCTAAGTAAGGGTATTTCCCAATGTGGCGTTTCCTGTACTCTTGAAGAACCATTCACAGGGTGCTCATCCAACAAATATAGATTTATCCAAATAAATATATTTATCCAAATTGTAGCCTCACCTGGAAGTCTAGCAACCCTGGGGTGTAATCCGTCCAGTCCTGGAATCTGTCCGGTCACCAGGACCGGATGGATTGCACCCCAGGGTTCTGAAGGAACTGGCAGACGAGATCTCAGAACCACTGACCTTTATCTTTCAGAGATCCTGAAGCCACCGGGGAACTACCAGAGGACTGGAAAAGAGCTGATGTGGTTCCCATATTCAAAAAAGGAAAAAAAAAATAGATCCAGGAACCTACAGACCTATCAGCCTGACCTCAATACCAGGAAAGTCCCCTTGGGGAATAGCATACAAGTTTAATAAAATCAAATCAAAATCAAATCAAGATTCTGGAAAAGATAATCAAGCAACGAATTAGCGAACACCTAGAAGTAAACAAAGTAATAGCCAAAAGCCAACATGGGTTTGTCAAAAACAGATCATGCCAGACTAATCTTATTGCATTCTTTGATAATGTGACAAAATTAGTGGACCAGAGGAATGCCGTTGATATAGTTTACTTGGACTTCAGTAAGGCATTTGATAAGGTAGACCATAACCTACTACTAGATAAAGTAGAAGAATGTGGGTTGGACAGCATTACCAACAGATGGATTCGTAACTGGCTGACCAACCGCAGTCAACGTGTAGTCCTCAATGGAACTGCATCTTCATGGAGGGAAGTATGCAGTGGAGTACCCCAAGGCTCTGTTTTAGGCCCAGTACTCTTCAACATCTTCATCAATGACTTGGATGAGGGAATAAATGGGGAACTCATCAAATTTGCAGATGACACCAAGCTGGCAGGAATAGCCAACACTCTAGAAGGTCGGCTAAAGATACAGAAGGATCTTGACAAACTTGAACATTGGGCACTATCTAATAAAATGAAATTCAATGGTGAAAAGAGTAAGATTCTACATTTAGGCAACAAAAATGAAATGCACAGGTACGTTATAGGTGGTACCTTGCTCAATAGTAGTAACTGTGAGAGGGATCTTGGAGTCCTAGTGGACAACCATTTAAATATGAGCCAGCAGTGTGCAGCAGCTGCCAAAAAAGCCAACACAGTTTATAATACTATTTTATAATGCCTTGGTAAGCCCACACTTGGAATACTGCATTCAGTTTTGGTCGCCATGATGTAGAAAAGATGTGGAGACTCTAGAAAGAGTGCAGAGAAGAGCAACAAAGATGATTAGGGGACTGGAGACTAAAACATATGAGGAATAGTTGCAGGAACTGGGTATGTCTAATTGAAAAGAAGGACTAGGGGAGACATGATAGCAGTGTTCCAATATCTCAGGGGTTGCCACAAAGAAGAGGGAGTCATTCTCCAGGGCACCTGAGGGTAGAACAAAAAGCAGTGGGTGGAAACTTATCAAGGAGAGAAGCAACTTAGAACTGAGGAGAAATTTCCTGACAGTTAGAACAATTAATCAGTAGAACAGCTTGCCTCCAGAAATTGTGAATGCCCTAACACTGGAAGTCTTTAAGAAGATGTTGGATAGCCATTTGTCTGGAACCGTATATGGTTTCCTGCCTAGGTAGGGGGTTGGACTAGAAGACCTCCAAGGTCCCTTCCAACTCTGCTATTGTATTGTATTGAAATATATTTGATAGAAGATTACAGCCCTAGACTAAAGCACATTAACACTTATCTACATTAAAACGTAACTATTGGTGTTTGTTAAATAATTAACTAAAATAGTCCCATTAGAATTCCAGTGAAGAGCTGAGGGAGACGCCTTTGGAGTAGATCAAACAAAATGTTTCATGCCTTAAGGCTGTACAATCCTAATGCTTATTAGAGATCATTGTGCATAATAGAGAGAATTGGTCAGCCAGATTTCTATTTATTATCCAAACCTTTGAGAATTATTTTCTAGTTCCTCCATGCTCCTCTCTGCCTCTCCTGCAAATAAACAGAAGTGCTTATTTCCTCATCTCGCTGAGCAACAGGAAACAAAATTTTACATCCTCTTTTTCACCAGGTTTTGTGTCAGGAGGGGTGATTGAAACCAATCTGTTATCAAGTTAAAACTCAGCACTGAAACAGCAGCCACAGTTCATGCTATGAAACCTTCGTCTTCCTAGAAGTGTTTTACAAATCTCAGGTAAGGGGAAAGTTTTCAGAACGTTTGAATAAATCTTAGACATTCTTTGAATGCTTTGTTAAAAGCCACAATTACTGCAGTGTCTTGTAAAACTGGCCACTCAACTCACCTTGGCAGGTTAAACTGGCTTTCCTGCAGAATTGAGATCCTCTAGGCCAGGGGTCCCCAACCAGTGGTGGGATTCAAATAATTTAACAACCGGATCTCTGCCCTAATGATTTCTTCCAACAACCAATTCACCAAACCGCTGAGAAAGTTAACCAGTTCTCCCAAAGTGGTGCAAACTGGCTGAATCCCACCACTGTCCCCAACCCCCGGGCCCTAGCACACTACTGGCCTGTTTAAAACCAGGCTGCAGAAGTGGCAGACATCCAGCTCCATTTGTGGGAGTGGTGTGAATGTGGGTGTCTACTACTCACACAAATGGAGCTGCGTCTGCTCACCCACCACTCGCATGGAGCCATCCCCTTTCCCCCTCTGCCGGTCAGCAAAGCTGGAAAGATCAGAGACCACTGCTCTAGATTTGCTGTTAGTTGTGAAGTCGTGTCCGACCCATTGCGACCCCATGGACAATGTTCCTCCAGTCCTTCCTGTCCTCTACCATCCTCTGGAGTCCATTTAAGCTCACGCCGACTGCTTTGGTGACTCCATCCATCCACCTCATTCTCTGCCATCCCATTCTGCTTTTGCCCTCAATCATTCCCAGCATTAGGCTCTTCTCCAGTGAGTCCTTCCTTCTCATTAGGTAGCAGCCCAATATTCCAGATTATTTCTTGAACAGCCATAAGTGGATAACCATCAGCCATGCTGATTTTTGCCCTGTGCAGCTGCCCCAGGAATTCAAACTCCCAGGAGCATCTCTCTGCCCTGGTTACCTACCTTGAGTAAATGCCACCAGTAAAAACAGCACCCCGAGGGCCATGCTAGCTGGCTCCGATTCTCCTGAGGGGATTGGAGGAAAAGCAGCTGCTGGAAAAAGCTTGTCTCAACTGCAAACAGGATGCAATCCATCTGTGCCAACTCCCAAAGGGGCTGGCATCTAGGCAAAGATCCAAGCCTGGTTTTCTTAGCAAAACCTTACAAGCAAGATCCATGGCACACCACTGCCCTCTTCAGGACAGGTGAGGGAAAGCCAGGACTGAACTCACCTTATAAAAAGCCCTTCTACCGCTTGCAGTAGTTCTAATTCATTCATCAAATGATTGCCTATCAAGAACAAAACAAAAACAAAACCAATGGGAATTTGAATGCCTGAAACAAACTTTGATTCTGAGAATGGTCTTTGGTCATAACAAACAACATCTGAAAACCAAGCCATCCATTCTACAGAGAATCTTGTAAAGAATTGACTTCACAGATAATTTTTATCCCGGAGTATGTGTCACTGCAATGTACATAACCTCTAAACTGGTGGATATGGGCAATGGTATGTTAGCTTGCAAGAAGGTTTCTAGATTGGAGATTCTAACTTGCATAGAATTGGGAAAGCACACCTGGGCTCAAACTGGGCTAGTCTTGTGCCTGTGGCTCACTGGCCAAATTTGCCCCAAATGTGATATAGTCCTTACTGTGGAGTTCCTGGTGTTTATACGTAGGAGTTCAGATCTTTTTGTCTTGTTAGCTTTTTCCTTGTTTCTTTTGAATTGTGTAAAAGGTTAGTTATGTATCTCTAGGTGCCATCAGAATGTCAGCTACAGCAAATGTAAACATTTCCACACCATTATAATATTTACACAGCATTCAAAAGAGAGAAGGAAAAAGCTAAGGAGGAAACAAAAACAAAAAGACCAGGATAGGACACATCCTTGCCAGCAATCAGCACACAGATAAGCAGGGATTAACACTAGGATTAATACCAGATATACAATCAAGCAGTAAACAATATCCAAATCAAGGAACTATCAACTCAGACAATTAAATAGTAAACAAGGAGACCTATCCAAAGAAAACAAAACTCCCACCAACACTGATAGAGTAAACTACTACAGATAAACAGAGCAAACCCCAGTCACTTTTAGCAAAGAAGTTTTTATCTAGTTGGGTAATGAAACATCTGCAAGAAAGTAACCCAGCCTAAGAACTCCAGAGTTCTTCTATTCTATTGATAATCCTCACCATTAGTTGGGAGTGTTCCAAGGGTGAAATTGAGCAGGTTCTGGAGAAGCGTTAGCCAAAATTTTGAGTAGTTTGGAGAACCGGCAAATACCACCTCTGGCTGGCTCCAGAGTGGGGAGGGAATGGAGATTTTGCAGTATCCTTCCCCTGCCACTCCCACCAAGCCACACCTACAGAACTGGCAATAAAAAAAATTCACCATTGGAGTGTTCTATTGGTAGCCCTCGACTTATGACCACAATTGAGCCCAAAATTTCTGTTGCTAAGCGAGGCAATCGTTAAGAGGATTCTGCCCCATTTTACAACCTTCCTTGCCACAGTGAATCGCTGCAATTCTTAAGTTAGTAACCCAGTTGTTAAGTGAATCTGACTTCCCCATTGGACTTTTGCTTGTCAGAAGGTCACAAAAGGTGGTTACATTACCCCGGGACACTGCGACCGTCATAAATAGGAGTCAGTTGCCATGTTTCTGAATTTTGATCACGTGACCATGGGGATGCTGCAATGGTCGTAAATATGAAAATAGTCACAAGTCCCTTTTTTCAAAGGCATTTAAACTTTGAATGGGTGCAAAATGAACCCGTTCTACCTATATGTCGCATGAAAGAGCAGAAAGACAGAAGGTAGATAGGCAAGAGGAAGGAAGGAAGGAGAAAGAATGGAAAGGGAGGAAGGCTAGAAGGAAGAAAGAGGGAGGGAGAGAGGGAAGAAAGGAAGGTGAAAGGAGGAAGGAAGGAAGGGGTACTTCCACTTGTAGGCCTGGGACTGAATGCAGGAGGAGTCTCTCCATCAGCTGCTCCTCTGATCATGGTCTATGAAAATGTTACTGCCTGCCTGATGCAAATTTAGACAGACGGTGCTTTGGGCTGCCCCTCAAATCCCCCCCCTTTACTCCTTCCCCTGTAGAATTCAGCCCCCTGAGTTTTGCCTTTGAGGGGCATCTAAATTAAGTTGACCAGACGTCCCGCTTTTGGTGGGACAGTCCCGCTTTTGAACAATTTGTCCCGCGGCGTTTTAAAAAAGTCCCAATTTTTTAAATTTTTTAAATCAAGACACCCCTCCCCCCCGGGTTAATTGTGTCCCTCTTTACCAATGTTAAAATCTGGTCACCTTAGGCATGGGCGAAACATGGGCACAGCCAGATGGCCACGTTAAAGTCATAGGCTCCAGTCTGAGCTGGCAAATATGTATGTTACCGTTACTCTAGCCCAGTGTTTCTCAACCTTGGCGACTTTTAAGTGTAGGTTTTCAGAAATCCATCAAGCACTGGTGCCCAAAATGTCTGTCTGTCTCACGCAGAGTTTATTTGGCTTTTTTACAGTTCCAATCAGCAGAATAGAGCACAGAAAGCAACAGTATTGTTTCTGGTTTACTCCCTCCTTTTCCCCTGGTGAATCCAGAAGGCTATCCCAGCCAAGGTTGAATCTCACATAACTCCCTGATACGGCCTGTCTCTGCTCGGTGAGATCATGGGCTGAAAGATAAACGGCCACTTGGTACGTAACCTTTCCTCTTTTCCTACATCTGGTTCTGCTAATTAGGTGAGCTTGTAGGTATCCGAGATAACCAGCTACTGAGATCACCGGTAGCATGTCTTTACGTAGCCTTACCTCTATTCTTTCATTTAAGTCCTGTGGACTTCAACTCCCAGAATCCCCCAGCCAGCACAGCTGCCTGGGGGATTCTGGGAGTTGAAGTCCACAGGACTTAAAGTCGTCACGGTTGAGAAACACTGCTCTAGACTCACAGCAGACTAATGAGGCCAGTGAATGGTGTTGCCTTTACTCTTTTAAATGAGAGACAAATTTAGAGGGCTCCCTGGAATTCTTTTCCATCCTTAGTGAGCATCACCTACTCGCAGGAAGAACAGCCATCAATCACTGTCTTTAATTTGGGGTGGGATAGGGATGGGCAAGAGTAGAAGGGTGCTTAGAATGGCCGTCTTAGCCATCTGTCTAGCTGTCCAAGTAAATTGCTTCTGAATGCTTAAAGTCATATCCAAAAATAGCTATGACAGGGCAGAAGCATAAAAGAGGAATGCACAAGGAAGAAGGGGCAACTGTATACTATGGAACAGTATTTCTCAATGCCAGCAGCTTTTAAGATGTGTGGACTTCAATTCCCAGAATTCTCCAGTCAGCTGTAGGAAGTTAGCACCTACCCCTCTCCGAGAAAAATGAAATATCCTGGGAAATATTGAAAAGGCAGAATATTATATTTCCCTGGATAAGAAATGGAGAAACATGTTTTTAA
The DNA here is from genome assembly GCF_009769535.1 of Thamnophis elegans. Classification (NCBI taxonomy): domain Eukaryota; kingdom Metazoa; phylum Chordata; class Lepidosauria; order Squamata; family Natricidae; genus Thamnophis; species Thamnophis elegans. The sequence goes on from NC_045541.1 coordinate 166,809,021, forward strand.
TCAGAAAACAGACTCACTCTTAATAGCCCCCACCTTTGTCAGTGGGCTATTTAAAAAGCCTGAGCTAGTCTACTCTACATAACAAAGGTAGGGTTAACCTTCTACAGAGACTCACCACAGGGCACATGGGAAGAAGCAATGCTGAACCAAACTTGGACTCAAAGCACAACCTAATGAGTTGCCCCTGCATGGCCCCATGGGAATCTGACAACCAATCAGAATACAAGCTCAAGATGAAAGCCCAGAGAGACATAAAGCCAGGAACTTTCAGCATCTCTCTCTGTTTTCTTCTTCACCCAACATCTGGAAGCATGTGATCCCCCTTTTCTCTTCAGGAGCTCAAGCCATGTGATCCTGTCCACCAGTGGTGGGTTTCAAATATTTTTAGAACCTCTTCTGTAGGTGTGGCCTGCTTTGTGGGAGTGGCTTGTTGGCCATGTGACCGGGTGGGAGTGGCTTGCTAGCCATGTGACTGAGTAAGAGTGGCTTGGCAGTCATGTGACTGGGTGGGCATGGCCAACTTGTAAAATGTGGTGAAACTCACTTAACAACGCTCTTGCTTAGCAACCAAAATGTTGGCTCAGAAACTCTGGCATTTGAAGCACGCAAGTCTTAAAGCTGTCAAGTTACAAGACCCTTCCACCCCTAACCCTTTAGAAAAAAACCCCAGGGGTGTTCAAACTTGGCAGCTTTAAGACTTGTGGATTTCAACCCCCAGAATTCCTCTTCTCGCTCTTCAACTTGATGATGTGCGGATGGGCGGAGGGAGGGAGCTGGAACCGGTTCTAAACGGCACTGTAGATTTGTGGAACCTCTTCTATAGAAGAGGTTAGAACTGGCAGGAACCCACCCCTGATGGGGAGGTAAAGCCCGTGTACTTTTATATGCAGGTTATGCCATGTTGCTGAGACCTGCTAGATGGATACTATGCAGGGGTGGGTTTCAACCGGTTCGCGGCGGTCCCCGCGATCCGGTTGGTCGCCGAACCCGGAAGTAAGTAACTTCCGGGAACGGTGAAGCCCCCCCCCCCGCGCCCGCGCGCGCCCGCACCCGCTCCTTACCCGGTTTTGCCGAATTCTGCGCTTCCACGCATGCGCAGGACGCATACAGCGCCTGCGCGATCCTCCAGGAGCAGCTGGAGCATCGCACAGACGCTAGTACGCATGTGCGTGCCGCGCGCGTGCATGCGCGCACCGGTTGGAACGGGGCGAGAAACCCACCCCTGATCCTATGAGCAGTACAGGTAGTCCTCAGTTAATGACAGCGGCCTTTTGGCCACTAGGGACTGGTTCCATGGAGAAAGGTTTTTTCTGTGGATTGGAGAGGACGTAGTTTTGCGTGCTGCTTGTATCCCGTGGATGGAAGTTTGCTTGTATGTGCAGACCAGTCTCTGCATGCAGTGGCCCAGGGGTGGGTTCCGGCTTCTGTTACTGCCCATGCGCTCAGGGATGCGCTTCACGTGCGTGCACATGCTTGATGTGTGCTACATGTGTGCATGCACAGTAATAAAAAATGCTTCTGTGCATGCGCAGAAGCAAAAAAATGATAGAACCAATTCAGGGGCATGGCCAGCCAAGTTATTACCTACTTGGCCAAACCAGTTTGAACCGGTAGAAACCCACGTCTGCAGTGGCCCAGTGCTGGTCCACAGACTGGGGATTAGAGATCATAGGTTTACCACCACCTTTGGGACCAGAATTTCCATTGCTAAGCAAGGTGGTTGTTAAGTAAGTCATGTCCAATTTTACAACCTCGTTTGCCATGATTAGTCAGCAAATCACTGCAGTTGTTAGATGAATCATATTGTCATTCCATGACTCCAGCTTGCCCCATTGACTTCACTTGTCAGAAGCTGGCTGGGAAAGTTGCAGATAGCAGTCACATGGCCTTGGGATGCTGCAGTCATCATAGGTACTGGCCGGTTGCCAAACACCCACATTTTGACCACGTAATTATGGGGAAGCTATATCTCTATATATAAGGCAAATACCACTCATTCATCACAAAATCTGCAGAACTGTACAAACTGCCTACAAACTTGAAATTTGGCATGTATGTTCTTCTTGGCTTCTAGGTGCTCGCTAAGAAAGGATTTGTCGAAATGACCATCAGATCATTAGTATTTCATATACAGTAATTAACACACTCTGATGCTAAGGAGTTCTACTCTCCCTTCCCACCTGAAAAGAACTCCGTTCCAACTACCACTTGCCACACATTCCATTATCTCAGTTCAAACTGGCAGACGTTCCACTCCTTCACTCAGGAGGATCTCGGGCTCCTTATAGTACTAAACGTCAGTACCTCACCAAGATGACTGCGCCTTCGGAGGCCGTGAGTTCTATCCTAGGTAGCGGCAGTTATTTCTCTCTTTGGGCACAATGAGTAATTATCTGCTGCGAACTCTGCATTGGTGACAGGAAGGGCATCTGGCCAGTAACACTCAGCTTCATTCAGTTGCCCCGACTCCACCCCGATGTAAGGGATTATGGGGGTCATTAAAAGATTAAAAAAATATGGGGATGCTATGAAAGTTATAAATACAAGGACCAGTTATCAGTCATTTTTTTCCAGAGCCGTTGTAACTTTGAACAGGTGCTAAACGAATGGTTGTAAGTCAAGGGCTACCTGTATGGACGTCACAATTAATGTCTCAGGGGCCTCCAGTCTATTGTGGCAGAAAGGTAAAACAGAATGAACGATTGTTCATTTAAACCAGCTTTAACTGATTCCTTTTCTTTTTCTTGTTTTAGGAATTTTTAAAATATTTAATAATTTAAAATTTATTCATTTATTTTTAAAATTTAGGAATATTTTTTAAAATTACTTCTTACTCATTTTCTGAGCTTTGCATGGTTGGAAGGTGTTCTGAGTGTGCTTGTGAGCATTCCTAACAGCAGGAATCTCACTTGAGCACAGAATACTGAACCAAATTCTATAACAATAGCAGGCAGGAGATTTATTTACAGGAAGTACATTATGAAGGTAGACTACACCTAGCATTTAGCTAACCTCATTTTATCAGAAAAAGAATCAGAAAGAGGCTACAGCTGCCTGCCCATGAACAAAGGTAGAAGGATATGACCTCAGTTTTTCAATTTCTTAAACAAAGAACAGGGAAAGTGATGGCCAAAAATATACATAAGGTAAACTTCACATCCTACAGTCTCGGTATGGCCCATAGATCCTCAAGTGCTAAAGAATGAGGGTAATTTCAACACCGATTTCCTGAAAGGGAGCAGCACAATGGGTATGTTCTCTATGCATGCAGAATGTTGATAAGAAATTTGCCTTGTTTATAGAAGATTATCCAGATAATCTGAATAATTGCCCAGGTTCGCCTGGTGCACCAGTTGCGTCCCTACCTAAACCGGGAGGCCCTCACAACAGTCACTCGCGCCCTTGTGACCTCTAGACTGGACTACTGCAACGTGCTCTACATGGGGCAGCCCTTGAAGAGCATTCGGAGACTTCAGCTTGTCCAGAATGCAGCCGCACGAGCGATCGTGGGTGCACCACGGTTCACCCACATAACACCTATCCTCCGCGAGCTGCACTGGCTGCCTATTGGTCTCCGGATACGCTTCAAGGCGCTGGTCGTCACTTATAAAGCCCTTCATGGTATTGGACCTGGGTACTTGAGAGACCGCCTGCTGCCAATCACCTCCATTAGACCGATTAGATCCCACAGATTAGGCTTCCTCCGAATTCCATCCGCCGGCCAGTGTTGACTGGCGACTAGCCGGAGGAGAGCCTTCTCTGTGGCTGCTCCGACCCTCTGGAACGAACTCCCCGTGGAGATTCGAACCCTCACCACCCTCCAGGCCTTCCGCAAAGCCCTTAAAACCTGGCTGTTCCGACAGGCCTGGGGCTAAAGAGCTGTTGCCCCCGTCTTGAATGGTATGACTGTTGTGTGTTTTTAAATTATGCATTGTTATGTTTCGTTTTTATTTTTTGTCTGTACCCTCCTTCCCTGATTTGAATTGTGAGCCGCCCTGAGTCCCCTTCGGGGGAAAAGGGCAGCATATAAATATAATCAAATCAAATCAAATCAAATCAATCAATCATGTTTTTAGTTGATTAAATAAATGTTTAAAAAGTGAACCAACTTATTATTGCAGCCCTAGATAGGACGATTTCAAGAACGGAAAAGGTCGCCTTTCGCATATGTATCGTTCTCCATGGAACTGCATCTCATCATCATTTTAGCCATTGTCTATCCCAGGGGTGTCAAACTCAGTTTCTTTTTTTTTTTTTTTTTTTTTTAACAGAACTTTTTTATTTTTCTTTAAAAAAAAAACACAAATATGTCATCATTTGTCAATCATTAAAACATTGAAGTACAATTTTTTTTTGTGTGTGTACCCCTCCCTCCCTCCACCCCCCCACCCCCCCTCCTCCTTCCCCCCCGCCGACTTCCCAGAACCCGTACACGGTATAGAATTTTAACTAACACAGTCTAAAATCTATTGAGAAAAAAGAAATAAAGAAATTAATGACATTCTAGATTGACCTTAGCTTCTTCTTACTGAACTAACTTTAAACAATTTAAATCATTTCTGATCTTAAGCATAGGCTAACTGGAATTTCTTAGTCCCGTATTTATTTTGTATATAGTCAATCCATTTTTTCCAGTCTCGTTTATATCTCTCATTTGAATGATCTTTGAGATATGCCAATATTTTAGCCATTTCAGCTAAGTTTGTTACTTTCAATGTCCATTCTTGAATTGTAGGCAAGTCTTCCTTCTTCCAATATTGCGCCACCAACAGTCTTGCTGCAGTTATCAGGTGCAGAGTCAAATTGGTCTCTACCACTGTAAAGTCAGTACATATACCTAGTAAAAATAACTGAGGACTAAACTTTATCCTTCTTTTAAAAACATTTTGCATGACCCACCATATTTTTATCCAAAATGCTTTAACCTTTTGGCAGGTCCACCATATATGATAATATGTAGCATCGAGAGAACCACATCTCCAACATTTAGGCTGTACATTCGGATACATAGAAGCCAACTTTTTAGGATCTAAATGCCATCTATAGAACATCTTGTAAAAATTTTCTCTCAGATTTTGAGCTTGTGTAAATTTCACATTTCTTACCCAGATTCTTTCCCATGTATCCAACATTATTGGTTCCTCAATATTTTGAGCCCATTTTATCATACAATCTTTAACTAATTCTGTTTCCGAATCCATCTGTATTAATACATTATATATCCTCTTTATATGCATTAAGCTTTGATCTCTTATTTGTTTAAACAAATTATCCTCAACTTGAATAAAACCAATTTTTTGATCTATTTTCCACCTAGCCTGTAATTGCCCATACTGGAACCATGTTTGAACTACCTTCTCCTCTTTTAATACCTCTAAAGATTTTAATTGTAATACCCCCCTTTCCGAGGTAAGAAGCTGTCTGTAGGTAATTCTGTCCTGTTTTTGTGCTGTATTCATATTTTCAATTGCGTGTCTAGGAATTGCCCACATGGGTATCTTGTCATTTAATTTATATTGATATTTCTTCCAGACCCGCAATAAAGCATTTCTTAAAATATGACTTTTAAAGTTCTTATCCAATTTTTTGTTGAATAACAGGTAAGCATGCCAACCAAATACCAGATCGTGTCCCTCAATGTTCAATATTCTATCATTGGTTAAGTGAATCCAGTCACTAATTACAGATAATACCACTGCATCATAATATATTTTTAAATTAGGTAGTTTCAATCCTCCTCTCTCACGTACATCTTGCATTATTTTCATCTTTACCCTCGGCTTCTTTCCTGCCCACACAAATTTGTTGATACCCTTCTGCCATTCTAAAAGGTTCGCATCTTTTTTAAGTATAGGTAACATTTGGAAGAGAAATAAAAATTTTGGTAAAATGTTCATTTTCACTGCCGCTATCCTACCCAGCAAAGATAAGTGCAATTTCTCCCATTTTTTCATCTCTGTCTGTATGCTATGCCAAAGTGGTTCATAATTATGCTTATATAATTTCCCATTTGAAGTTAAAATGTTAACTCCAAGATATTTAACTTTTTTAACTACCTCACATCCTAGCATCACTCCTAATTCTTCCTTTTGTTTAATATTCATATTTATAGCTAATATTTTGGTTTTTCCTAAGTTTATTTTAAAGCCCGACACTTGACCATATTGATTAATCATATTCATTAAAACCATACTAGATTCCTGCGGTTGTTCCAATATTATGACCAAATCATCCGCAAAAGCGCGGACTCTATATTCTTGCTGCCTAATCTTGATCCCTTTTAAACCATCCAAGCCCCGTATTTTATTCAACAATACTTCCAAAGTTATAATAAACAATAATGGGGACAAAGGACAGCCCTGTCTTGTACCTTTTCCAATTTGAAAAGAGTCTGTTAGACTTCCATTGACTATAATTTGTGCTGTTTGCTGTTGGTATATTGCTTTAATTGACTGTAGAAAATTATCTCCTATCTGCATTTTTTGCAGTATCTTCAACAGAAATTGCCAGTTAACTCGATCAAAGGCCTTCTCAGCATCCAAAAATATAAACGCAGCAGGGATCTGGTTGTTCTTTCCCAAATATTCTAATGCATTAATAATTAATCTAACATTACTTTTCATCTGTCTCCCTTGTATAAAACCTGTTTGGTCCGTATGTATCAATTGTTGAATGACCAACATTAACCTATTTGCTAATATTTTAGTAAAAATTTTATAATCTACATTCAGTAATGAAATAGGTCTATAATTTTTGGGTTGAGTAGTATCTTGTTCTTCTTTGGGTATCAAAGATATAAACGCTGTCTTCCAAGATGGAGGGACTTTACCTTCCGTTTGAATCATATTAAATAATTCTCTAAGAGGTTCTACCATTTCTAACTGTAAGTTTTTATAGTAAACCGCTGTCAAGCCATCTGTACCTGGTGCTTTCCCTAACTTTAATTGCTTAATTACCTGCAGGATTTCCCCCGAGGTTATTGGTTGATTCAATTTTTGCCTGTGTTCTTCTCTAACTGAAGGTATTTTCTCTTTGTCTAAATATTTGTCTATGTCTAAACCATTAATTTTATCCCCTTTATACAGTTCTGTAAAAAATTCCCAGAAAGCCTTTTGAATCTCTTCCTGTTGAAACACCTCCTTCCCTCTGTAAAACAGTTTAGATATATTTCGAGTTTTCCTTTTTTTCCTAATCTGATAAGCTAACCATCTGCCAGGTTTGTTTGCATTACAAAAAGTATTGTGTTTTGCATATAATAGATTAGTAGCCACCTGGTCAGAGATCAACATGTCAAATTGAGATTTTAATATGTTAATAGCTTCCTTAACCTTTGTATCGTCTGGGTTCATTGTTAACTCCAGCTCTTTTCTCTTAATTTCCTCTTCCAATTCTGTTCGTTTTAACCCTTGCTTATTTCTATGTGTTTTATTTATATTCATCAAAACTCCTCTCATATACGCTTTGCTTGCGTCCCATACAAATTCCATAGATGTACCCTTATTCATATTCAAAACAAAATATTCAGATAGTAATTTTTTACAATCATTAATATACTTTTCATATCTAAATAAGTTTTCATTCAATCTCCAAGACCTTCTTGCCTGCACTACCCTTCCCAACTCCATCCAAACTGGATTATGGTCAGAAAGGACCCTAACTGCAATCTTTGTTTTCTTGACCCTAGAAAGCAAATCGTTAGTGGTTAGGATAAAATCAATCCTTGAAAGGGATTGATGCCTGTCCGAGAAGAAAGTGAAGTCATATTCCTCTGCATTTCTTTCTCGCCAAATATCTCTTAATTCAAAATCATCCATAATGTCAAAGAAAGATTTGGGTAACTTTGCTCGCATCTTGGTATTTAGGCGGGAAATCTTCTTATCTCTCTTAGTGTCTATCACTCCATTCCAGTCACCCAATAGTATACAGGAACTATAGTCCCACTGTACTAATTTAGCATGAAGATTTCTATAGAATCTATCTTGCTGTTGATTGGGAGCATAAATTCCCAAAAGTAATGTCTTTTTCCCTTCTAAGATTAAGTCTAAAGCAATATATCTTCCGAAGGGGTCTGCTTCTATTAATTCAGCTTTCATATCTTTTCTTAAGTATACAACTATACCATTCTTCTTTTCCATAGCAGAAGCTGCAAAATGTTGACCAAGTTTTGAGTTGATCAAATATTTTTGATCAGTTGACTTGATATGAGTTTCTTGCAAACAAATTACATCGTTCTTAAACTGTTTGAGATAATGAAATATTTTCTTCCTCTTCTGTGGAGAGTTCAGTCCATTGACATTCCATGTTAAAATCTTAGTTGTCATTTTTGGTTGGTTGAAGCATTTTTAGAGCTTCCTGCACGGCCTGTTTAACCTTAGGTCTAGCTCCTCCCATTGCTTCCAGATTTGTTGTTGTAGATCCTTGATCGATGGCCGATGATTGTTGATGCTGTTGCTTTTTAGCTTGTTTCTCCATACGTCTAGTAGTCATGCGGCTAGGTCTTGGTTCCATAGCACCTTGCGCTTCTAGAGAAGAAAGATGCTCCATCTTGTCTGATGGTTGTGAAGTTTGCTGTCTATCTTGTCTTTCTTGTGGTCTTTCTCTGGGTCCAGATGGTGCAGGGTGTCCGGCCTTCAATATATTATAATAAAAATCTCGGGCTTTCCATACAGAGTTGAGGCGGTACCTTTGCTTATCAAATGTAAATATGATGCCAAATGGTGCATCCCATCTATACTGTATCTGACGATTTCTGAGTTCTTCGACCAAAAAAGCGTAGTCTCTCCTGGCTCTTAACATTGGAGGTGGTATCTCTTTCAAAACAACCAGGTCTTGACCGCCAATTTGAAGCTTAGTGTTATAAGATGCTTGCAGTACCATATTTCTAAACTCTCTTGTAGTAAAATATATAACGATGTCTCGAGGAAGCTGCTTCTGCTTTGCCAGCCAGGAGTTGACGCGGTAAGCTTTGTCAATTTGCCAGCCTTGATTGGTCCCTGGTCTTCCCATCAGGCGGTCAAAAGCTTCCGATAGGATCTGTTTCAGGTTCTCCTGTTTCTCCTCACGCAGCCCCCTTACTCTTAATGCGAACTCCATTTGTCGGTACTGTATCATAATAATTTCTTTTTCAGCATTTTCCACTTTTTGTTCCACCACCTCTGTTTTCAATGTCAAGTTAGCATTGGCATCATTAAGAACCTCTAAAGTATCTTCCACTCCAGAAATATGTTCTGTTAATACAGTTACAAGACTCAGCATGTCGTCTCTAATTTTATCAACCTTAGCCTCAAATTTCTCATACAACTCCTGTTTAAGTCCTTTTATTTCACTTTTAATTTCACTTTTAATTTCTTCTTTCATTTCTTTTATTTCCTCTTTTCTCTCCTCTCTATTATCTCTAAATTTATCTTCCATTTTAATTGTCTGTGCATTAAGAGCCTCACTTAGATTACTCAGAAAAAATTCTTTCGTTAACACATCCCCAGCAGGGGGCGTAGGAAGCGGAGGCTGCAGCTTTGTGCCAGGCACTGAGGATGTGCCCCTGGAAGTAGAGGGTGACGACTTCAAGTTAATATTTGGTTTTGAGGCCATTTCAAAATTTATCTGCCTGCAGTTAATAAAACTCTATTGCCTAAATATGCAGCTTTAAAAAAAGAGGCTTTTATTTTGAAGTTTAAGGCTTGGCAAAACTTTCAGTGAGAAAACATTGTAACAAGACCATTCAGCAGATTCATCACCATTTAACTTCCAAATAAGCAAGGTTAATAAAGGAGTAAAATTCTTCTATTGTGAAACCAAAACAAATGATAAGCAATCTCTTTTGTTTTGAATTCTTTTGAGGATTTGCATTGTCTAGCAAAAAGTGTTCGTTATTACCGGAGAAACCAGGCTGCTCGGCGCCATTTTAGAAGCCTCTGAGTAAATAATTTTTCGGAGGAGAAAAAGAAAAGAAGCTAAAATGTTGATAAGCAATTAATGTCCACAGTGAACGGATCCAGCTCGTGATAAGAATAAATCAAACAAAACTTTGATCAGAGTGGGAGAGACCTACTTTGTCCTGCACAAGGCAGTTTGAAGTTCCCAGCACGGACAGCCGTTCTGCCTTGGGCTAGCCCCCCTTTCCTTGCAAGCACAAAAGCTGCAAAAATCGAAGAGCATTTGCCAGCAAAACAGTTTCTTCTTTCCTTCTTGCCTGAAGGATAAGAAAACCTGATAAGACGTCAGATGGAAGATCCTCTAAACAGGTACGTAGCCAGGAATTCGGAGGCAGCTGATTTTTTGCTGCTTCCACCAGTAGGCTCCTCCCAGGAAGTCTCAAACTCAGTTTCATTGAGGGCCACATCAGGGTTGGGTTTGATCTTGGTGGGTCGGGGTGGGTGTGGCCAGAGTGGGGCGTGGTCAGCTTGATGTCACTCATGTCAGGGGCACTCTGCCAGGCTCCTGAGCTCCGTTTTCAGCTGCCACCGCCTCTTGCAAACCTCTGCCGAGCTCCGTTTTCACTGGAAGAAGCACTCTTCCAACTCTGTTATTCTGTTCTAAGAGACTGACTGCCATCTGTCAGAAATGGCGTAGGGTAGTGATGCCAAAAGCAGGGGGAGCGCAGGGGGGTTGTACACAGGTGTGCCACGCCCATAATGGTTGGTTATGGTTTATGGTTTATTAAACTTGTATGCCGCCCTATTCCCAGAGGGACTCAGGGCGACTAACAAACTCATAGGGAAAGGGGGTAATACAACGAAAACAGACAAGACAAAAGAATTACAAAAAACAGATTAAAACTCCTCAACAGCCGCAACCATTCGAGTGGGGCTGGGAACTCAGCAGCCCCAGGCCTGCCGGAACAGCCAGGTCTTAATGGCTTTGCGGAAAGTCTGAAGGGTGGTGAGGGTCCGAATCTCCACAGGGAGATCGTTCCAGAGGGCCGGAGCAGCCACAGAGAAGGCCCTCCCACGGGGGGTCGACCGTCGACACTGGTTAGCTGATGGAATCCGGAGGAGGCCTAATCTGTGGGATCTAATGCTATGCACACTATACTACCACCCCATGCGCGCATACATGCGCGACCAACAACCCCCCCTCCCACTTTTGGTGCAGTTTTTTCACCCTCCCCAGGCTGCAGAGGCTTTCTAGGAGCCTGGGGAGGGTGAAAACAGCCCCCCAGGAGGCCCTCCGGAGGCTTCAGGAACTTCCCTGAAGCCTCCGGAGGGCAAAAAACGGACCTACAGGGAACCCGGAAGTTTGGGAATGGTGACTTCAGGTTTGTCCATAGGGCCAATTTGCGACCTCTGGAGCCTTAGGGAGGCTTCCCTGAAGGATCCAGAGGGCAAAAAACAAACCTATGGACAAACTGGAAGTCACCATTCCCAAACTTCCGGGTTCCCTATAGGTCCGTTTTTTGCCCTCCGGAGGCTTCAGGGAAGGCTCATAAAGGCTCCGGAGGGTGAAAAATGGACCTACGGGGAACCTGGAAGTTTGGGAATGGTAACTTCCGGTTTGTCCGTAGGGCCGATTCTCAACCTCGCGTGCCCTAACAAATGGCTCCACGTGCCACCTCTGGCACGTGTGCCATAGGTTCGCTATCATGAGCGTGGGGTCTCCTGCTTGGGTGGGGGGGTCCCTTCCAACTCTGTTATTCTGTTAAATGCTAACACTTTGGAAGATAGGCTCAAGATCCAGAAAGATTTTGACAGACTTGAATCTGGCTCCTATTTAACAAGAAGTGATTTAGTGGTGAGAAAAGGAAGGTCCTGCTGGAAAAATTCAAATAACTAAATGCAGAATAAGTGATACCTGGTTCAACAGTAGTAACTGCAAGAGGGATTTAGGTGTCCCAATGGACCACAGCTTATGTATGAGCCTGCAATGTGCTACAGCTGCCCCCCCCAAAAAAGCCAATTTTCCTAGGATGGTTCAAGAGAGGGATAGCATCAAGATCACGAGAAGTGATGGTACCACCACGTTCTACTTCAAGAGGTAGGCTACACATGGAAGACTGCATCCAGTTCTGGATACCGTGGTACAAAAGAGATGCTGAGACTATAAGAAGAGTAAAGAGAAGAGCAACAAAGAGGATAAAGGGCGTGGAGCCTTAACCACATGATGAATGGTTAAGGGGACTAGGTGTGTCTAGCCTAATGAAAATAACCATTATGGGTGTCAAGATAGCTATCTTCCAGTACTTGAGGGGCAATCACAGAGAAAAGGGGGTGGTCCTATTCTCTAAAGCAGTGGCCTCCATCCTTGGCAACTTTAAGACCTGTGGACTTCAACTCCCAGAGTTCCTCAGCCAGCAAAGCTGGGTCTGGGAGTTGAAGTCCACAAGTCTTAATGTTGCCAAGGTTGGAGACCACTGCCCTAAAGCACCTGAAGGCAGGGCAAGAAGCAATGGGTCGAAGCTCATTAAAAAGCTCCTGGAACTAAGGAGAAATTTCCTGACAGTAAGATCAGTGGAACAGTTTGCTTTCCAGTGTTGTGGATGCTCCATTGATCTAGGTTTTCAAGAAAAGATTGGACATCAATTTAACTGGGAGGTCTCCTGCCTTGGGCAGAGAGGTTTGGGGTAGAAGACCTCCAAGGTACCTTTCAGCTCTATGATTCTATGTTTTAAAGTTTCTATGTTTCTAAACTAACTCGAACCTGCGGTGGTAGTGTAGGAAGTTATCACCCAGCCCTCTCCCAGAAAAATGAAATATCCTAAGAAATATTGAAAAGGCAGAATATTTCTCTGGATGTGAAAAGGAAGAAACATGTTTTAAAAGACAGAATAGCTGCCTGTAGCTTCCTGCCCATCCCCACCTTGTCAATGGGCCATTAAGAAGGCCAAACTAATCCTTTTACATAATAAAGATGTCTCCACCTCAGCTACAAGGGGCATGGGATTAAAGAATGATAATATTGGCACTTTACCAACTCACCACATGGCATCTGAGAGCTCAACCAAACCTGGATTCAAAACGCAGCCTAGAGAGTTGCCCCTGCATGGCCCTATGGGAGTCTGACAACCAATCAGAATACAAGCTGAAGATCAAAGGTCAGAGAGGCATAAAACCAGGGACTCAGCATCTCAGTTCTTCCTTCTCTTTTCTCCGGCAACACTGAAGCATGTGATCATCTTTTCTGTTCAGGACCTCAAGCCACGTGATCCTGTCCACCAATAAACCATCTTTCCAAGCAGCCTCCATGTCTCCAGTGTCTTTTTCCCCACTTGGAGCCGAACCCAGAAGGACATTTCTTTCATCAGTAGGCTAAAGTTGAGAATGAAATAGGGGTAGTAAGGAAGACAAAATATAATGTGAAGGGTTTGAGGGAAAAATATCAAAAATAAATGAAAAGTCAAGAGACTGTCAGTTTGTTGCAAAGGGAAAGTTAAAAAACACTGCAAGAACGGGGAACAGAAAGAAGGCAGAGCTGTTTAAGTTCTTTTTTCTCTATTTTCACTCAGAAGGAATAAGCCGTACTCAGTTGTACAGGAGGAAAAGAAAGGAATGCAGCTCGGGATTTATTTTAAAAAATGATAAGAATTCATCTTGCTACCTTAAATGAGTTCAAGTCTCCAAGCCAGACAAATTACATTCCAGGAGGTTGAAATTCTTGATGTAAACTGATCTCACATTGTAACTCTTGAAAATTCTTGGACAACTGGAAAGGTTCCAGACAACTGGAAAAGGGCAAACGTCATTGCAATACTCATATATCAGAAGAAGGAGGACTGGAAAAGGACCACACAATTACTTTAATCTGTCCAAGAAAAGAAAACAGATTGGAGTGCTTAGGAAAGAATGTTATCATTATTGGGAACTAGTTTGGGTTGACAAGAAGTCATATCAAACTAACCTGATCTCTTTTTTAACCTTAATAGATAGAGGGTACTTGGAAATCAGCAAAGTGTTTGATAAGGTTCTTATGATATGATAGATAAGATGGATAAACATGGACTAGATAGTACTGGGGTCAAATGAATGTGCATCTGTTTCAAACATTGCACCCAAACACCATCTGCATGTGGGTCTAAATTGCCTGGAAGAAAAATATGGAGGCTTCCCTAGGATTCTAGCCTAGTGCTGTTCAATATTTCTTAATGAATGATCTATAGCACAGGTGTCAAACTGGATCGCGTCACATGACGTATAGTGATGTATCGCAATGGTTTTTCGCCTTTGCGGAGCCGGGATGGGCGTGGCCTGCATGTAACGCATCTGGCCCACGGCCCGCTACAGCAACGGATTCTACAGCAACGGTCCCCAGCTTTTCTGGCTTGGCAGCCTGGCCGGGGTGGGAGGGGATGGTTCCGTGTGAATGGTAGGTGTGCACGCAAGAGTGCGCAAGTCCATTTGCACATGTAGGAAGTTAAAACCTACCCCTCTGCTAGGAAAATGAAATATCCTGGGAAATATTGAAAAGGCAGAATATTATATTTCCCTGGATAAGAAATGGAGAGACACGTTTTTAGGCAGGAAACAGACTCACCCTTAATAGCTCCCACTTTTGTCAATGGGCCATTTTAAAAGCCTGGGCCAGTCTATTCTACATAACAAAGATATCCCCCTTCAGCTCCAGTGTGATGGAGTTAAGGCATGCTAGTTTTTGCCCTTTACCCATCTCTCCACAGGGCATCTGGGAAGAAGCAATGCTCAACCAAACTTAGACTCACAGCCTACAGAGTTGCTCCTGCGTGGCCCCATGGGAGTCTGACAACCAATTAGAATACAAGATCAAGATCAAAGATCAGAGAGTATAAAAAACTCAGGAACTCTCAGCAAGCCCCTGTTTTCCTCTTCACCAGCATCTGGAAGCATGTGATCACCTTTTTCCCCAGGATCTCAATGCTGTCCACCATTAAACCATCTTTCCAAGCAGTCTCCATGTTTCCAGTGACTTTTTCCCCATTTGGAACTAAACCCAGAAGGACATTTCTTCCAACACACAAATGGGTGCGTATACCTGCCATTCGCACAAGTGGAGCTTTGTGCACATTTGCCCATCATTTTTGTGGTCTGGTTCCAAGTGGGCTGAGGCCTAGTAGTGGGCCGCAGCCCAGAGGTTGGGACCCCTTATCTAGAGAATGTAATAGAAAGAATGCCTAACAATCAGTATTTCTCTACCTTGGCAACTTGAAGATGTCTGAACTTCAACTCCCAGAATTGGAAATATGATGGGGGTCTACAAATATCTAAGGGCTATCATGTGCAAGAGGGGCTCACTGTCAGAACCAAGAAAAAGGAGTATTGTAGGATCAAAGGATGGAGATTGAATATTAGGAGGAATTTTCTGACAATCAGAATTGCCAAACAGTGTAACCACCTAGAATAGCGATAGATTCCCCTTTGATAGAAGTTTCCAAAAAAGAGGTGGGTTGCTACCTATGAATATGGTTTACTAGATTCCTGCACTGAGCAACAGATTGGACTAGATGCCTATACTAGATACCTATACTAGTTTTACAATCATACATTCTGTGGTATGAGTTATCCATTGGAAATCATGGAGAAAATGTTGAAAATCGGTGAAACTCCCAAGCCTCCAAAACTGAGATGATCTGAAAATTACAATATAATAGATATAGTTTACTTGAAGCTGGAGGCTACAAAGGTTTGCCCCTGCTCCAAATCATATTATTGACAATTATGCCAGATCAAATCAATACATCAGTGTCTCTCCCAATCCTGGCAACTTAAAGATGTATGGACTTCAACTTCCAGGGAATTCTGGGAATTGAAGTCCGCACATCTTAAAGTTGCTGAGGTTGGGAAACACGGCAATACATCTTTGGTCATTATGCTAGGAGATGATTATGGGTGTTAAAGTCCAATTCATCAGGAGTCAATGGAGAGAAGCTGATTTTGATAGGGGTAAGAGGCCAAAAATTATTTCTATACTTTTATGATTTAGCTTTTGGTTTCTTATGTCTGCATGTCAATAAAACTCATACCTCCTTCTTGAATTAGAACATGGAAGTAAATTGTTTGATAACTATTTTTTTTTTAAATTAGATGGATGAAGGCTTGTTAAGCATTGTAAACATTGGCAATTGTGCCTCTACATTTTTTCCTCCTAACATCTTTCATGTCATTCTTCCAATTTAATTTTTGGAAAAGTTTATTTCCAGAAGGGAGCCTTACAAGCCAACAACTAAATCTGCCATAGGAAATCAGTAAAGTCAAAATAAACTGTAGCTTTGGAGCTTGTTACTGGCAGACTAAAGGTTTTAGGGATTTTTAGTCCGTATGCGTATGGAGAAATAGGAAATGAGCAATAGCTATATTTGGAGTAAAGTTTGCACTGTAGAAATAGAAAACTGTCAGGTGGTGACTCCCATACAAGGAAAGTTGATGGCTTTAACATTCTTAAGCTCACCAGAAAGCGAAGCAAATGTAAAAACCAACAGAGGCACTTTTTATGAGGAAAGATGAATCCTAGTGTCATACCACATGGCCTTCTGTAGGAAGTTATCACCCAGCCCTCTCCCAGAAAAATGAAATATCCTAGGAAATATTGAAAAGGCAGAATATTTCTCTGGATGTGAAAAGAAAGAAACATGTTTTAAAAGACAGAATAGCTGCCTGTAGCTTCCTGCCCATCCCCACTTTGTCAATGGGCCATTAAGGCCAAGTTAGTCCCTTTATATAATAAAGACTTCTCCACTTCAGCTCCAGGGGGGATGGGATTAAAGAATGATAATATTGGCCCCAACTCACCACATGGCATCTGAGAACTCAACCAAACCTGGATTCAAAACACAGCTTAGAGAGTTGCCCCTGCATGGCCCCATGGGAATCTGACAACCAATCAGAATACATACAGGAACATGAAACAGAGAGGTGGGGCTGAACAGGTTATAAAAAGCCTAGCAAGCCCCTCCCTCAGCCCTTCTCTTCTTCTCCACCAACATTGAAGCATGTGGTCACCTTTTCTGTTCAGGGCTCAAGCCATGTGGTCCTGTCCACCAATAAACCATCTTTCCAAGCAGCCTCCATGTCTCCAGTGTCTTTTTCCCCACTTGGAGCCGAACCCAGAAGGACATTTCTCACTTCTTCACCAGCTATAACACTGATGTAATGATAGATATAAATGTATAACATAAATGCAATAATTATAAATGTAATGTAATAAAGAGTGCAGGGAAGAGCAACAAAGATGATTAGAAGTCTGGAGGCTAAAACATATGTAGAACGGTTGCAGGAATTGGGTTAGTTTAGTTTAATGAAAAGAGAGACCAGAGGTGACATGATAGCAATCTTCCAATATCTGAGGGGTTGCCACAAAGTAAAGGGGGGGTCAAACTATTCTCCAAAACACCAGAAGGCAGGACAAAAAATAATGGATGTAAACTAATCAAAGAGAGAAGTAACCTAGAATCAAGGAAAAAAATCCTGACAGTGAGAACAATTAACCAGTGGAACAGCTTGCCTTCAGAAGTTGTGGGGGCTTCATCACTAGAAGTTTTTAAGAAGAAACTGGACATTCACTTGACTGGAATGATATAGGGCCGTGATGGTGAACCTATGGCACGCATGCTGGAAGTGACATGCAGAGACATGTCTCCGGGCATGCCAGCTGTCACCCATTGCTCTTCTGGGTTCCGCCGCACATATGTGCATGGAGCGTGGAGCGCCAGAAACTACAAGAGCAGTTGCCCGGTGCACAGGCGCACACCAGGAAGCTGAGCATCTGGTTTTCGGCACACACATGCACACCAGCCAGCTGATCTTTGGACATGCATGCATGCCAGAAACTGGAAGACCAGGTGACTGGTGCGCATGCGCACGCCAGGAACTGGAAGCTCAGCTTCGTGCGCTGGGGAACTGCTCTTCCAGTTTCTGGGGCTCACGCGCATGCATATACACGCTCCCATTTTGACACTAGGTGCCCGAAAGGTTCACCAACACTGATATAGGGTCTCCTGCTTGAGCAGGTTGGATCAGAAGATCTCCAACGTCCCCTCCAACTCTGTTAACCTGACCCTCCATATGTATTTCCCCTGCCATTCTCCATCATTTCCCCCTCTTATAAAAAAGGATTCTATTAGGAAGGCTCCATCTGAAGCATGGAGATGGTCAGTTATCAAGCAATGCTGGCCACAATTAAGGCCACAGCTAAGATTCAAGGCCTTTGGTATCCAAGTGGTATTGAGAAAGACTACTACTAGCTATAGACGTTCAATTTAGCTATGATGATTAAAAATAGGTCTCTCCTATTCCACAAATGAACTCCATGCTCAAGTCTGCGGCCATCATCACATCTTGTTGGAGGGATTAAATTCCACACATTAATCCTGCCTTGGCAGAAGAGGGACTTTCTTTTTTAAGTCCTGAATCAATGATGATCCATTTTGTATTTCTCTCTTGTCCATTTTCTCAATGCTATGGTTTGTTATATTTATGACCCTTTATAGTTCAATCAAGGATGTGGTAGCTCAGTGGTTAAGATGCTGAGCTTGTCGATCAGAAAGGTTGTTCGTTCGAATCCCTAGCGCCGTGTAACGGAGTGAGCTCCCCGTTACTTGTCCCAGCTTCTGCCAACCTAGCAGTTTGAAAGCATGTAAAAGTGCAAGTAGAAAAATAGGAAACACCTTTTTGGGGAGGTAACAGCGTTCCGTGCGCTTTCGGCATTTAGTCATGCGTGGCCACATGACCACGGAGATGTCTTCAGACACCACTGGCTCTTCGGCTTTGAAACAGAGATGAGTACTGCCCCCTAGAGTCAGGAATGACTAGCGCATACGTGCGAGGGGAACCTTTATCTTTACTATAGCTCAATCATGATTTACTGGCTAAATAGTAATTGGCAGGATCTATTGTCTGATTTTCCAAGCTGATTTTTCCCCCGTCCCAACAAGAAATATTCTGCTCAGTGATTTAAACGTCTCTAGCTTCTTAGCAGCAAAAAAAGAATCCCTTTGTTTGTCTTGTATTCCCTTCCTTTCCCTGCCTTGTTTTTGGCTGATATCCATAAAATCTGTTTCTTCCTTGTCCTCCTTCCTCAAGAAATTGGCAGAGTCTCCCTCTGGTTTTGTTTTAAGACTTGGCCTGGGCAAAGCTTTGTTAGTGCCCAGTGAAGGCAATCAGCCCAATGGTGAGGTTGCACTCTCTAGGCCTGGGCAGGATTTCAGATGCCCCCTTCCTGGTTTCCGTATACATATTTGAAAAAAGATACCTGTTTTCCTCCTTACAGATTTTGTCTACAGCGGGAGAGTCTAACCTTGGCAACTTGAAGATGTGTGGACTTTAACTCCCAAAATTCCCTTCAACTCCATGCTGGTGGGGAATTCTGGGGTCTGGAGTCCACCAGTCTTAAAGTTTGCCAAGTTTGCCAAAACCTACTTTAATGGGAGGGAAGATAATAGCTATTACTAAGAATTCTGGGAATTCACATACTGTATCTTCAAGTTGCTAAGGTTGAGAAACACACTGGGATGAATTGATATGGTAAATCCAATACTTTTATGGGCTTGGTGTTCACAGTCCCCCTCCCCCCCATCACATTTTAGCCTAGCATGTAGTTAGAATAGAATAGAATAGAATTTTATTATTTGTATGCCGCCCTTCTCCGGGAGGACTCAGAGCGGCGAACAATTCAAGGGGGAAAAAGGGGAACATAAAAAAACAAAATACAAATAATAAAAGTAAACAACAGTCGCACAACCATACATGTCAAGAGGGGAGGGAACTCATCACCCCCAGGCCTGCCGGCAAAGCCAGGTTTTAACGGCTTTTCGGAAGGCCTGGAGAGAGGTGAGGGTCCGAATCCCTGCGGGGAGTTCATTCCAAAGGGCCGGAGCTGCCACAGAGAAGGCCCTCCCCTGGGTAATAGCCAGGTGGCATTGGCTGGTAGATGGCACCCGGAGGAGTTAGTTTAATTCAGTGTGTCATCTGAACCCAAGATATTGGATTAATTCACATTAATGCAGAGCTTCTTTAACCAACCATACCCATTTCTGGAAGTAGATCGTCACGTGACAGGCCATGGCATTCTTAAATTAGGTCCCACCTGAAAGAACAAAATGTGCTGTGTCTGTCCTTGAGCACATCTGCAGAAAATGGTTCAAAGTTTGCAGACTTAACAACTGCCATTGAGCAAGTGTGTTCTTAAGTGAGTTTTGCCCATTTTAGGACCGTGCTTGCCACAGTTGTTAAGTGAATCTGGCTTCCCCATTGACTTTGTTTGTCAGAAGGCCGCAAAAGATGATCACATGATTCTGTCATTAATAAATGCCATTTATCAAAGGCCCTAATTTTGATCATATGACCAAGGGGATGCTACAATGATTGAAAACTAGACATAAGTCACTTTTTCCAGTACTGTTGTAACTTTAAACTATTACTAAACAAATGGTTGTTAAGTGGAGAAGTACCTGTACATACCTTTGGGGAAATAGTTAATTCACTGATGAGCTTTGGATGAACTTTTTCCCCCTAGTAATCTTAAAATTCTTCCAGCTTTATTCCCATGAACACTGCTTAACAGACCTCAATCTCTGCCAGTTCTTAGTAACTTAATGTTTAAAATTTACTTGACACATTGACTCATAAGCCAGTCATGTCAACTAGATTCACTTAGCATGCACACTAAGAGATGTTGGATAGCCATTTGTCTGAAACGATATAGGGTTTCCTGCCCAGGCATGGGGTTAGACTAGAAGACCTCCAAGGTCCCTTCCAACTCTCCTATTGTTTTGTATTATGTCTTGATAGCTCAGGCCTGTCAAACTGGCGACCCATGGGCCAGATGTGCCATGCGCAGGCCACACCAGGGGTGGGCTTCAAAAATTTCAGCAACAGATTCTCTGCCTGGTTGCTGGGTAGGCATGGCCATGGGGGGATGTGGCCTAGTCAGCCTCCTGCATCACGGCAGGTTGGGGGGGGGCATTTTTGCCTTTCCCAGGCTGCAGAACTCCTCCAGAGGTCCATTTCCTCCCTCCCCGAGCCTCTGCATGGGCCCTGCACTTACCTCGCATCCAAAACGGAGCGTGTGGAGACTCCTGGGACAGGAGGGGTGGGCGGAGCCAGCTGGGGTGGGATTTGGAGGTTCTCCGAACCGGCCGTAACATTAGCTATGGGTTCTCCCAAACCCTGGTGAACCTGTAGCAGCCCATCCCTGGGCCACATTCACCCCAGCTCCACAAAGGCAAAAAAAATAAATAACGATAAGTCATGTGATGCAATTGAGTTTGCCACCCGTAGGGCAGCTTATCCAGTGTGTTATACAGTCACAGCCTGAGATTTTACAAAGATGGGAAAGAGTTTTGATTTTTAAACTGCTGGATTGTATAATTCCATATGGGGACACACCACTATTTTCTTTATCTTCTTCTTTCTAACAAGCTTCAGGGAATCTTTTGCAGAAGCAAATATTTCTTTATTTAAGCTTCCAACTGTTAATACATAGAACAGGATTGTACAAATAGTCCTTGACTTATGACCACAATTGAACCCAAATTTTCCATTGCTAAGCAAGTGGTTTGAACCCCATTTTATGACCTTTTGTGCCAATCAAGTTAATCATGCGGTTGTTAAGCAAACCTTGCTCCCCCCCCCATCGACTTTGAAGACAGCTGGGAAGGTTACAAATGCTGATCACATGACCCCAGGACAATGCAACTGCCTTAAATACATGTCATTTGCCAAGTGCCCGAATTCTGACCCCTTGACCATGGGGATGCTGCAATGGTTTTAAGTATGAAAACCGTTCATAAGTCACTTTTTTTATGCTGTTGTAACTTTGAACCGTTACTAAACAATTATTGTAACTCGAGGACTTAGCTGTACCATACCAAGTTATTGCAGGGTCACATGGGCTTAACCCCAAAATCTTCATTGCAATGAAAGCTCCTCTAGATATTGCTATCAAACAGTAACTTTCAACTGGCCAAAGGTGAAATTAATAAACGCATGAGGATGAAATGTACTAACTGCATTAATTAGCTTGCATTCAATTTTTTTTCTAGTTCCACCCACTTCTTTGGTCTCCAGTGTGTCACTTAAAATTAAAATAACCCCCTGAAAGTCCCTAAAATATTGGGTACGTTTGCAAGCCTTTCAAATCCTGTTATCTAAAAATGAAACCTGTTCAAGTCATTCTGTTCCATCAGCTATGTTTCTCCTCCTAACTTTTCTGTTTCTGTTCCATAGCCTGCCACAATTTTTTAAAATATCTGTTATTTTAATAGAGGAACTCACTTGAAAGCTTGGGAGTTGGCTCATATTAATTTTAGATTGGATTTTCATGCCAAGTTTGAAACAAAATATCTACCACTATCAAGATTTCCTTTGTGGCTCTAAAAAGGTTTATTGTACCCAATCTTGTCTTTCATTTATTTATTTTTTTGGTCCTTGAAATTTGCATATTGTTATTACTAAATTTGAGGGTTTCATTTTGTTTTTTGGCAGGCCACTTTAGAGAAATTGGGATCAGAAAAACAGCCTGGTAATCAAATTACACGTGCATAAAAATGTATATATAGCCTGCCATCAACCTTATATTATGAAAGAGAAAGTTAAGTGATGAGAGAAAAACAGGAAGAGGTTGAAGGTAATTTTTCTCCAAACTAGAATGACTCAAAATATTCAGATTAGCAGCAAATCTGTAAGGCTGTTAAAAGCATTTAGAAAAACTGAGGTCCCATGCATGTTTTAGCACATTTTACTCCTTGAGTTTTAGAGAAGAGGGGGAAAAAATCTCTCTTAAATTAGAAATCACAAAAGGCTGCGGGCTTCTGCATCCAACCTGATAAGCAGCCTCATAGTCCCAGGCCGCCAGCTGTAGGACAACTGAATGTCAACAACAAAAGGAAGAAAATTGGCACCGAAGAGATTGTTTTGGTACAAAACCACAGGCAAGCTTTAGGCAATAATTCAATCAAGTCCCTTCTATCACTGGCAGCTTTGGCTCCTCCAGCTTCCAAATGTTGTTGGACTGCAGGTCCCTGCCAGGATACGCAATTTCTTAAGAATTTAAGACACAACATCCACAGAGTTCAACATTCTGGGCCTTTAGTTCTTAAAAACCTTTCCGTGTGTTCATGCAACACGTTTGTCACGGTTTATGGAATTAACATTAAATAATAGCCTGAATTGTAAACCAGATGCACACCAAGTTTGCACAATGTATTTAGGTTTAAAACGCTGGTGGCCAGAGGTACGTAGTTCACAGTATGGAGTGCACACAGCTTAAATCTTTGCTCCTTCTAACCAATCTCCCTCCTCTTAAGGGGAGCCACATTCTTGGAAGCACATTATACCCTTGGTTGTCTGTTCTCTTGTTAATTGTTGTGTTCTGTGTAAAGATCAGGCAGAGGGGATATTGGAGGGGTGGGGTCTAACATGGCAAAGTTTGAATAAATAATTATCAAGCACTTAAAAGAGTACATTTGCTCGGTAAGATTTTAAGGAAGTATCTTCCAGGCGCCTGAACTCACCAGGATGTGTGTGACAGAGAATGCCCTTAAAATGTTCCACGCTGGTTGTAAAACTGAAAGTTAAATGTTGTTTAAAAAGCACTGGGCAGTTCATGCACATGTCTACTGTGTTGTTCAGAGTATAAGATGCACCTTTTTCCCTCAAAAAAGAGGGTGAAAATCTGGGTGCGTCTTACAAACTGAATACAGCATTTTTGGCCTCCCGAAACCCCGCACCCTTTGCAAAAATGGCCGTGCATAGCCTTTAGGAGGCTTCCAGAGTGCTTCTGGGGGCTGGGGAGAGCAAAAATGAATGACAAATGGGCTGTTTTTTGCTTGTTTTTGCCCCTCCAGCCCCCAGGAGCACTCTATAAGCCTCCTAAAGGCTATGCATGCCCTTTTTATTTTGACGAAAAATGGGCCCATTTTCGCGAAAAACGGCCCATTTTTGGAAAGTCTGCAGAGTGCAAAAACTTTTTTAAAAATTTGCCTCTTCAAAATCTTGGTGCATCTTATACGCCGAAAAATACGGTATATATAGCAAACATCAAAAGGGATACAAAACTCAAGTGGATTTAAGAGAAGAGCTGTTGAACAACTAGTGTGGAAGCCAAGCTCTTTGAGGTATGGTTAGAAGAGCTGGACATATTTACTTTCTCCAAAAGGCAGAACAGGAGATATAGTGGTCTATAAATATCTAGAACAGAGGTCTCCAAACATGGCAACTTTAAGACTTGTGGACTTCAACTCCCAGAATTCTTCAATCAGCCATGCTTGGGGACGCCTGATCTAGAAGGTTGTGCCGTGCAAGAGGGGGAAGGCAGATCTCTATTGAAACTGAAGGCAGGATAAGGGCCAATTAAGTAGGAGTTAAAAGGAAAAAGTTTGAGGCTGAACATCTAGAAGAATTTCTTGAGAATAAGAGCTCATGACGACTGCCCACTCATGAAGGTTTTTGAACAGGAGTTGGGTGATCCCCAAATACAGGCAGTCCTCCTCGACTTACGACCACGATTGAGCCCAACACTTCTGTCGCTGAGACATTCGCTAAGTGAATTTTGCCCCATTTTACAACCTTTCTTGCCACAGTTGTTAAGTGAATCACTGCAACTGTTAAGTTGGTAACACAGTTGTTAAGTGAATCTGGCTTTCCCATTGACTTTGTCAGGTCACAAAAGAAAATCGCATGACCCCGTTGTGAGTTCGTTGCCAAGCATCTGAATTTTGATCATGTGACCATGGGGATGCCGCAATGGTCGTAAGAGTGAAAAATGGTCATAACTCACTTTTTTCAATGCCGCTGTAACTTTGAACGGTCACTAAATGAACCATTGTAAGTCAAGGACTACCTGTAGAGGTGGTGTAGTAGATCCCTGCACTGACTAAATGGTTGGTCTACATCAGTGGCAGTCAACCTGGTCCCTACCGCCCACTCTACTGGGCGTTCCAGCTTTCATGGTGGGCAATAGGGGTTTGTTGTAACTCTGCTTTATAAATTTTATAAAGTAAAGTTACTTCCCTACTTTATGAATCACCATTTCTGTGGAACCGGTGGGCGGTTAGAAAATTTTACTACTAACAGAGATACAAAAGTGGGCGGTAGGTATAAAAAGGTTGACTATCCCTGGTCTACATGACTGCTAAGGTTCCTTCAACATTGAGTGTGTCAGACTCTGTCCATCACCCTATGTTGACGAATCAGTACAGGAAGTCCTTGACTTATGACCACTACAGGGACCAAACGTTCCATTGCTAAGCAAGTAAGTTGTTAAGTGAGTCATGCCTGATTTCAGGTCCTTTTTGTTGTCCCAGTTAAGTGAATCACTGCCATTGTTAAGTGAAACTGCCTTCATGTATTAACCTTTGCTTTGTGGGAGCGACTTGGGAAGGTCACTGCGATTGTTGTACCAGGACACAAAGTTTGATCACATGGCTGTGGGGATGCGGTAAGAGTTGTGTGAGAAATGGTTGTCAGTCATTTTTTTTAGTGCCATTGTAATTCTGATTACTTAAATGAATGGTTTTTAAGTCGAGGATTACAGTATTTTTTGGAGTATAAGATGCACCTTTCCCCCCCCCAAAAGAGGGTGAAAATCTGGGTGCATCTTATACACTGAATACAGCATGTTTGGCCTCCTGAAACCCTGCCCAGTTTTGCAAAAATGGCCATGCATATCCTTTAGGCTTCCAGAGTGCTCCTGGGAGCTGGGAAGGGCAGAAATGAGTGAAAAATGGGCTGTTTTTTGCTCGTTCCCACCCCCAGCCCCCAGGAGCACTCTACAAGCCTCCTAAAGGATATGCATGCCCTTTTTTGACAAAAAACGGGCCCATTTTTCACAAAAATAGGCCATTTTTGGGAGGTCTGCAGAGTGCAAAACCTTTTTTTAAAAATTTGCCTCTTCAAAATCTTCGTCTTATACTCCAAAAAGTATGGTAGCTTTCAATTCTAAAGAACAGCATACAAGTTTAAAACTGCATAGGATGCTTATGCAGTTCTCTCCCATTTTTTACAAAATTGGCCCATTTTCTTGATTCCTTCCACATAGTAAACCAACAATTGGTGAAGTCAAATAACAACCTGGCTTAAATGCGATTGATGCACAGGTCAGTGGGTTGTGTTAACACAGCTACTTAATAGCCCCAGTCCATAAAACCAAACGCCAATGCAAGGCTCACAACCGTTCTGGCAAAAGTCAGACCTCAGTTTCTTATTCTGAGTTTTTCTGGACTTCAAGTCCCAGAATTCCCCATCCACCATGACTGGGAATCGTGAGACTTGAAATTTAGACAATCTTCAAGTTGCCATGGTTAAGAAACAGGGTTGAAGTAGTTTTCCAAATACATCTGTGTTTTTTGGCATGTTGACTGGAACTAGGAACTTTAAAAAATGCTAGCGTGAGCCAAATTACTGGGGAAGCTTCCATAGAGACGGTTGTCATCCTTTTTTTAAATTGTAGCTTCTCATGTGGAATGGGAATAAGACTCAGGGAAGGCATCTGAAAAGTCGAATGCCGAAATTCCCAGTGCCAGGAGATTTGACAGCTAGCAACAGATGGGAGTTTTTTAGCTTAGCAGAAGATATGAGGAAGTATCATTCAAACTTATGAAATTATATCTGGTAAACAAAGAATGGGCAAGTTTTTCTCGTCTTCCATACTACGACTAGAAACCACACAATGAAACTTGACTAGCAAATCTAAAGCCAATTGAGCTGTAGAATATAGGTAGTCCTCAGCTTACAATCATTTGTTTAGCAACTGTTCAAAGTTACACCACCAATGAAAAGTAACTTACGACTCACACTTACTACCATCACAGCACCCCCCAGTCACGTGATCAAAAATCAATTGCTTGGTAAATGGTATGTATTTATGACATGCCATTTACAGCATCCCAGGGTCATGTGACCAACATTTGTATTTGATGAGGCACGGCGGTGCAATGGTTAGAGTGCAGTACTGCAGGCTACTTCTGCTAACTGCCGTCCGCCTGCCATTTGGCAGTTCAGAACTCACCAGGGTCAAGGTTGACTCAGTCTTCCATCCTTCCGAGATGGGTAAAATGAGGACCCAGATTGTTGGGGACAATAGACTGATTCTGTAAATCGTTTAGAGGGCTGTAAAAACACTGTAAAGCGTAAGTGCTATTGTTATTGCTATTTGGACTACCAAAGTCAATGGGAGAAGCCAGTTTTGTTTTACCACAGCAGTGATTCCCTTCACCATGAAAATAGAGGTTGTAAAATTGGGCCCAACTCACATAACTGCCTCACTTAGCAATGTCTCAGTTGTGATCCTAAGTCGAGGACTACCTGCATGCTACCACAAGTATGGTGTCATCTGCATTACTTCGAAAAGGGACTAAATAAATGCCTAGAGCAGCGGCTCAACCTTTAGGGCACCAGGGACCAGTTCTGTGAAGAGATATTTTTCTGTGGACCAGAGGGAGTGTGATTTTGCATGCTGCCTGCATCCCACAGATGTGGCTTCACTTGCTTGTGCAGCCGTTTCCGGCATGCTGTTGCCTGATGCTAGTCCACAGACCAGGGGTTGGGGACTACTGGCCTAGAGGACAGGAATATCAATAGTTACCCGCAATTAGGTCTGGTTGCTTCTCCAAGCACAACAATCTACCTCTCAGCACCAAGTGCATGGGAGCAAGAATGGAAAAAGGTTGCCTTGAACCTTCTTTACTTGTGGCCTTCCTAAATGTATCTCATGCGCAGCCCATGAAAGAGAAATGCTGTCTAGATTGGCTTAGGTGCAATCTCAGATTCTCTTCAAATATTTCAACTATCTATCAGAACAAGGCAAAATATTTAGATGTTTTTCACAACTACTCATTAATGTCCCTTTCCAGTAGCCATTTCTCTGCTGAAAGACAGGCAGTTGCAATAGTTTTGGCTCTTCCTAATGCAGGACTGATGGAATCACTCAGTCTCTTCTAATGCACATTAAGAGCTAAGAATCTGGAATACTTTATAAGTTGCCTCCTGTCATATTTTATGACAAAGAACTGAAATCCAGCAACATCTGGAGAGCTACTAATTTTTAAACAGATGTTTTTTAAAAAAATCAAATTAAGCAAAATAGTACCTATCCAATTTCATTTTGGAAGGCCATCTACAGAAGCAGGGAACTCCAGCATTGCTGAATTAAAGCACTCAGCTTCCCTAATTGGCCCTGCTGGTGGATTTCTGGGAACTTTCATTCATCCTCATGAGAGCTGATACTGCTGTTTTCACTTAAGATACCATATCCTGCTAAAAACCTCAGGGAAATCTAACTTTCCTTTTTTTTTTTCAGCAGCTAACCTCCCACACCTCCCCAAACATTAACGTAAATTAAAAGATACTCAGAATTAACAGAAACAAGTAACTTGGAATGACGGGTGTGCGTTTACAAGATTATAAGTGACTAAACCCTGTAACCAACAAAAAGTAGCCCTGAATGCCCCCGTCCCCCCAGCAACCCCTGTGTCCTGCGGATCAATTGGGACTATTAATCCCAAAATTCCTAGTCTACCAGAATTTCAATACAAACTGGGGGGGGGGGGGAAGAACCTGCCCAAAACAGCCCCGTTCCTCAGACATGCACCAGAGGGCACTCACTACACACATTTTGGGGATCAGCTGCCTCAAAGGAGTCAGAGCCCAAAGTGAACCCCACCCATCCCCCCAAAAAACAGGCAAGACATGTATTTGTTTTCATCTCCTGCACAGGATTTTACTGCACTGTGGAATGTGATGCTATATCAAGGGAGGGAGGGAGGGGAGAGGGAAAGAGAGAGAGAAGGGACATAATAATCCCTCTCTTCAAAACAAAGAGATGAGTAGGAGCCAATATTAACATAAATATGGTAAGGGAGAGAAAAAGGAAATGCTGCCATGGGAAGAGGAAAGAGAGAACTTGAAGCCTGTCTGGGCAAAGTTCAGTCCAAAGTCTATGGCAAATCCCAAGGACTGAGATCTGTGGCTAGCTTGGGAGGAGCCAGTCTAGGCTCTCCAACCACTCCACCTCGGAGATCCTGTCACTTAAAAAAAAACAATTCCCATAAAGGAAGGGTATCCAGAGTTCAAAGGCACAAGACTAGCGATGCCCCGCCCCCTTTCAGACCCCGATTCTTTCTTCCCTTCGTAGCCCAGGAAGTCCTAGGAGCGATACTAGGCCTGCGTCCATATAGGCTGCTGCGCCCAGCTTGGGAGGGCCGTGAAAAGGCTCCCCGGAGCGTCCTTCTTTTCCCTTCCCTCGAACTCGCATGAAGTTCCTGTCCAATGTGAGAGTGCCGGAGCGGAAGGGAGGTGGAGAGAGAAGCCCGCGAGAGGCACCGGAGCACATTCCCCTCGAAGCGGCAGTTCGCAGGTTGCACTTCGGGGTGGAAGCAAAAGGGCGCGGGGGAGGGGGAGTTCCCACGCGTCTCCTCGGTTCGCTACGCCTCCCCAGCACGGAGAGCGCGCCTGCCGAGGACGGCGGTGTGTGTGCCTCCCTCTGGCGGGTCGGCGGCGGAGGGCCTCGGGTGCCCGAGTGGCCGGAGCGCACTCCTTTCCCTGCCGAGGGGCCCTTCAGTAGGCCGGGACCTGGTGGGGCTGCTGCTGCTGCTGCGGTAGGAGCTGGCAACCGCTGTTGACGTGGCTGAGCACTTTCTGCTTGAGCTGCGCCACCTGCTCCCGGAGGAGGTTGGCCGTCGAGGCCAGCTCGGTGTTCTGGTTCTTGAGGCTCTTGACTTTCTCTTCCAGGCGGGAGATGCGCTCCAGCTTCCGCCGCCGACACTTGGAGGCCGCGATGCGGTTGCGCAGCCGCTTGCGCTCGGCCTTGATGCGCTCCTGCGTGTCCATGTCGATGGGCGACAGCGGCGGGCTGTCGCCGAAGCTCGCCACCTCCGGCACGATCTGAGGCTCGTCCTTGAGCGGCGGCGGCGGCTGCAGCCGAGGGTGAGCCTGGTGAGCCTGGTAAGCCGCCTCGGACGAAAAGGCGGCCGCGCCGGAGAACGTGCTCAGGTTGGCGTAGACCGGAGGCTCCACGGGCGGTGGCTGCTGCTGCTGCTGGGCCAGGCTGGCCGTGGGCGGCAGCTCCCCGACGACCGGGCCCGCGCTCCCCAGCTGGTTCTGGTTGTGCAGGTCCTCCAAGGCTTTCACGAAGCCGGCAGCGAACTCCTGCTCGTCGGGGGCGCCTCCGCCGCCGGCTTTGGGAAAGTGGAACTGGGTGCCGCCGCTGGTCGGCGTCGTCGTCACCAAGCCGTTCGACTGGATGATCAGACGCTCCAGCTCCGGCGAGGCCAACTTAAGAAGGCCCAGATCCGGGGAAGCCAGAAGCGTCTGGTTTTCCCCTGGCGGCGGCGGCGGCTGGTGCTGGTGCTGCGCGGAAGGGGCGGCATGGCCGGAGGGCGCCTTCAGGCCTGACACCACCTGATCGCTCAGGGCCAAGGCCAAGCCGTCTTTTTTCATCATGGTGCCGTCGAAAAAAGGCTGCTGGAAGTCGCTGCTTCTTCGAGAGGAAGGCGCTGTCGTCGAGGCCGCCAGAGCGATCAACACATCGTCATGGTAGAAAGGTATTTCCATCCTCTTCCCCCCCGCAGGCCGCGGAGGGGAGGTAGCCGCCTATGGTCTCCGCAGCGCAGCGCTCGGGGAATGTGGGACGGGCCCCCAGTTGCGCGCCCGACGTGAGAGGAGGAGCGTCAGGTTTCTTCCCGGACGGCGCTTTGTTAGACGACGCCACCGACAGCCGACACTCTCCACCTTCCTCCCCGCGCGGATTCAAGACGCTCGCCTTCCTCGGGGAGGTCCCTTTATAGTTTCCGCCGGCCCGATGAGCTCACCGTAACCGCTTCCCATTGGCTGCAGATGACGTCTGGGATAGCTGTTTTGCATGAAGGGGTGGAGCGTATGTGGAACTGCGTCCAGCCGCCGCCGCCTCCTCCTCCCCCCCACTCTTTTTTTCTCTCCTCCGTCTCTCCTGGCAGGCCCCGTCTCCGAGGCGACCGGCCCCGTAAACTGCATACAACAGCGCGCGGCCTCTTGGGCTGATGTCATCGTGAGGCCGGCCACGCACGCGGCGCTTGCTTCGAGGTGGGGAAGGAGAAGGGGGAGCTCGTGCGGCGATTCTGCTCCTCGGCCTTTCGGTTGGAAAGTGAATTTTGCAAGCTCCATGCAGATCGGCTTTCTTGCAGCTGCACGAACGGAGGAAGAGAAAGGAGTGGGGGGGAGGGGGAGAGAGGTTCCCTAGCCGCAGAGACTTGCAAACCGAAACTCATAACCGCAAGAAACAGAAAAGAGTAACCGTCGAAAGCACAGTTTCTCTGTCTCTTCCCCTTGGGATGTTTGAATTGCTACATATATGCATATCACGAGTGCTGATTCCCCCCTTCTTTGCGTATGAGAGTGGGGGGGGGGGAGTTTGCCTTTATAACTCCTGATCTTTTTTTTTTAGGTACGGTTGTTCTCAGATCAGTATGATTCAGTTTCCTTGAGTAGCTGAATTTTGTTACAGGGAGTCTTTGACGTGAATCTATTGGTTTAGTGATGTTCAAAGTTAAGATGGCTGGAAAAAAAAGATTTATGACCGGTGCTCACACTTACGGCTAGTTCCGCCTTGACCAAGGACTGGGTGACTGGGCCTCTCTCTCTTTCCCTCTCTCTCTCCCCCTCTCAACTCACGGTGTGGTGGTTGTGGGGAAAATAAGGAGGAGGAAGTTGTGTGATATGTTTGCCACTTTGAGTTATTTGAGTTAGGCAAATATAAATAAACAACAAATGGATGTCATCCAAAGTTCGTTTGGATTGGGTGGCTTATACATATTAAGGTGGCTCAGTGTTGATCAGAAAGGCCCGCAGTTTGGCGGTTCGAATCCCTAGCGCTGTATAATGGAGTGAGCTTCTGCCAACCTAGCAGTTTGAATGTATGTAAAATGCAAGTAGAAAAAATAGGAACCACCTTTGATGGGAAGGTAACTTCCATGTGCCTTTGAAGTTTAGTCATGCTGGCCACATGACCACAGATACGTCTTTGAACAGCACTGGCTCTTCGGCTTTGAAACAGATGCGCACCGCCCCCTAGAGTTGGGAACAACTAGCACAGATGTGTAAGGGGAACCTTTACTTTACCTCATACATACTATCTCATCAGATCAGACCCCAAGAAGATAGATTGGTGTGCCACAGCATGCCATAAATTGGGCAGTATTAGTACACAGACACCATTATTCCCACCACAACTTTTCATGAACGGTGCTTTTTGCTTTAACCATTTATTTATTTTTATTATCTTTATAAATAATGCAGGGCTATGAACACACCCAATACTTCTTTCTCCTCTTATTTTCTTCACAGCGACAACGCTAGGCTACTGTAATTCCTAGCCAGCATGTTGAGAAGGGCAGAAGGGGGAAAGGTTGCTGTACGGCCTTAACCCACATCCATTCTTGATGCCCTTTGACCTGTAACATCCTTCCTCTGCTGCTCCAGCTATTCCCCCTCCGCCCTTCCTTCTTCTTGTTTTGTTTCACAAATTTATATTTAGCATTACTCCGGTCAGTATGCTCCAGGCTACTCACAGTGAAATTTTTATTATCGTCCCTAACTCAAATTGCAAACAAACATCAAAAATAAAAGCAAAATATAAACAAAACAAGATAAAATATGGAGAGGTGGGAGGTGTTCATTGGTGGATGACCAAAGTCTGTCTAATTTTACAGGATTACAACCAAAATTAGGATTGGACCTTTTGTTGTTAAGTGGCTTTCTTGGCCAAGACGGAACTTGAACTCGGATTCTCTTACTAGCCTGGTGCCTTAACCACTTCACCAAACACAGTGTTGCAGTATTCAATAAAACAACTACGTAAGTAGTAAAAATCAGGAGCATTATTGGAGGAAGGCTCAAAAATGAACTCTGCAATTGTGAACTCCCATTTTGAAAATTTTGATATCCCTAACACTTGGCTACCAGGGGTGGTCATCAAAACCAAACGAAGAGTCAAAAGTTCACTGGAATTGCCCTAATTTAAATTGGTTCTTGAAAAATATCTGGTGTTCCCTGTGCTTTTAGGGGTACGGAAGCATGAATGCCCATGAACATCTCTGGAGAAAGTCTATATTTGATGTCTATATTTTTAGCTCTTGAAGGTCAATAGGATTCATCAGTACAGCAGATCCCAAGACAAGAGTCCCCAATCCTTTAGGGTCACATTAGGAATTTTGAAAACCGGGTGACAAAATGGCTGACAGTCTGCTTGTTCACACAATGGTGGTCTCTGCCCATTGAATGGTAGAGGTCCAAATCTGGATTACAATAACCTGAACATCCTCTAGATGGCAGGTGAAAGCACCTAGCGACTGCCTAATCTTATTTATTAGATTTTTATCCTGTCTTTATAAAATTTATAAGTAACTCAAGCCAGCAAACATACATTATCCCTTCCTCCTATTTTCTTCACAACAACAACCCTGTGAAGTGGGCTGGTCAGAGAGAGAGAGAGAGATTGGTCCATAATCACCTAAGATGAACTAGAACTCACGACTCTTGTTTTTTAGGCCAGCACCTTAACCATTAGACTAAACTAGCTCTCTCTTTAGCCCTTCAAGATGCCAGCTTTACTTTCTTCTTTTTTCTTGGCAAAGAAGACTGTTTCTAACAAAGCACCTGCCATTTTCTTAGAATGCACATGGTGCCCAGAAACATCCTTAAAAATAACAGATACCTCTTTATGGCAAGCCATTTTTTAGATTTAAAGAAATTTAAATTAAGGCAGAAGTAAGAAACTAGGAAAATATCGAAAATTCTCCTCAGTGCAGTTAAATATTCCACATTTTCAGCCTATACTCCTCTCAGGCTAGCTAACGAAAAGCATAAAAATTTAACGTTGGGTCAGATGTAAACTAAGAAGGGAAAGTGGAAAACAAATCACAGAGACTGGAGGAGTCAATTTTCCCCACCCCTGAAGGGCCAGCAGTATAGAGGGAGGGGTTCCCTTGGGAAGGCTTGAATGATGTAGGGTGGGTGGGGGGAGGCGAGGGTTAACCCATAGCAGATGTGAGCATTTGGCTGAGATCCCATTTTTTTGCAATTTGAGTCAAAGCTGTCAGCCCTTCTGTGCTATGAATTCATTAGGCAAAAGCACAGAAAGGAAAACAGTCCTGGTACAATTAGTTCCGTATGATGGAGAAAAAAGCTGGCTCCTTTGCTCCTTCTCTGTGGGGCAGAGAAGAAAATGGCTTCTGCTGGATTTCAGCCTATGGATAAATGATGAGAGTCATCCTGCTTTATCTGGCGTATAAGACATTGGCTCCCAGTTCTGCTCTGAGTAAATAGATGGGGCCAGAGGGGTTAATAGAGTTGCCTAATGTCAGGCTGTTTTCTTTTCCTAGAACTCCAGGTCTTGTGGGGAATTGTAGAAAAACACTCGTCTCCAAACAAACTTTAGAACTGTCCCCAGAGGAAGACGTGAATCACTCGCACTCAACTGCACCAGAGGTTCAGAATTTAAAATGCCATTTGTCCCAGTGTCCTGGAGTCCAAAGAAATTCATGGATCAACTTGGAATGAAGAACTCATCTTCCCCGCATTGGAGAAAATCTTCCAGTTTTATTGGGGAGGTGTGGAATGTTTCCTGAGCATGGGACAAAAGATTGTGGTTTATAACGTTTTGCATGGTTGAGACATCACGGCTCAAGGTAACCATTAATGGCCATTTTCAAAACAACAGAATTTAGATCACCAGATTAAATTGGCAGAAAATTCAAAGCAGAAAACAAAAGTATACTTTCCCTTACAGTGCATCATTCATTAATGGAATCCCGTTCTACACGGTATGTTGAGGACTACCAGCTCAGATAACCTGATAGTGTTGGATTAATGGGGAACTCTGCTTTTGGTCTTTCCAAGAAGGATTGGCCTGAATGGAAGGAAACATGCTAAAACAAGTAGCAGGTGCCCCAAATTCTCATAAATTGTGACAAGGACTACTCATATTCCTTCCCTATAACTACTATAACAGCATGCGTGTAGCAGTGGTGGGTTTCAAAATTTTTTAGAACCTCTTCTGTAGGTGCGGCCTGCTTTGTGGGAATGGCTTGCCAGCCATGTGCCCAGGTGGGAGTGGCTTGCCGGCCATGTGATTGGATGGGTGTGGCCAACTTGTAAAATGTGGTGAAACTCACTTAAAAACGCTCTTGCTTAGCAACCAAAATGTTGGCTCAGAAACTGGCATTTGAAGCACACACGTTGTAAAGCTGTCAAGTTACAAGACCCTTGCACCCCTAACCCTTTAGAAAAAAAACTTGTGTTCAAACTTGACAGCTTTAAGACTTGTGGACTTCAACTCCCAGAATTCCTCCTCTCGCTCTTCATCTTGATGATGTCCGGACGGGCGGGTGGAGGGAGCTGGAACTGGTTGTAAACGGCACTGTAGATTTGTGGAACCTCTTCTAGAGAAGAGGTTAGAACTGGCAGGAACCCACCCCTGGCGTGTAGTGAAGATAGTACTTCTGGTTTAAAATGTAGGTAAATTGGTATAGGGAAAGCAAATACCCCTCCATTCTTTATATACCTATAACCCCAATTCTGTATAGTATCTCCTACCACCATGATGGCCAACCTATGGCACATGTGCCAGAGGTGGCATGCAGAGCCATCTCTGTGGGCATGCACTCCGTTGCCAGTTGCTCTTCTGGTTTCCGGTGCATGCATGTGGCTGGCCAGTTGATCTTCCCACATGCTGGAGCCCTGGAAACTTGAAGACCAGCTACTGGAACACGCATGCGCACCGGCCAGCTCGTCTTCAGCTGGTCCAGGGCTCCAGCATTCATGACTATCAGCTGGCCAATGCACAAGTGCATGCTAGACACCAAAAGACCACCTGGCCGGTGCGCATGCATGTGCCAGCCAGCTGGTCTTCAAGTTTCCAGGGCTACATCACACACATTGCAGTGTGGGCACTTGGTGCCAAGAAGGTTCGCCATCACTGTCCTAGCATCTTCGTCCTTTGTCCCAATTTTGTTGAAGACTAAGAAATGGCACTTTGGCAAGTAGGAAGAAATGGTAAAAGTTTTTCTTCTCTCTAGCAACACAAACTTTTGTCAAATTGTCCCATATCTAAACTGCATTCCGGTTTAAAAATAACTCCAAAGGTTTCCTAGAGCCTGCTTCATATTAAATCAAGAAATTTGCTGAGTTTCAGTCCAGCGTTATCATCTGAGGGAGGCAGGACTGCCAGGTTATCAGCTGATGGTTGTTGGAAAGCAGAATATTGATATCACGGGGGTAGGCATCCTTTTAGTAGTTGGAAGCTTTACTAAATTGGATGAAAGCTGGAGAGAGCCAATGCAAAATGGGCATATTTTCATTGTTTTATTTGAAAAAAAATATTTTTGCCATTTAAATCAATGGATTTAAACTGTGTTTAACATGTTTCTCACCTTAAAGGGTATTAAGAATGTTCACCATCTTGAGTTATTTATATAAAAGTGGAATAAAAACCTAATACATTAATAAAATAGCTAGACCCAGTGTGACTGACACTTAGTGGTACGGTTTAAAGGGGAACTAGGGCTGTAAAGAGAAACTCCAGAACAGGTGGTTAACTTGTTGCTGATTCTATCTAGGGGGTTGGGTTGCTAGTTAATTCTTTTTCTTCAAAATTGGCATTGGTCTTACTCAGCTCATCATAATTCTTCCAACACATTATTTTGATGTGCTTGGTAGAACTGGTTTTTGCATTCTTCAGGACTAGATACTTCATTTTTAAATGAAACCTTGAATTTCCTGCCTTTAAATATGCATCCAATTAAACACAGATCTAGAAATATGTTCAAACATAACCAGCCTTTATTTTAAAAGCAATTGAGTCAAATGGTTTCTGGCAACTTTTTTTTTTTGGTGTGGAATTCCACAAACTGGGAGGACTGTTTTTCAAACTGCCTTAATTTGCCTAGTAGACAAGGACAGAAATGATCTGTGTAGGCCCATTTGACGCTAACTCCTCTCTTCTGGACCATCTGCTCCCCTTTAGACCAGGAGATGCCTGGCTGAGACAAAGAAAAGGCAGAAGCATGCAGAGACATGACATTTGGTAGATGGAGGGGGGGAGGCTTAAACCAGGTGCCCCATATGGAACTGATTAGAAGATATCCTGGACTGATTGCTTTTGTCCAGAGACAAAGAGCAGCAGTCTCTAGCACCATGGACAGTCTTGCTGAGAAAAAAAATTGATAGGATTACTTACCTTGGAAGAAATCAGGGTGGGCATCCAGAGAATATATATGTTTCTGTTTTGGATGTCTTTTTGAATATTTCTTAATTCAAACCAACCAAAATCTAGAGAGATAACCTAAAAAAATACAGCATGCTGAAGATTATATTCTGCCGTGTTCCTTCATCCTGTAGCTCAGTTTCACTGAGAATGTTTCTGGAGGATCTGTTTAGATGCGAAATTATGTTGTGCAATTAGGTGGCATTTGGAGAACCTCTGGTTTCAGGAAATTCACCCGTCCCCCTCTACCCACCCACTCAACCCCAGGAGATTTTGTATTTCCCCCAAACTCAGACCACATGTTCTTTTCAGTGGGGAAAATTTCTCTCTTCCTCCTCCTACACAGGAACAGCGGCAGTGAGATCTGTGTGCTAGCACATGTGTTTGGGTGAGCAACAGCATAAATGCCCTGCGATCACCACATGCTTGGCAGGCACAAGTTCCCATGCTCGAACCTTTGTTAAAAACATCTCATGTGGAAGATGGGAAGTTTTGCCTCCCTCAATGGCTGACCAATCTCTGCCCATCAGAACAAACAGTTCTGGACAAGATAAAGTCGTGGTTGGATTTGCAATGAAATAGTTTCATGTGCACACACACAGCAACATACTGTTGCAGGAATCTTACTGGCTAATGCTAGATGTAGGCTTTTTTTTTTTTAAAGAATCAGTTTTCTTTAGATGTTGTGCTAAAGGTATGGGAAGAGTGTAAGGGGGCATCTACATCACAGGTGGTTTTCAGTTACCTTCCCTACTGATTCGCAAATGTGTGCGCGCGCATTCACACATGCGCCTGGCATTCAGCACATGCACTTTACTCAAAAAACATCCGTAAATAGGACAAAATAGAGCAATTTCTAAAACTGGTCCGAAGTGGCAGAATGCCACCTCTGATCTACATGTAAAATTGTGGTTAGGAGTGGACATTTGTGCCTTGTTTTCTGTTGGCTTAGCACGTTACAGTGATACCTTGGTACCCAACTGCTTTGAAACTCATTAAATTTGGTACTCAATGCATCTTGATATGTAAAATTTATCCTAGCACTCATCATTTGTTTGGTACTCAATGCACAAAAGCTAGAACTTGTCGGTGTTGGCTACCTTGTGACTCACTATTATTGCTTATGGAAAAAATGTGTATGGTACACATCTTTTGGGGTACTCATTTTGCCTATTAACCAATTAACAATGAATACTAAAGCATCACTATATATGAATCAATGCATTCTAACTAGTTAATACAGCCTGCAGTGTTTATCAGCCTTGGCTAATTTATGATATGTAGACTTCAATCCCCAGAATTCCAAGGCTGGCTGAGGAATTCTGGGAGTTGAAGTCCGCATCTCTTTAAGTTGCTGAGATAAGAAACATTGGCTTGGTATCTTCTAAGAAACAAAGCCCTTGTGGATTAATTAATACACCACGGTTAAACAAAAGTCTTGAGTTACTATGCTGTTTCAATCGACTGCTGAAAGGAGGGAGGGCATAGAGTTGTTTGTGGAAGCCACATTGCTTCTCACTGCCCTTCCTTGGCTCCTGAATACCCCCCCCCCTCCATCCATCAGCTTAGGTTGCCAAGTCACAGGCCTGTTAAAGGGCAAGACCAATCATGTCACCTTTTATTGCCATTCACTTTTAGCCGCCTGTGAATGGACTGATCCCAAGTTCCAGACTTTCTTCTCACTGTGAGATCTTCTGCTTTTTAACGGGCACCAGTCCAAGTTAGGGTAGGTCCCTTTAGCTATTGGGCTTCGTATTTTGTCTGTTCCGCAGCTATGAAAGCTGCCAATGCCCAGCCAAAGACAACCACCTTCCTAAAATTGTAACTTTAGCAGCTTAAAAACAATGATTCGTGCAATGGAAAGAATTAAATGGAAAGCAAGGCCAGCTGTGGCAGTAGCAGGTTTTTCACTGCCTTGAGTGGACATTGCTAGCTTGGAATGGGCTCTTGGCCTGATGGGTGGAGGGCACTGCTCTCCCTCCCCCACATTGAGGTCAGGTTCCAGCAGGGGCCTCTTTGCAAAAGGATCCTGCCCCTGATTCAGTTTAACTCTTTGCCAATTGAAACACCTTGCTTTGGTGCAGGAAAAAATTAAGCACAGCACACCTTTTGGTCAGGGGAAAAAAGCAGATGTCTGCACAGTACGTTTACCCATGTTCTGGTCAGCACGAAACAAAAAAGACATTGAAACACTGGAAAATGTGCAAAGAAAAGCAACAAAGTTGATAAAGGGTCTGGAGGCTAAAATTGTTATGTTGAACAGTTGAGGGACCTAGGTTTGTCTAGTC
The DNA here is from genome assembly GCF_009769535.1 of Thamnophis elegans. Lineage (NCBI taxonomy): Eukaryota > Metazoa > Chordata > Lepidosauria > Squamata > Natricidae > Thamnophis > Thamnophis elegans. The sequence continues at coordinate 166,848,440 of NC_045541.1, forward strand.
CAAGGGTCAGCAATCTTAAACACTCAAAAGAGCCATTTGGACCCATTTTCCACAGAAAACACCGGGAGCCACAAAACCCTTCCCATGGCTGACTATTTCCTGAATGGCCACAAAACTAGCATATGTAGTTAAATTAAACTTTTCTTTTTCTTGGATTTATCCATGGTTGACCTACCGGGGTCGAAAAGCTCAATAAATTGCATGCCAGTGGGTGTCGCACATTGGCGGTTGTGATGCATATTTGAAGCGACAGAGAGCCACAGCAGAGGGATCAAAGAGCCACATGTTGCTTCAGAGCGGCGGGTTGCTGACCCCTGGTCTAGTCTATGAAAGAGAAGGATAAAGGAGGGGACTTGTTAGTTCTTTCAGTACTTGAGGGACCATCAAAAGAAGAGGGAATTGTCTTATTCTCTAGGACAGTGGTCTCCAACCTTGGCAACTTTAAGACCTGTGAACTTCAACTCCCAGAGTTCCTCAGCCAGCATAGACCACTGCTCTAGGACACCCAGGGGTAGAATAAAAAGTAATGGGTAGAAGCTTGTCAGATATATACAACCTAAAAGCAAGGAGAAATTTTCTCCCAGAGCAAGTAATCAATGGAATAGCTTGCTTCATCCTGGTTTACTCACCCACTGTGGGTTTGTACAACAGACTACTATAAATGGTTTGCACGTAGTGAGTGTAATGTAATTGGCTTGTTGGCAGCTCATTGCCTGTGTTCACAGGACACCCTGAATCTCACCCTGAATCATAAATGAACCTCATGGCTGACTTTGCATGACAAATTAACTAGTTTGTGGCTTAAACAGTGTGCTACAAATTAACTACCCCACATTTTAGCCCAACCTTTCTCAAACTTGTTAGCAAAAGAGTCAATTTGGTCAGGTGTTAAGGCACCAGGCTAATAACCAGAAGGCTGTGAATTCTAAAGCTGCCTTAGGCATGGCAGCTAACTGTGATTTTGGCACAGTCGCACTAACTCAGCCCTACACAGGGGAAAAGAGGAGGGAGTAATTTTTGCCACCTTGATATATCTATAAAAAAATAAAGGAGGGATAAAAATATTTTTAAAAATTTAAGGCAGGTGGACTTTTAACTCCCAGAATTTCCCAGCCAATTCTAGGATTTAAGTCCACATATCTAAAAGTTGCTAAGTTTGAGAAACACCGTTTCGCAATGAGAGCAAAATCCGTGACCCGTCAAAAGCGCGGACGACAAAAGCGCGATCGACAAAATCGCGCCTTTGACGTCATCACAGCGCGACGAAAAAGATCGAAAAATTCAAATAAAAATTAATAAAAATTAAATTAAAGCAAGCCGATTCACATAAAGGTAAGGGTTAGGTTTAGGTTTAGGGTTAGGGTTAGGTTAAGGGTTAGGGTTAGCTTTAGAGCGTTCGCGTTAGCGTTAGGGTTAGGTTAAGGGTTAGCGTTACGTTTTTCGTTACTTTAACGGTTAGGTTTAGGGTTAGGTTTAGGGTTAGGTTAAGGGTTAGGGTTAGGGTTAGGGTTAGGTTTGGGGGGCTTAGGGTAAGGTTTTCGCTTTATTTTTACATTTTTCGAACTTTTTCGTCGCGCTGTGATGACGTCACAGCGCGCTTTTGTCGAGCGCGATTTTATCCTACGCGCTTTTGTGGTGGAACCGCAAAATCAACCCTTTGTTTATGGTTGAACCAGGAGAAAACATTATATAAACTTAATCTCGGGTAAGGTGAGAAGAGGTGTGAGCTTAAATGGACTCCAGAGGATGATAGAGGACAGAAGGGCCTGGAGGAACGTTGTCCATGGGGTCGCGATGGGTGGGACACAACTTCGCAACTAACAACAACCTCAGCTATTTCAGGGCAGCAATGTAAACTTCGGGGAAAAGGGGGGGAAACCCAAGAGACCACAAGGAGGTCAGGAGTTAGCAACCTCAGGGCAAATTGTTCAATTATTATTAGACTAGCATTATATTATTTCACACTTAGTAGTGTCGGAAGAAATGTCCTTCTTTGTTCGGCTCCAAGTGGGGAAAAAGACACTGGAGACATGGAGGCTGCTTGGAAAGATGGTTTATTGGTGGACAGGGCCGCATGGCTTGAGTCCTGAACAGAAAAAGGTGATCACATGCTTCAATGTTGGTGGAGAGAAGGGAAGGGAAGGGAGGAAGAGAAGCTGAGACCCTGGTTTTATGCCCTCTCTGGCCTTTGATCTTGATTTTGTATTCTGATTGGTTGCCAGACTCCCATGGGCCCATGCAGGGGCAACTCTCTAGGCTGCGTTTTGAATCCAGGTTTGGTTGAGTTCTCAGATGCCATGTGGCGAGTTGGGT